>NC_138379.1:53197005-53213467 GCF_054177405.1 Leptonychotes weddellii
GATCTAGAGGGGAGGGAGGTCTGAGGATGGGTTAGCCTGCTGATGCGTATTGAGGAGGGCACGTTCTGCTTGGAGCACTGGGTGTTATGCACAAACAATGAATCATGGAACACTACATCTAAAACTAATGATGTAATGTATGGGGATTAACATAACAATAAAAAATTAAAAAAAAAAACTAAACCAAGATCCAAATGCCAAGATCCATGAGGTTTCTCTTTGATCCACAAATTATTATTTTTTTAAACCGCACCTCCCCAAGTTATGTTGTTGTTGTTGTTAAGAAATGCTTTGGAGGAAAATTTCAGGATTTTTTTTTTCCTCAGAACCATGCAGTCCTTGCTAAGTTTTATTTTAGAGATAGAAGTATAACACTAATTAAAAATTTAGTATTCAAATCAAATTAAAAGGAATGCTTGTGTGTAAAGTTTTATATAGCATCTCCCTGAATAATACAAAGGAATCATATTCTCATCAGGTTTCTTTCTTACATCAGTGTGGAGGGCAAAGTTACCCCATACCCCATCCTAAAGTGAGGCTGACCCATTCCAGTGTTGACATCAAAACAGAATCATCAGAAAATAGGAAATCTGGGGAAACTCAGAATTAGTATTTATTAGTCTGCATCTATTTGTCTGAATAGCAACTTGATGGCATTGTGCTCCAACGGCTCCTTGACATACAAGGGAGAGAGGGAAGAATGGTTTCTGGCCACAGACCCAGAAAAATGATTTTATTTCCTATTCATTGTGTCTTCTGTGTTACTCATTATTTAAAGTTATTGAACACATATCCATGTACTAGCTATTGTTTTAAACACTGGAGATACAGAGGCAAACAGGGCCAAGTTTCCAACTTGATGGAACTTGTGCATCTGAAGCTCAAGGAAAAGAATGGAAGTGCTCATCACAGGGTTGGCACATGCTTAAAGATACAAAAGTTTTTACAAAGTCACCAATGAAAATACAAAAGCCCAACAAGATCAAGATTAATGATCTAACTAACCAAATAACTAATAAAAAAAGTCATGTTTCTAGAGTTCTACTACCTGGGTTCAAATCCTTGACCCTCTTTATACTGGCTTTGTGTCTTCAGACAATTTATTAAAACATTTAGTGTCTTCAAAAATTTAAAAATAGAGTTACCCTATGACCCAGCAATTTCACTACTGGGTATTTACCCCAAAGACACAGATATAGTGAAAAGAAGGGCCATATGCACCCCAATGTTCATAGCAGCAATGTCCACAATAGCCAAACTGTGGAAAGAGCCGAGATGCCCTTCAACAGATGAATGGATAAAGAAGATGTGGTCCATATATACAATAGAATATTACTCAGTCATCAGAAAGGATGAATACCCAACTTTTACATCAACATGGATGGGACTGGAGGAGATTATGCTAAGTAAAATAAGTCAAGCAGAGAAAGTCAATTATCATATGGTTTCACTTATTTGTGGAACACAAGGAATAGCATGGAGGACATTAGGAGAAGGAAGGGAAAAATGGGGGGGGCAGAATTGGAGGGAGAGATGAACCATGAGAGACTATGGACTCTGAGAAACAAACAGGGTTTTAGAGGGGAGAGGGAGGGGGGATTGGTTAGCCCAGTGATGGGTATTAAGGAGGGCACGTACTGCATGGAGCACTGGGTGTTATACGAAAACAATGGATCATGGATCACCACATCAAAAACCAATGATGTACTATATGGTGGCTAACATAACATAATAAAAATTAAAAAAAAAAAAAAACATTTAGTGTCTTAATTTGCTGACTGGTACAATGACAAAAATGACAATACCTAGAACTGTGGTGGTGAATAAATGAAGTAATCTATGAAAAACAATATGGTATCTGGTATGTGGTAAGGGCTCAATACATGTGAACTATTTTTTTATATCTCATGTTATCTCCTTCAATAATAATCCATACTATTTTTAATAACAGTGTTTTTCATGGAGGGAAGCAAGTATACAAACATAATAACTAAAGTAATAAATAACATCATAAAAATAACATAATAAAAAATTAAACAGAATTTTTAGATCATTTTCAGAAAATATATGAAACATTAGTAATACTACGTTGCTTTGATGAGTTGATTTTGTCCTATGGAGAATTAGGGGACGGTTCTACATACATAAGATGTTAATTTTTTATATGGTAAAATATACATGAAATTTACCATTTTTACCATTTTTAGGTGTATGGTTTGGTGGCAGTAATAACGTTCACATTGTTGTGCAACTATTACCATTATTCATCTCCAGAATTTTTCATCTTCTCAAACTGAAACTTGCAAATATTAAACAGTAACTTCCCCTTTTTGTTTTCTCCAGCTCTTGACAACCAGCATTTTATTTTCTGTCTCTATGAATTTGATTACTCTAGGTAAATGTAAGTGTATAAATACATTATACCTATCTATAATGTATGTAATATATGTTATATATAGTCACATTTATACACACATAATACATATATATACATATTCATGCATCAATGGATATTTGTTTTTATTCTACTTCTGGCTTTTGTGAATATTGTTGCTATGAACTTTATTTAGTGTACAATATCTGAATCACTGCTTTCAATTCTTTTGGCTATACAGCCAATAGTTGAGTTGCTGTATCATATGCTAATTCTATTTTTAATTTTTTAGAGAAACCATCATATTATTTTCCACAGTGGCTGCATCATTTTCTGTTCTGCCAGCAATGCACAATGGTCCCAGTTTCTCTATAATTTTACCAATGTATTATTTAATGCTTACTGAATGTGAAGAGGTATCTCACTGTGGTTTTGATTTGCATTTCTTTAATGATTAGTGATGTTGAACATCTTTTTATGTGTTTATTGACCATCTATCTATATTATCTTCTTTGGAGAAATGTTTAAGTCATTCATTCATTTTAAAATTAGGTTATTTGCCTTTTTATTGATGAATCATAAAATTCTATACACTTAAAGAATGATCAACAGATTTCACTTCTTAGTTAAGGCTGTGGAATAATGTTTTCTTAAATGAATGAATGAGTGAGTGAATGAATTTGTTTCTTTTATATCTTAGCTTGAATGGAAGAAAGGAAAATAAATAACTTGTTTTGCCTTAAAGCAGATGAAAAGAAGCTGGATGGATTGGGTGGGAGTCTGAATATAATCACATATGAAAAGTTTTCACTTCATTTTCTAGTGAGTTTTGCTGATTATCTCCATTATATTTCAACTCCCAAATTTTGTCCATATATCCCATTGATCATACCCATTACCTATTGTCCTGTGTGTCTGTAATACTTGATTAAAGATAGCAAATGTATGCTTGTGATATTTCCTGCTTAAGAAATTGATTGTTTAGGACACTGCCAATTCCCTCTCCTGGGGTAATGTAGCTTGAATATTATTTCATCAGATCTTCATCTTGTGACTGCACAAAAGACATTTAACAAATCCCATCTTTTCCTAAAGCAATTTAAATGTATTTATTATTTTCTTCCATCAAAACAACCACATACACTACTCTGACATCACCATATCTCATTCAAAATCAAATATACATAGGAGCCTCCTATAAAATTCAGATCTGATTACATCAACAGAGCACTCTTCCTCATTAGTACAACAGACAACCAGCAGGTATTGATATAGACAGTTTGCACTGGATAGCTACATAATATTAAAGAGGCAGGCATCTCTCATCTCAACTCCTGTCTCTTCCACTCACTGCATGCATCCCAGTCAAGTGATTTAACCTTAGTAAGCCTCGATTTCCTTTTCTACAAAATGTAGATTTTGATATTTACTTCATAATATTGTTACAAGGAGTTAGTGATAGATTTGAAAATGCCCAACAGTAGGGTCTGGCACATAGAGTGTACCAGGTAAATTAGCTACTATCTCTGAAACATTGTAAGAGTTAGCAGATGTCTCCTGGTGCCAGAGAAAACAATGAAGACCAGCTCATGCTATAAGAGTGACAACAATATAGATCTTGACAGGAAATATTCTGTGCTCTTTGTGATTAGTAATGAGTGACCCAAAGCAAGAAGTGAGAGGCCTAGTGCAGATAAAACATCAAAGGCTGCAATCTTTGTGATGCACATGAGGAGGTCATGGATATAATTCCTACAGCCTCACTGCTTAGAAGTTACCATTAGGATGACAACACTTTCTAATTCGCCCAGAAAACCCCAGTTTACACCTACTCTCTGAGAGAAATTATTCATGGCAACACTTTCCATTCTCATAAATGTCCCGGGTATCTCAAGAAAATAGAAAAAGAAGACCAAAATAAAGCCAAAATAAGCAAAAGCATGTAAATAGTAACAATAAGAGCAGTACCAGTGAAACTGAAAATAGGAAAACAATAGAGAAAAATTAATAAAACCAAAAGATTTTTCTTTGAAAAAGAATAAATAAGTTGATAAACCTTTAGCAAGACTGAAAGAGAGAAGACACAAACTACTAATATCAGGAAAGAAATAGGGGATACACTAGAGATCCTGCAGCCACTATGAACAAATTTATGCTCATAAATTCAACAACTTAATTGACCAATTTTTCAAAACAAACTATCGAAAACTCAACCAAATTAAATTGAAATAGATAACCTTTCCACAATGGCTCTATGACAATAAAGTAATTGAATTAATAATCTTTTTATTATGTTAATCACCATACATTACATCATTAGCCTTTTTTTTTTAAGATTTTATTTATTTATTTTGACAGAGAGAGAGAGAGAGACAGCGAGAGAGGGAACACAAGCAGGGGGAGTGGGAGAGGGAGAAGCAGGCTTCCCGCAGAGCAGGGAGCCCTATGCGGGGCTCAATCCCAGGACCCTGGGATCATGACCTGAGCCAAAGGCAGACACTTAGCAACTGAGCCACCCAGGCGCCCCTACATCATTAGTTTTTGATGTAGTGTTCCATGATTCATTGTTTGCTTATAACACCCAGTGCTCCATTCAATACATAAGCATCCCTCACAAAAAAAAAAAAAAAAAAAGCCCAAATAGAATCACTGAAAAATTTTACCAAGCATTTAAAAAAGAATTAATACCAATTTTATTCAATCTCTTCAAGAAAATGGAAAAGGAGAAACACTTCTGAACTCATTTTGTAAAGCCACTGTTACCTTGGCCAAAACCAGAAAAAGACAGTACAAAAAAAGAAAGCTGTGTAATAATCTTTTATAAACTGAGATATAAAATCCCTCAATAAAATATTAGCCAATTGACTCCAATAAAGTATAAAAGTAATTATATACTTTATACACAGCCAAAAGGGATTTATTCCACATATGTAAGGCTTATATAAAATTTAAAAATCAATATAACCTACCATAGCAACAGGTTAAAGAAAGAAAATCATGTAATTATATCAATTGATATAGAAAATACATTTGATAAAACCCAATAACTATTTATTGTAAAAATTCTTAGAAAACTTGCAGTAGAGGAGAACTTGAATTTGATAAAAAATATCCACAAAAAGCCTACAGCTAATACCATACTTAATGATGAAAGACTAAATGCTTTTCCTCTAAGATTGGGAATAAGGCAAGGATATTCACTGTCACCACTCCTTCTACATAGTATTGGGAATTCTAACCAGTATAGTAAGGCAAGAAAAATAAAAGGCAGGCAGATTAGAGAGAGAGTAATAAAATGATCCCAGTTTACAAATGGCATGATTGTCGATGTAAAAAAAAACACAGGAGATCTACAAAAACACTCCAAAAAAAGCGGTTTCAGCAAGGTTTCAGGATACAAGATAACACACACACACAAAATCAACTGCATTTCTATATACTAAAAACGAACATGCCAAAACTAAAATTTACAACACAGTACCACTTATGATCACTCAAAAGAAAATTAAGTACTTAGGTATAATCTAACTAAATATATGTAGGAGCTATATATTGAAAATTCTAAAATACTGCTGATAGAAAACAGGGAGAAAACATACTGTGTTCACGAATTGAAGACTCAACATAGTAAAGATTCTAATTCTCCCTAAATTATCTACAGGCTTAATGCAATCCTGATCAATATGTCATTATGTTTTGATTTGCATTTTTTTGTTTTGTGTTTCCTTGTACACATAGGTGGCTTATTCTAAAAGTCATATAAAAAGAAATAAGTTCTAAATTACCTAACATAATCTTGAAAAAGAAGAATACCCAGTAGTGTAATTGCACTACTGGTATTTACCCCAAAGACACAGATGCAGTGAAAAGGAGGACCACATGCACCCCAATGTTCATAGCAACAGTGTCCACAATAGCCCAACTGTGGAAAAAGCTGAGATGCCCTTCAACAGACAAATGGATAAAGAAGATAATTATCATATAGTTTCACTTATTTGTGGAATATAAGGAATAGCACGGAGGACATTAGGAGAAGGAAAAGAAAAATGAACTGGGGGATATCAGAGGAGGAGATGAACCATGAGAGATTATGGACTCTGGGAATCAAACTGAGGGTTTTAGAGGGGAGGGGGGTGGGGGGATGGGTGAGCCCGGTGATGGGTATTATGGAGGGCACGTATTGCATGGAGCACTGGGTGTTATACGCAAACAACGAATCATGGAACACTACATCAAAAACTAATGATGTACTGTATGGTAACTAACATAACATTAAAAAAATGATAAAAAAGAAAGAGAAGAATAAAGTAGGAATCATTCTCTCAAATATTAAGGCTTAACATATCATTATAATTATGTAAACCATGTAGTTCTGGAGGAGGGACAGACACATACATCAGTATAACAGGATAGAGAATGAAGAAAGAAGACTAACAAAAATATTCCCTACTGTTTTTTGATGAAGATGCAAAATCAATTCAATAGAGGAAAAGAAATCTTTTTAACAAATGGTGCTGGAGGAATTATACACTGGGGGTAAAATGAAGCTCAACTGTAACATATCTTATGCAAAATTTAACCCAAAATGGGCCATGGACTTAAATGTAAAACATAAAACTTCTAGAAAAAAAATAGAAAAGTTTTAGTATCTAGGTCTAGGCAAAGAGATTTTAGACTTGACAACAAGAAAATCTGACAAATCAGACATAATCAAAAGTAAAAACTTTTGCTCTAAGGAAAATCTTGTTAAAGGGATGAAAAAACAAGCTACAGACTGGGAAAAAAAATTGCAAGTCATTTATGTGTCAAAGGACTCAGGTAGAACATTAAAACTCAACAATAAACAAGCAATACAATTAGAAAATGTGCAAGGGAAGTGATCAACCATTTCACTGAAGATAATATACAGAATATACAGATAACAAATAAGCACATGAAAGGATGTTCCACTTCATTAGCCGTTAGGGAAATGCCAATTAAAACCACTACATATCGCGAGTGCCTAGGTGGCTCAGTTGGTTAAGCGTCTGATACCATGGTCCTGGGATCAAGCCCCGCATCAGGCTCCCTGCTCAGTGGGGAGCCTGCTTCTCCCTCTCCCTCTGCCACTCCCCCTGCTTCTGTTCTCTCTCTTGTTCAGTCTGTCTCTCAAATAAATAAAATCTTAAAAAAAACCCAAAAACACTATATACATATCAGAATGATTAAAATTTAAAAAAAATAGTAATAGCCACAAATGCTAAAAGGATGTGGAAAAACTAGATCACTCATACGTTAATGGGAAGATTATTGAAATTGTATGAGCATTTCAAAAATAGTTTAAAAATGTTCATAAAACTAAGCATGCAACTACCATATGACCCCGCAAATGAACTTTTGGATATTTTCCCCAAAGAAATGAAACCTTTAGTTCACATTAAAAAAACAAAACAAAACAAAACAAAAAACCTGTACACAAATGTTCATAGCAGTTTTATTTTTAATGGCCTCCATCTGGAAACACCCAAATGTCTTTCAAGGGGTAAGTGGCTAGGCAACACACAGTGCATCTACACCAAGGGGGATACAGGATACAACTTGGAAGAATATCCAGGAAATTATGCTAAGTGAAAAAAGTCAATTCCAAAGATTACATACTATATGATTCCAATTATATATCATGCTTGAAATGACATAATTTTAGAAATGGATTAACAGTTTGGTGGCTGACTGGGATCAGGGCTGGAGGGGTGGTGTGGGGTAGGAGAGTGGGTATGCTTAGAAAAGCAACTATGAGGGATCTTTGTGATGATGGGACTGTATCTTGATATCAGTGTCACTGTTGTGGCATTTTACTATATTTTTGCAAGATAATATAGAGAATTATGATAATAAAGGAAAATAGCTAAGAGGAAATAGGTAAGGTGTACATGTTATCTCTTTGTAGATTTATAGGTAGTTTTAAGAGATTATACAGCCATTTGGAAATTAAAATTTTAATTAAAAAGTAGATTGGTAGGGTTAATAAAGTGTAACAGCATCCTAGTTATCACCAGGAGGAACTCTAGGAATATCAGAATCTTCTGGGTCCTTTAAAAGTCACTGTTAAATATGTATAGCTAGTAATGATAGTTGAAGTTTACTGAGAGCCTACTATGTGCTAACTCCATTTTCCTGACACTTTGCATACTGCCTTCCAGTATAGAGGCAACATTCTAGACTGGATTTCAATCAACCTACAGTCTTTTCCTTGAATTTCCAAGATAGAAGGACTGACTTGATCATTATTATCTATAGACTTAATAGAATATCTGAATAAGAGTTAAGATTTTAGTGAAACAAAAAGAATAAGTGAGCAATCCTTTTTTAATTTGTCTTAAGAAATCTCACTTCTAACCCCAGCAAGCTATCAGTTGTACACTTATAGTTTATTTTTCTCTCAGTGGGTTGAAATAATAAGTGCATATTATATTCTTCAGTGCATTAATAGCAGCAAGTCATATTAAGTAGCTATAGTGTTGGGGACAGTGATAGATACCTTATCAATGATTAGCAAAGTGGCCCATATATAATAGATTCTCAATTAATACATCAGTATATAAATTTATCAATGAATTAATAAGTTGGTGAAGCATCTATTATGTTCTAATTATGTGTTAAGAATGGATATAAAAATGAATGAGAAGTGGTTTCTACCAGTGAATATCTTACAATCTGGAAGACAGACATGTATATAGCTAATTAGTATAAAATGTGATATGTAGAAGGACTTTTTAAAAAGTTTATTTATTCATTTTTAGAGAGAGAGCATAAGTAGGGGAAGGGGTAGAGGGAGAGAGAGTGAGAGAAGCAGACTCCCTGCTGAGCATGGAGCCTGATCCTGGGATCCTAGGCTAGATCCCATGACCCTGATTATGACCTGAGCTGAAATCAAAGTTGAATGCTTAATTGACTATCATCTAGGCACCCCTGGAGAGATTTTTTTTTTTTTTTTTAAGTAGGCATCAGTTAGTAGAGTCATATAGTCTTGTAAATCCTGCAAGACGTCTGGAATGGAAGTAGACTAGCAAAAATTTTATAGGGAAAGGGAAGCCTAAATCGAGGTTTTTGTTAAGGCATAAACATTTTCCAGGCAGGCAATGAAATTATGTCTTTCATTTATTTAGTCATTCATAAACTCAGCAAATTTTAGTAAATTTGTATCATGAGCCAACTATTATATTTTGGTTTTGGTTTTGTCCTCCTGTCAATTTCACTGCACCTAAATTGGGATTAAGCACTGGGCGCCTGGGTGGCTCAGTTGGTTAAGCGACTGCCTTCGGCTCAGGTCATGATCCTGGAGTCCCGGGATCGAGTCCCGCATCCGGCTCCCTGCTTGGCGGGGAGTCTGCTTCTCCCTCTGACCCTCCTCCCTCTCATGCTCTCTGTCTCTCATTCTCTCTGTCTCAAATAAATAAATAAAATCTTTAAAAAAAAAATTGGGATTAAGCACAGAACTGACACTAAATAAATCATTATTTGTTGATTGATAAATTGATTTATGTGGTATATCTCTAATCTTGAGAGTGATGGGATAGGAAAAGACTAGTCATAGCTTGTATACCCTGTGTGGCCTTTGGACTGAACCCCAGCCCAAGATTGTTTTCTACTCTCATTTAATCCTCACAATAAAAAACTGCTATGAACACTGTGATTTTTATACAGCCTTATATTATCAAGAAGTACACAAACCCTGCAGGCAATCAGCACTACTGAACAATTCTCCACTGGTCTTCTATTCATTTAGTTTAAAGGCAGAACATCAGAAATAGGCATGCAGCCTTCCATTTGCTCTGCTCAGGGTTCATCCCTAAACCATGCATACAGTGCTTCATGGGCAATTGTTTTCAAAAAGAGTCTGGATTATACCCAAATTGGACCTAACATACTGACTTTAGTATCATACCACAGTACAACAAGTAATTCCACTGTATTATATCCAATCAGAAAAATCTTTTCATCTTCCTCTCAGAAACAGTATTTTTCTGACTTGTTATTGGTCTGATATTTATTTTCTTGCTTGACATGCTAGTAACTCAAAATGCGTTGCTTATGGTAATGCTTCCTTAGGATTATCAATTGCTTTAAAATGCACAGTTTGATGAAATAATTTACAGGCAAATGCAAGTTTGTCATTAAAGTAAAACACTCCTGATACCTTTCAATGCCAATGCCATTCAAAAGGACATCATTGTGTATGGATTCCCAGGTTCATGACTGCTTTATAGCCTTGTTATGAAGTACCCCAAAGCCAAGGATTGGTGCATTTTTTTTTTTTGGCCTGACATAATTCCAAGAAATTCTGAAGAAAAAGAAAGCTAAGTTTTACAATACAGAATGCTGGCAGGATGGGGTAGAGACTCTGGTATTTCATCCTCTAGCATCTTGCCAATTCACTCTCCTACTGCAAGCAGATAAATCATCCAGTTCCTTCATTTTTCCTTCTAGTTCATCAGGAGGATGCATCTTCATTTGAAAAGCACTCTGCAGTTCTTAAAGGATAATTCTGTTAAGACCAAGATGATGTTGCATTCCAACAACAACAAAATTGGATTTTGGATGGCCTTGAGCAATCCACAAAGCAGCCTCTAAGGACCCGTTGGAGTTATGGTATCTAAGTTTAAAGAGGGAACAGGAGAAATTCAAATTGAGATTCTGGAAGTTAAGAGTGTTTGGTAGGCTTTTTCTGACTTCTAATGTTCTTTCCAAAAGTTTAATATTTTGCCACTATGCAATATGCCATATCTAAAAGCACTGCCAGAGAAGTCTGGGATGCAAATAAGTTAATACAAATATCTACCCTCAAGAAGCCAACAGTCTTATATATATGAAGACAGGGGTCTGACCTTTTTTAAGTACTTACTATATACTTGGGGCTTTGGCATATGTTTGCATACATCTTATACAATTTTTGCAATAACCCATGATGCAGTTGTGTTACCCTCTTTTTAGAAAACAGGTTTTTGCCAAATGTAAAATAACTTCATTACTGACAACCTGGACAAAGCCACCATAATCTCTGTCTTGTCCACTTAAATGGCATCCTAATGGGTCCCTATTTTTATTTTTTGCCTCTTTCCAACCTATTCAGTACTTGAAAGCCAGGGTAAGCTCTTAATTATGTAAATGAGACCATATTACTTCCCTGCTTGAAATGTTTCCGTGATTTCTCTTTTCACATTGACCGAATTCACAACTCTTTGTCAGTGGCCCACAGTGTAGAACTACATGATGGGGTCCTTGCCTATCTCTTCAACCTCATCTCTTCTCCACCCACTCTTTTGGTCCTTATGCTATTCACGCTGGTCTTCTTTCAGTTCCTCACATTAACCAAACTCATCCTAGCACCAGGATCTTTGCACATGTTTATCTTTGCTTTGAACTCTCCCCAATCCCAGCCTCCTCCCTACTCTTGCTAATCCGTCAAATTCACCATTCTGTAGTGCTTGCCCTCAATGGTCCCTCCTTAGAGAAGCCTTTTCTGATTGTCCTGTCTAAATTGGAGCCATCCTGATAGGCTTTAGTATAAAATGATCCTTTCATAGTATATTTCACAATTTAAAAGATTTGTGTGTCCGAGTATTTTAAACTATAAACTTTTAATGGTGAAGTCCAAGTTTCTTTGATTCACTGCTATATTCCAGGTATCTAGAAGCACCATGCTCACAATAGACACTCAATATTTATTTAACAAAGGAATACCCGAGATTGGAGAGCTCTTTAAATTAGCTGCCAGCACTATAAAAGCCTCTAGAAACCCAATAACAAATAGCATCATAATAGCCAATTTTGGGCGCCTGGGTGGCTCAGTTGGTTAAGCGACTGCCTTCGGCTCAGGTCATGGTCCTGGAGTCCCAGGATCGAGTCCCACATCGGGCTCCCTGCTCGGCAGGGAGTCTGCTTCTCCCTCTGACCCTCCTCCCTCTCATGCTCTCTGTCTCTCATTCTCTCTGTCTCAAATAAATAAATAAAATCTTAAAAAAAAATAAAAATAATAGCCAATTTTTATCAAACCACTATACTTCTGATATTGTACTGAGTTATTTGTATTTATTTCTTCTCTCAGAAGAACCCTCTGAGGAATGTATTCTTATCCCTTTTTGTTGATATGGAAACAGAGACTTAGAATGTTTAAGTAAATTATCTAATCTTGCTTAATTAGTTAATTGGTTGGGAATGGATTCAATATAAATTTCACTTTTAAATTAGTACTTTTCCATCTTCAGTCATTGGTGTTTTTGATATTTGTCTGTATTGGTTCTTCTCTTTTTGTCACTTTGATCCTTCTCCACTCTGTGTCCCAAGGAGGCTGACTCCTTTCAATTATATTACCCAGCTTCCTTTGATCCTCTTTCTCCCTTAGGTTCAGCCAATGGGAGACACTTATAGGAGATCACAGGGTTTGAGGAGAACAGGTCAGGGCATTTATTCTCATTGCTGCTTCTTGGGTCAGTTTTTATAGGGTGGTCTTCTTCTAGGGCTGTAAAGATTACTGGTTTCTGGGAATACCCTTTCCTCCTCTGCCTCTTCAGCCTGAGGGTTCTGGCTTCTCATCCTTGCTCTCCTTTGGGTGCTTTATCACCCCCAGTTGGTCTCCTTTACCTTGTTTGCCTGGTGGTAAAATAGCCTCTTCACTGAAGTCTCTTTCACCAACTGTTCCAAGAGCACCTCCACTAACAGATGGACCATCGGTTTCTATTTGAGACCTGATAATTCCTAATAATCAGACAACTTTTACCTTTCATCTCAAGAGTACTGGAAGGGAAAGAATAGTGACCTAGAGTTTCCGGTCAAAAACCTTCTCCCTATTGATAATGATAATAAAGATAGTATTTAATAAGCATTTATACTTGTTGTGTAGCAGGCCTTGTGGCAAACACTTCATAACTTTTATTAAATCTTCACAACTACCTAAGAAGCAGGTATTATTATTCTGATTTTATACATTAGGTAATAGGCACAGAGAGGTTATATCATTTACTTAAAGTCAAAAGTAAGCAAGTGGTGAGGCCAACATTTGAAACTGGCCAGGCTGCCCCCAAATCTGATCATCTTTCCTAAACCACAATTGTATCGCATTCTTAATGATAGCCCTCGGGGCAAAGGAGGTTGAATCTAGAACCCCAGGAGAACTCTGGAGGATAGCACCAAACAGCTCCCACAATCTTGTTACTTTGCAGGTTCATGTTAGCTCTCAAAAATTCCTGCAAATATAGATTTATGCTTCATGATATTTATTTGCTTACTTTGATCTTAAATTATTCATACTTAGATATTTGAGTAAAATTGAAAATTCAGGGAAATTTACTAAGTCCTTCCCACACCTCTCACAATGTCCCTTACATTAAAAAAGCCCAGATCAATGTCAGACAATTCTGATAAAATTCTTTCTGTGGCTTTCAAATTAGAACCCCTTTTACTTATGTTTGTTTTGCTATTTGTTTGGACTGTAACAAATATCATCTTTTATTTAATACGAAGATATCTCAAATATTCATCACATGGTCTAACTCTAAGGCATAGGCATGAAATATCAATTACCTGATGTCCTTTGTAAAAAGCAATTTGCCAATTTCATAGGGAAATAATCACTCTTAAGCCTTATTGATCAGCTAGATTTAATAGCATATACATTACCTAATTTGATCTCCATGAAAACAGGTGAGAAATGACCTCCATTTTACTAGTGGTGATCTGAAGTCCAGGAAGAAGTGACTTAGTCAAAGTCACACTGCTGGTTAAGATAAAACCAAAACTGGGGCCCAGGCCTCTTGAACATTAGCCTGTGCTCTTATGTTGGGTCTTGCTGCTGGTTGCTGGCATGAAGTAGGCATGAATCACTTGGAAATAGATCTTATAGCCTAAAGATTGCTAATAAGGAAGGAATTAGCCCTCATTAAATGAATGTGGCCTTTGCTGAACCCCAAGATTTTGAAAATACATGGGTACTTTTGGGTGGAATCTTGGCCTGCCAGACCCACAAGACCTTTCTGGGTGGACTGTTTTGACTCTGAGGCAGCCACTGTTAAAGAGTTTGTCCATCTACCCAGACAGTACATATGGTAAAGTTTGCTTTGCTTTTCTTCTTTTTAAATCTGCCATTTCAAGCAATTAGTTACCTGTGGAGTCTTCTAGTTCACAGGAGAACATCAAAGTGCTCCTCCTGCATTCCAAATTTCCCCAATTAAACACATTTTCAAATCAAATGACTCATTTTATAATTGTTTAATTTAGACAATCTAAAATTTGCCTTATTTGCTTCAAGATAAGATTTGAGTTGGCTTATTGTAAAAGCACAAGGGAAAGAGACCAAAGACATTTAACATAATAAAATAGTAATAATACTTGCTGATATTTATTGAACACTTATTGTGCTGGCCCTCTACACACATTATCACATTTGTCCTGATCTGTGAGGCAGATGATTTTACATATGAGAAACTGATATTTAAAAAACTGAAATATTTTGCCCAAATAAAATATGGTAGAGCAAGGATTTAAATCTAGGTCAATCTCACTTCCTACTCCTAAAACTTTATAAGCACCACAGTAAATACTTTTCTCTGAAAGCCATCCCCATGATACACATATCCCAAAGTAAAACAAGGCTAATTAGATAGGTCAGGGGGAAGGAATGGTGGTGTGTTTTTAAAATCTGGCTAAGGAAAATTTTAGTATCTAAACATCAAATGTAGCTACAAATTTCACAACAGCTAGGACAAAGGGAAGAATTGTGGCTAGGTCCAGGGACATGGTAAGTGACCAACTTAGGGATCAACTGATCCTGACTTTGAATTCTAGCTCAGCCACCAACCAGCTGTATGACTTCAGACAGGTTACTTCTATTCTCTGAATATCAGTTCAGTCATCTATAAAATAGAGACAATGAAACTATTTTGCATTACTAAAAAATTTAGAGGTCATATATGCAAGGAAACTGACACAGTATCTGACACATAGCAGAGACTTAATAAAGCTAGCAATTGTAAAACTCTGTGGCTAGCCTATTGTGATCTTTACTCCTCAGGATAACCCTACAATTTAAGGCTCATAACCTGCACTTTACAGAAGAAGAACCTGAGGCTTGCAAAAGGTTAGTTTGGTTAAGGTCATGCTGAGCTGGGATGAAAACACATACACATCAATTCCCAAGTCAATATATTTTTCCTATCACACATTATTTTAATTGTCTAATCAAGAAGGGGAGACCTATCAGAAAAGACAAATCTTTTCCTGACTTGGAACCCTGAGAAGCAGTGGCCATGAGGACTGTTGCATGAACAGCACTCATCAAAGTAACAACTAATGTCTTGGATGACAGTTTTATAAGAAAGGTGAAGGCCTTCTTATATCATTGGTTCTTAAATCACAGGCCCATAGTAAAACCCAAGGGTATAGTGCAAAATGAAGTTATTTAAGGCAATTTTGTGGGGATAGAGAGGATAATGTGACAGACATGTAACCCTCTCATAGTCTGACACTTATAGAGGTTAAAGCTGGAGCCTCTAGAAGAATGAATTCTTATAAAATGTCCATTTTTGGTACAATTTTTATAGTTGGGCTTTGGATTATAGTATGACAGATGGTAGATAGTTTTGAGGCACACTTAATTAAAATTCCAAGAGAATGAATAGTTTACAAAGACTTTATGATGGGAATGGGGTTGTTTATGTGGGATATAGCACATATTTTTTTTCTAGAAATTTGGCAAGATTTTGGAGAAATAGAAAGAGAACCTTCATCAAACTTTGGGAGAAGGAAATGACTCCGAACCATGTCCTATCCACCATGAGGTGTAATAGAGAATAAAGCTATTCTCTATTGCATGACTGCCAATTAGTTTCAATCAAACACTAAAAATGGAAGTAATTTTGGGGCGCCTGGGTGGCTCAGTCGTTAAGCGTCTGCCTTCGGCTCAGGTCGTTATCCCAGGGTCCTGGGATCGAGCCCCGCATCGGGCTCCCTGCTCGGCGGGAAGCCTGCTTCTCCCTCTGCCACTCCCCCTGCTTGTGTTCCCTCTCTCGCTGTGTCTCTCTCTTCAAATAAATAAATAAAATCTTTAAAAAAAAA
>NC_138379.1:53213967-53247250 GCF_054177405.1 Leptonychotes weddellii
AGGTGAGTGGGAGGATGGGTTAGCCTGGTGATGGGTATTAAAGAAGGCAGGTTCTGCATGGAGCACTGGTTGTTGTACGCAAACAATGACTCATGGAACACTACATCAAAAACTAATGATGTAATGTATGGTGCTTAACATAACATAATAATAAAAAGAAGTACAAAAAAAATGATATTAGGGCATGTGATATAAGACCTACGAATTCCTAAACTCTACCTCTGAAACTAGTAATACACTATCTGTCAATTAATTGAATTTAAATTTAAAAAAAGAGAAAAAGATATTAATGAGCTCATGTATACACATTATACTTTGTACTTGAAATCATAGGGTGATGATAAACCCTGCCTTGCTTCTCTTTGGCTTTTCAGAGTAGTATTTCTCAATAACATCGTAAGCATCAAACATGGCAATATTTAAATACTCTGGCATATGTGACCACTAAAAGACCTCCGTCTCCTGACTCTCCATTTCTAGTCCTATACTGGAGAAAAATATTATTCTTTTATTTATCCTAGATTTAAACCTACATTTATGGTGCATTTTTTGTCTTCTGGCTCTCTACAAAGCACTAGGGAGTCAGAGTCAGGCAAATGAAAGCCCCAGGAGCTAACGATCTGATGGCAATACAGGCAAGCATGAGAAGCAATTATGAAAATGAATATGTTTTTGTAAAGTGGAAGAGATTACACAAATATAATTTTCGGTAACTTTTCAATAACCTCCTAAATCATTTTCTTTCCTCAGTTTCTCCTTAACCTACCTTTTGTACCAAATAAACTTCTATAGCATAGATGCATCCAGGTTACTCTCTAAATTAAGTATCTTTATAGGTAATGGCTTCCCATTACCTATAAAGTTCAAACTTTGTAATGTGACAGAAAAAAAAAAAAAAACCAACACTCACAAACTAAATGTTTTCTTTTTTCAGATTCTTTGCTAACATGTTTTTGCACCAGCTGCTGTCCTTCCCTGATATTCCACACCACATGAGCTCCTTTTCATACTTGAAGTCTCATTTCAACTGTCTGCTAGCTTACAAATCTTGTCTTCAGTCCTCCAAGAAAGAAGGGATTGATTTTCTCACAGTTCTCCTTCCATATACCATGCTATTGCATTTTATACAGCATTTTAATTTCTTTATGTATCTTTCTTCCTAAATGCCTCAAGAGTACTGTATAAGTGCAGCTCATACAGTTTATTTAACACACTAAGAACCAACATGGAGGCTAGTTAAAAAAAATTCTGTTAATGTTTGTTGAATTACATATATTTATGTGTACTTACTGCATAAAAGTCCAAATAGATAGGCAAAATATTGATAATTCTAAACATTCTAAACATTTAGGATGATAAATTCTAAACATATATGTGTATAAGTATCTGTAAATATTTTACAAGCATGTATATAAAATGTAATATAATGTAATATAAGATATGAGCTTGGTAATTATATTCTGAATTGAATGTACATCTCCATTATTACCATTATCACAGCTAGCATTTATTGATCATTTGCTATGTGTCAAATACTTTGTTTTGTGTTTCATATGAACTTTAATTTCATTGTCACAACAGTGACCTTAAAGTAAATATCATCATTATCCTACATTTGCAAAGAAGGAAACCTAGAGATAAAGTGGGGAACCAAACTGTCCATAGTTATATGCTTACTGAGTTGATGAGTTGACTTTAAAGTCTAGACCTATCTGATTTTAAAGCCTGTGCTTATCCCAGTCTGTGCTTAGATTCATACATACACAGAGATGCAGACAGAAGATGGATAGATAAATAGCGCAAGCTATAGAGAAACATATGCACATGTGTCACAGATAGTAGTTATGAAATGTATACACATATACCATAAGCTCTTATCTATTAAATTATGAACATATTATGAGTATATATAATTATATGAAACACATGCATGCAATATATGTTATAAATGTACATAGAGAATAAATGAACATCTCTTTCTACTTTCAAAGGGCATGCTTTGTTCACAGACCTAACATTTTGTTACAATAAAATAAACTTTGGGTGAATCGATGAGCAAATATGTATATGGATTTTTCAGTATAAATACATTTTTATATACACATACAGTTGTGGTTTTTTTAAGAACTACAAATAGAGAATATAAGACATTCTTCAGGTTAAGAAATCCATAGCAACTCTCTTTCAATACTCTTGCTAGCAACAGCTGCTATCCCCATGTGGTGGAGAGGTGTGGACCACCATCAGCAAGTGTTAATTTGTCAGTCTAGTTGGGACAAGGATACTATTATAAAGCTTTGTTCTCTGAAAAAATATACAATCACAGCTGGAATTCAGGCACTTGCTTTCATCCCAAAGGCAAGGATTTGTAACAAAAATGTCTTTGTGTTTTGGATTATCTTTTTGCTGGTCCTTCCTTTATTCTCCAGCCTGTAGGTCAGTTGCATTTCTATCTATTCTTTCAGATATGCTTACCTAGTAAGGTGCATACATTAATATAGTATTGTCTACCCTAAAATCTCCCCTACCCTCTTTGCATCTGAATAAGACTTTGACAGTTCCTGGGTCCCTCTAAAGCAAGGAAAAACACTGGAGTTTTCCTGCAAGCGTTATGAAGTCTGAAGAGCACAGAATATAATTAAGATTCTGCTACTTGCTGTTGGGTGACCTGGGCAAATTTCTTAATC
Source organism: Leptonychotes weddellii (assembly GCF_054177405.1). NCBI lineage: Eukaryota > Metazoa > Chordata > Mammalia > Carnivora > Phocidae > Leptonychotes > Leptonychotes weddellii. Next base: position 53,216,655 of record NC_138379.1, read on the forward strand.
CCTGAGTTTCTTAGTTTTTCCATCTCTAAAATAAAAATCATACCACTTACATGATAGACTTTTTATGAAGATTAAGTGAGAGTGTCCATATCTGAATGATACAATGAGTACAAGTACTTGTAAAACATGCTTAAACAGTAGTAGTCCAAATCACAGGTAGAAATCCAAAATAGATGTTTCAGGAAGATGAAAAGAATGGAGCTCAAGCTATAGGCAGAATGACTGGAGAGCTAGATGACATGGTAAATTTGACAAATGCTCCCTCCCTTATAAAAAAAATCAAAATTAAAAACTTCTATTGGGGCACCTGGGTGGTTCAGTTGGTTGAGCATCTGACTTGGTTTTGGGTAGGGTTGTGATCTCAGGGTCATGGGATTGAGTCCCGAACTGGGTTCCACATTCAATGCAGAGTCTGCTTGGTATTCTCTCTCCCTCTCTCTCTACACCTTCCCACCATGCTCTCTCTGTCCCTCTCTCTCTAAAATAAATAAATAAATCTTAAAAAATCTATTAAATATTATAATAAAAATAATAAACAAAATGTATGTAATGTTTATTATGTGTCAGACACTGTGCTAATAAGTCTTTTCATACATCTCATTTCTCACAACACTACATATTTGGTGTTGCTTTCACACACATTTAACAGATGAAGAAGCTGAAGCATAAAGAGCCAAGCAGTCCAAGGACACAGAGTTAGCATCAGACACAGAACAAGAACCCACATAACCCATCCCAGAGCCAATGTTCTTCATCCCAGTATCATATTACTCCCAGGAAGAACATGTTTAACTCCTACAGATGAAGCCAATGCAGTATGTCATGATTTTTAGCTATTGGTGGAGGGTAATAAATAAATAAATAAATAAACCTTTGTCCTGGATAGAAGGAACTTTTTCAAGCAGCACAGGCAGAGTGATAGTTCACCCGAAAAGAAGAAAATAAAATCAAAGCACCAACATTGGCTTGGCAGTGATGGACATTTTGTTGTCAAAATAATAAATGTATTGGATTTTGTTTTTAATGTCAGTCTAAAGACACAATATAGAAGATGGGAATATGTTTACCAAAATACAGATGGCTTTGGATTTGGTGGTATGAAACAAAAGGAATCATTCCAGAAGATGAGGACAAAAAGGTGAAAAAAAGGGGGAGGCACACAGCATAGAGAGGGGGGTTTATGAGAAACTATCTAAAGATAATGAAACAGGAAAGAAAGCCAAACTATTCTATTTAAGTAAATATAATTGATATATTAAAAATATATCTATAATAATTAGACTAGGGTAATAGAGTTATGCAAATTTAGCTAATTTTTCCATAGAAGAAATCAATAGATGGATTAAATGGATTAAATAAAGAAAATTGTTTAATTGTTATGATTTAGACCTAGAATGGTAATTACCAAAAGTACCAGTTAAATGGTTAAAAATATGGAAAGTAGGACAGAGTGAAGAAGAGTATAGAGAGCACTGGGACCAGAGAACTCTTATGGTCCTCTCAAAGCTTTACATAATATATGTGTGTATATATGTAAATATATACTCATACATACAGACATATATGTAATTATCTATTATATATTGCATCCATGAATTATTCAAGTAAAGAATTAAGGGAGAAATCATTAAAAGAGATAACATTTGTAAGCCCCTGTCCATACATTTCTTCATTCAAATATCCTGACATCATGGTGAGGAAAGCATGAATTTCCTTCCCATATTGGAAATAACAAAAGTGAAGTTCAGAAGGATAAAGAAAACACAGAGCTCAGGTTTGAACCCAAGTATGTTTGACTCTATACTGTCTACTACTAACCCTACACTAGGTATAGACTCTTGATTTCCTCTGTTCTTTGCCTAATTTACTTTCTATACCATTATGCCATCCTGAAGCTGACTCCTTGCCTGACTTCATATCTATTAGTCCTTCTTTTTTTTAATTTTATTTATTTATTTGAGACAGAGAGAATGAGAGAGAGAGAGCACATGAGAGGGGGGAGGGTCAGAGAGAGAAGCAAGCTCCTTGCTGAGCAGGGAGCCCGATGCGGGACTCGATCCAGGGACTCCAGGATCATGACCTGAGCCGAAGGCAGTCGCTTAACCAACTGAGCCACCCAGGCGCCCATCTATTAGTCCTTCTTTCAATATGATTTTGTGAGTCTGCTTTCTGATAAAGGTTCTGGCAATAATCTGGTAACAAGCTACCCATAGAGTCCCTTATTTACAATCACCATTGAACTTCTACTAGTTTAAAAAACATACAAGTCACCAGGATTTTATATCCATGACTGATTTGTGGGCCCCACTAGGATATTTAATAATCATGTTAGTATTTCCAGAAGAGATCATGAATCCCACATTCCTTTTTATAATCTGCCCTCCCTGATCTTTTGCATCTTGGCATTTTGCATTTTGGCACCACCAACCACTCTGTTACTCAAGCAAAACAGCACAAGTTAATCCTTTTTTTTTTTTTTCTTTATAACCTGTAACAATACAGCAAGCAGCTGGCCCTTTCTACCACCTAAACAAATCCCAAATTGATCCTCTTCCCTCCATTTTCACTATTACTCTAGTCCAAGCCACCCATCTTTGATTATTATAATTTTTCCTAGAATCTATTCTAATGAGTCCCTGTGCTTCCAATCTTGCCCTCTCCCAACCTATTCTTCAAACAACACACAATCTTTTAAAAACTTAGATCATGTTCCTTGTCTACTTAAAATGTTTCAATCTCACCTAAAAAAATAAAATAAATTCAAATAAACTCCCTACATTAGCCTTTATGAATAAGGCCCCCTACCTCTTTAACTTTTCACAACACTTTTTCACACTCTGTATTTCAGCAACACTGGCTTTGATATTTCTTGAATACTCCAAGTTCATTCCTTCCAAAAGATCTTTATGTGGCTAGCTCTTTCTTTAATTCAGGTTTGTTTAAAACTTGCCTTCTTATGGCTAAAATTAACAAGACAGGAAACAACAAATGTTGGTGAGGATGTGGAGAAAGGGGAACCCTCTTACACTGTTGGTGGGAATGCAAGCTGGTACAGCCACTCTGGAAAACAGTATGGAGGTTCCTCAAGAAGTTAAAAATAGAGCTACCCTATGACTCAGCAATTGCACTACTAGGGATTTACTCCAAAGATACAGATGTAGTAGGGGCACTTGCACCCTGATGTTCATAGCAGCAATGTCCACAATAGCAAAACTGTGGAAGGAGCCAAGATGCCCTTCAACAGATGAATGGATAAAGAAGATGTGACATATATATAATGGAATATTAGTCAACCATCAGAAGGGATGAATACCTACCATTTATATCGACATGGATGGAACTGGAGGGTATTATGCTAAGTGAAATAAGTCAATCAGAGAAAGACAATTATCATATGGTCTCACTCATATGTGGAATATAAGAAATAGCACAGAGGATCATAGGGGAAGGGAGACTGAATGGGAAGAAAACAGAGGTAGACAAACCATGAGAGACTCTTGACTCTGGGAAACAGGGTTGTAGAAGGGGTGGTGGGTAGGGTGATGTACGGGTACTGGGTGATGGGCATTAAGGAGTGCATGTGATGTGATGAGCACTGGGTGTTATAAGCACCTGATGAATCACTGAACACCACATCAGAAACTAATGATATATACTATATGTTGGCTAATTGAATTTAAATAAATAAAAATAAATAAAAAATAAAATAAAAAGAAACTAGAAGCTAAAAACAAACAAAAAAAATGCCTTCTCAGAGAGAAGCTTCCCTTGACTACTTCATCTCAAGTAGCCATTCTCCATCACTATCATATCATTTTTTATTTCATCATAGCATTTCTCTGTAAATGACATTTTTATTATTTATGTGGTTATTGTCCCTGCTGTCTTCTTTATTGTGATATCCAAGAATGCATGACTTTGTCTGTCTTGTTTAACAGGAATCTAGAACAATTTCTCTATTATCCTCAGAACCTAGAGCAGTGCCTCTATAAATTTTTGTCATATGAAGACCTCTGAATATTTGTTGAATAAATTAATCAACAAACAGACTACTCACATCCAGAAGAATGATGGATGTGATTTGTTAAAAAAATCACCATGGAAAATCTATACTACCATCAAATATCATTATCTTTCTTGCTTTTCTCTGAAGAACTATTTCTGGCAGCTAACTCACAAACTATCCTCCACCCTGTAATAGCAGCAAGGGGTTATAGTCCCTCAAGAAACTGGACATTCCCTATAAGGTAATAAAAATCTCTAGATGAACATCATCATAGGCAAAGACTGCAAATCCTGCCTAGGAGCTACATTGATTTATGAGTGGATTAAATAAATTTACAAGTGCATCACTAATTCAAGATGGCTCTTGTTTCTCTGGAAGGCTTTCTTTTCTTCTTTTCTTTTCTTTCTCTCTTTCCTCCTTCCTTCCTTCCTTCCTTCCTTCCTCCCTCCCTCTCTTCCTTTCTCTTCCTCTCTCTCTACCTCTCTCTCTCTCACTCTCTCTTTTCCATTCTTTCCCTCCCTTCCTTTAGTTCTTTCTTTCCTTTTTCTTTCTTTTTCTTTGTTGTAACTGCAATGTATTCTCATATATCACACCCATGATTCCATTTTAGCAGCTTGAGTATTTCTTCCCCAAATGAGAATAGCATCATCAGATTCACTTTCACGAGAGGGAGATTCAAGAGTGAAGATTGCTGGGAGCTGCTATCCTTTGGAAGGTGTGGGTTTGCAAGTCAGCTTTCATATTTTGCTTCAAATCCTAGTCCTCCATTTCCTCCTTGCATGCATAAATACACTTTGGTTTCTCCATTCACCATTCTAAACCTCTCCAGAATCCATGCCCTTCTTCTCACACCCACAATAGCTGTTTAATCCTCCAAATCAACTTTAACAACTACATGATCCCTCTGCTTGCCTCTCACTGGAGCCTCTTTAGTGCATTAGCCATTGAAGCACACATGAGTTTCTGAAAGACAAATGTGACCTAGGCACTCTGCTTGCAAGTCTTCAAGATATCCCGCTGCTGACATGGTATGAAACAATTCTTTTAGAATGCAAAAGAAGACCCCATTTTTTCCCCACCATACATTTTCCTGCCTACCTTATGCCTCTACCCTTACTATACAACACTCCAGCAGCATCCAACTCTGTGTGGTTCCCAGGACACATGAAGCATTTCACATCTTTATGAATTGGCAAACACTCCAATCTGCCTAGAATATATAGTTCACCTTGCTCAGTTTTGCATACTATTATTCGTCTTTCATAACTTATCTTAAATGCCACTCATTTAACTTTCCAAGGAGAATTCATCAATACTTTCTTTATGTGACTTTCTCGCTTGGTTTATATCTTAGATACAGCACTTACAGTATTTCATTGTGATTGTTCACTTATACATTAATCACTCAAAGGAGAGTGAACTTATTTATGTCTTTTTATGTTTGTACTCCTAACAGCTAGGGGAGGGTCAAGCAGAGTAGATATCACCAGTAAATACCTTGGGCATGAAAAAATAAAAGATTGTTTCCAGGATATAGTTAAACTATTTATTGATGGTGTATAATATACCAGGCCCTGTGCTAACTCTTGGGGATATGACTGTGAACTGACCAGCCAGAATCTCAAATTTACTGAGTTTAAATGCTAAAACTCTCACAGAAATGCACCACTCCAGTCACTCATTAGATAATAGTTTAGGTGAATTGACAGAAGTAATGGATCAGAAGCAGATGTATAACAGAACAAGTATGATCCTGTGTTACAGTGTTCTTTCCTGCCCATAAAACAGTACAGTCACCATAAAAACAACCTACCCATCTGCTGCCCTTTGAGAAATCCTGGAGTGGCTGGTAAAGTTCTATTTCTTGACCTGAGTGGTGGTTACAAGGATATTCACCTTGTGATAATTCATTAAGTGACGTATCAGGTTTACTGTTTTTTTTTTTTCTATATCTGTGATATATTTTACACTAAAAAATGCTTAAAAAATATGTGAAGAATAGCAAAAAAACCCAAAAATCCCCAAATTATGAGTGATCACTTTAAATATTTCAGAGAGGACAAATAGTATGAGAAATAACAATAAAACCAAAAACCCAAAATATAAAATACAGACTTAGGAAGATCCTTCTATTTTCATGTCTTGGGGCACATGATAACATGTATGAGGTCTACCAGGCTAAATAGACAAGACAGTGGTCTGAAGTTCAGTTAATCCAGGCTTCCCAATTGCCTAAGGATAGAGTACCAATATCTTAGAGCATCTGTGAGCTATTTGTGGCTCAGCAATTGAAAGTTATTTCTTAAGATCAAGGGCCATGCAAGAACTGAAGTCAACAACTGCAGGCTGTGGGTGACTTTCACTATTAATTGTGTGACTTTTCTAACTTTTTTTATAGTGCAAGTGAAGAGATAAGCCTCTCATTCAGAAGTACAGGGCTCTTCCTTCTGCTGAGCACCCAAAACTTGTTCATTTCCATTTCAAACTGATTCTTTCTCCCTTGAATGTGCCCAGTCTGATCTTCCAAAACTCTTGTATTTCTTATCATTGAAACAATTTGACAGCAGAAACAAGTAGGGTTCTGGGATGGTAGCTTGTAGGAGACTAGCATGAAAAGAGAAAATGCAGAGAGGAAGAGTTTACAAAAACATCAGCAGTTGGGGTTCAGGAGTGAAAGTTTTGAGTGTAGATGTGTCTAAGAGAGTAGATAAAGGTTTTAGAGAAAAAGATAGAGAGAGGGAGGAGGGAAGAAGAAAAGAGGAAAGGAAGAAAACAGGAAAGAAGGAAGGACGGAAAGAAGGAAGGAAGGAGAAAGGGAGGGAAGGCAGGAAAGAGTGTAAAGACTATTCCTCTGTGACTGCAGAGATGTTGATATACCAGCTCTAGAGGATAATATAAACTTAGGTTCAATCTTAGCTTTTCTATTAAATGCTTCAGTTACCTTGGAAAAATTAATCTCTTTGATCTTTGGTTTCTATTTGAAGGCTGAAATGCCTATAGTATTTCATGATATTTTTGTTTGTATTAAAAATAATGATGTATATACGATGCTTAATCCAGTGCATTTAAGACATGTTAGTTTCTTTTGCTTTTTTTCTTCCTTCTACACAAATTGACAAAAAACTAACTTCTAATAACTGCTTAAAGAATGTTGTATACATAATAAGATGGGTGAGTGAATTAAAAGTTGAATTTACATACATGGTAGTCCAAGAGTAAAATCCTAATAAGGCTATTCAGGTCACTTAACGGAGTGAGAGGTAGATAGAAAACCTAATGTCTAGATGTCTTTCTTTTCCACGTCTGTACAAAGGACAGGGAGAGTGTGGCCAAATTCATCTCACCTATAATGGAGTTTAGCTAGATGCACCAGCTATTTTCTCTGATCTTCCCCTGTTGCTAAAGCTCTATTGAGTGATTGGAGTTTGATTGAGTCTATATCTTTTATCTCACAGATAAGGAAACTGAGTGTTAGGGAGGTGCTGTGAGTCCTTTCTGATGAATTTGTGCAAAGACAGCATTGGGTCCAAAGATAACCCCCTTCAAGTGTGAGACAATTTTTACCATACAATGAATAAAGTCAAACTAGGATAAAGTGTCTCTTTCTGAAAGTGTGGGAATAAATAGCATTATGTGACTTTAGACCTAGAAGGAAACTTAGACGTTATCTAGAGTTCCTGGCAAATTTTCAACCTTGACTGATAATAGAACCACCCATGTGACTGTCAAAAAAAAAAAAAAAAACTTATACTCAAGTCATAAACCCCACACTACAATAGTTAAATTAAAATCTCTGTGGATAGGGCTTAGTTAGGCACAGGCATTTTTAATAAATCCATAAGTGATTTTTTTAACTTTTTAAAAGAATTTTTCAGCCATACACATTTTACCAGCCATGTTTCATCTATCCTTAACACACTTATTTTATTTTATTTTTTTGCTAGAGTACTTTAAAGAAAATCCAAGGAAAAATATAATTTTGTCCATGAATATTCCAGTGTACATCTCTAACTGACAAGGAACTTTAAAGATACCATCATGCTATGTACTATTTCACCAAAACAAATAATAGTGACTAGGTGATTCTAGTGTGCAGCCAAGTTTGAAATACACAGATCAAGTCTAACCTTTCTATTTTATAGATGAGGGGACAGAGACCCAGAGAAGCCAGGTACAGTTGATCCTTGAATGATATAAGTTTGAAGTTTGAAGTCCACTTATACATGGACTTTTAGCAGTATAGTACTGTAAATGTGTTTTTTCTTCACTTATGATTTTCTTAGTAACATTTTATTTTTTCTAGTTTATTGTAAGAATATAGTATGTAATACATACATACAGAATATATGTTAATCAACTGTGTATGTTATCAGTAAGGCTTCCAGTCAACAGGAGGCTATTAGCAGTTAAGTTTTTGTGGATTCAGAAGTTATAACTGGGTTTTGCATGGGGGTTGGCACCCTTAACTCCCATGTTGTTCAAGGGTCAACAGTGATATGATATAAATGATACATCTAAAATTAGTATCCAGGTCTCCTGACTTATACCTAATTGCTAAGGAGATGATAGCAGCTCAGAAAAACACACACACACAAATGTTCCCTATTATTTAAAAAAATTTTCAAGTTAGATAATTAGCTTCTGAAAAATCAAAAGCTAACAATGAAGAGAACAAGGGTATCAGTAATATTCCAATAGAGACCATGGCAAAGAGAATAGCAATGATGGGAAAGTAGTAAAGGGCATAATAGGACAAGATAGTAAGATAGAAATGAGAAGACTTCTATTTGAACCCTGCCTCTACCTCAAACCATGCCATCTTACAACATTCTCTTTACTGCTCTGAGCTTCAGTTTCCAGTTCTGTGAAATAAAGATGATGATAATACTTGGCTTTATTTAGTGTTCTGCAAACAGCATGCGATTAGTGGAACATGATATATACTTCATAAAAGTTAAGATGTGTGCTCTGGCTCCAAGAAGGGTATGGATGTAGTCAAGAATCTTCATATTGGTGGAATAACTACCAGTACCTCTTTCTTTCATTCTCTCTTTTGTTCCACCACCTAATAAGTTGCCCATATATTCCTTCCAGTATAAAATAGAAATAAGAAAACAGAATAGTTGTTATAAGTATTAGCCTATAATGGACTTTGATCTAAAAGTAAGTTATGATGGATAGCAAGGGTACATTAAGACGAAATACTGAGGGTTTGTTGTTGTTTGTTTGTTTTGTCATGAAGTCAAAAACTTAGGCAAAATTCAGATTTCAAAAAAAAAGAAAGAATACCCAAGAACCTCCAAGTGAGATGCCAATTACAAATATTACTAATGACTATGTATGAACAGAGATATTTAAATGCTGATTTGGATTTGGCCACTAAATACAACTGTTTGCTTCCTGAGGTCTTTTAAAGTCAGTTCTGGCTTTGTTTATTACCAATCTTGGTGAAGTAACTTCACTGGGAAATTTTATAAAATTGGAACAGTGATATCTATCACATAGGGATTTCTAAATTGTTTAAAAGAGTACGCATATTAAGTACTCAACACTATACTTTTCTTTCATAAACAGTCAGTAATCAATAACCAACACTGTTACTTAGAAAAACTTCAGGAACACAACAACTTACAACTTGAGTTCCCGACAAAAGCCAAAGTCTAATGGAAAGATCAGGGAGCTGGGATCTCGGGGTCTTGGCTCCACCACCAGCTTGCTTATGTAACAATGGTAGTGCCACTTCACTTCCAACACCATTTCAGCATCTCCCAGGTAGGAAATACCAGCTTTTGCTTTGCCTACCTCATTGAGCAAGAGAGTCACGGTTGTAAAGTACAATTCAAATGCAAAATAGAATCAACAATAAAATACATTAGATGATTTAAAGCTACAGAGTTAAGAAGAAAATTTCAAAATAATTTCTCACATCTTGGCTCCCTTGGCCCAGAAGGCTCAACCCTGTTGCCTTTTCATATTTTAAGGCCCATTCAGGACAGGTGCTACTTCCTTGGCCACTCTTCTCCCCTGTTCGCCAAATTCAACATCTGCCAGGTTCTATTAGGGGTATCTCTGTTATTATTTCATCATAATACTCTGTAAATCAATGTTAATAGACATGTGACAGGATATAAGAATTAATCTGTTTGTACATCTGTCTCCTCCAATAGTATACAAGCTCTTGGAGGATAGAAACTATAATATGGAGACATGACACAGTGTAGTATTTAACATCCTGGGCTATGTGGCCAGACTGTCAAGGTATGATTCCTAGCTCCACCTGCTTCAACAACATCCTTAAATTCTCTATGCCTCAGCTTCCCTATCTTAAAATGGAGGTACTACGAATACTGACCTCATAGGGTTATTGTGAAGAAGTGATGGCCTAATAATGAATATAAAGCACTCAAAAGTAGCTGACATGTAGTAGACTGCTCCATGAAGGATAAATGTTAGTATAATTTATTTATATACTAAATATCCAGTTGTCCCCAGTGCCTATCAAAGGACCTGGCACATTAAAAAAACAAACAAAACAAAACTAAAAACTCAGCAAATGTTGACTCCTATCCTAAAAGTAAAGTCTCTTCAGCACAAGTACAAAAATAAGACAGGCAAAACAAAAAACATGCCCCGCCCCCCCAGAAAAAAATCTACTCCGAGTTACACATGAGCTTAAAACCAGAAATCAAAGAAAGTATGAGGAAAGAAGAAGAATCTCCCCTGTGTCACCAAGAGAAAAATATGTTTCCCCAGGACTAAGAAAAAACAGCTTATTCATATGAAGCCACGGAGCTAGAAAAACAGCAATGGTCATGGAGTTAGAAGACTTCAGGCAAGTACTTAGACCCTGTGAGATTTTAAGTTTGCACTGTAAAAAAGAAGAAAAATTCTACCTTCCATGCAGAGTAGTTTTTAGGACTTGAGGAAATATAAATAAATTGCTTCCACTTTTACCAGGATACCGTATGTAGACTCTAAACAGTAGTTATTATCAGTAACATTACTGATTACTATGAGAATGATTATTGGATACTATGGAAAGAATGAAGAAGACACAGTATGATAGATAATCTCTCTCCTTTAGGCACTTTTTCCCATGAAATAAGGGAGACTAGATATGCTCTTTTGAAGGAACTGTCAAACCCTAGCCAAACATCAAACTGAGGACTGAGAAATAATTGATCAGCCACATGAAGGCTGGGAGCACGGAACCAGCATGATTGTAGGGAAAATAAAGGAGAGAGACCCTGTACACACTGACTTTAAATTGGCTTAATTCTCAGATACAGCATCAAATTTTGTTTTGCCCACAGAACAAGGATGAAGCTTGTGGTATTAGATTTTGATTATTTCCCGAGGCTGTCATAGGATTCAAACCCTAAAAATAAGTCCCATTTTCTCTTTAAAAACATAAGCATTAGATAAATTTCAAGAAGGAGAACTCTTTCTTTCAGTTAATATCATCAGAGAAAGACACAAAACTCCCAAAGATTAAAAAGAAAAAAAAAAAAAGGTTAAACATACAGGGTTAAGAGAACTTAACAGTGAATTAGTGCTAAATCAGCTAGGTATTATCTCACAAGGCTGATGCAGTTATTATGAGCAATGTTTCAATAACACTGATGAACAAGATGGACTGGATTTAAAACAAAATATAGCCTTAGTCTAAGAAGAGGCAATAGATTATAGGACAGAATCAATTACCAATTTCTGTCATATTCTTCATGGATTTCAGTCTCCTTATATTTGTCAGGCTCATTAAATGAGCATTACTTTACAATGTGTCCTCATTCATCAAACCTTTTGGAAGGGAAACTTTTATTAAATTACTCAGGCAGCAGAATGAAATATAATACTCCAATGCTTAAACCTACATAAATAAGGCTGTTTCCACCAACTTCAAACTCCCCCTCTTCTAATAAATCCTGCACACCCCTAGCATGAATGGCCAAGATAAGACAAGTAAAATTATCAGAAATACTTTATAAAATTCTTAGAAGAGGTACCAAGAATCACCATGGGGTCAATCACCATGTTCTCAGGGATTTGCTAAGACATAAATACAAATAAATTAATTGATAAAGAATATTACTAGTAAAAAATAATTCACACAAATGGAATTTGGCATTTGCTAAAAATGCACAAAGTTTAGACTTAACAAACTTAACCCAGAACAGTACATGGTAGAAATAATGTCCACAGAGAAAACTAACAATGATGGATGAGAACATCAATAAGATTGGATAGCTATGAGAAAATAGAAAAAAAAAAATTGATCTCATTGGAAATAACATAAACAACTTTGGGGTATGTAATAAGTTGTGAGTTACAGTGATTTGGTTAATTCCATATAATAGAAACACAGATAAATTCCCCATGTACATGGAAAGAACCATCCCACCCCCCAAAAAAATTACAATGAATATGAATACATGAGAAGGCCATTCTAAATTTTGTAATACCTGTAAGCAGAAGTCTTAAACTGGCACAGTTTGTTTCAGATCTGATCTTTCAATGCATCACATGGTCAGTGCAGTGTTCAAGAAAAAATAAAATCCTGGGGCGCCTGGGTGGTTCAGTCAGTTAAGCATCCAACTCGTGATTTCAGCTCTGGTGATGATCTCAGGGTCCTGAGATCTCACCCAGAGTCAGGTTCCAATCTCAGTGGGGAGTCTGCTGGAGATTCATGCTCTCCCTCTGCCCCTCTCCCCCCACTCGTTCTCTCTCTTAAATAAACAAATCTTTAAAAATCAGGAGTTCTCGGGCGCCTGGGTGGCTCAGTTGGTTAAGCGACTGCCTTCGGCTCAGGTCATGGTCCCGGAGTCCTGGGATCGAGTCCCACGTCAGGCTCCCAGCTCAGCGGGGAGCCTGCTTCTCCCTCTGACCCTCTCCCCTCTCATGCTGTTTCTCTCTCTCTCTCTCTCAAATAAATAAATAAATAAAATCTTTTAAAAAAATTAAAAAAAAATCAGGAGTTCTCATGTAAAAGACCAGGTTTAAAACCTAGTCCTCTCGGGGCGCCTGGGTGGCTCAGTTGGTTGAGCGACTGCCTTCGGCTCAGGTCATGATCCTGGAGTCCCGGGATCGAGTCCCACATCGGGCTCCCTGCTCGGCAGGGAGTCTGCTTCTCCCTCTGACTCTCCTCCCTCTCATGTTCTCTGTCTCTCATTCTCTCTCAAATAAATAAATAAAATCTTAAAAAAAAAAAAAATAAAACCTAGTCCTCTCTTGAAACATCTGTTCTGAAACGTCTGAGCTTCCATTTACACAAACAAAAATTGGCTGATTGTCAGAGCTTTTTAGGTAGAGCATGCATCTGACAGGCATCACATTATGCAACATACCTGGCCCCTGTAAGTATGTGTGTTTATGAAATCTAATCCAAGCCCTTGAGAGGCAGTAACACCAGGAGTCATCCTGGGCCTGTTCACAAAATCTCTTTTGCAGGAGATTGGCTATGTGAACTTGGGCAAGACAAACCTATTTAAAGATACCCAGTTTCCTGGCCTGCAACTTAGTTCATGGCATTTTAGGAGGATCAAAAGTAATACTATATGAAAGTAGGCAGCATATTGCCTGGCTCATAATAGATGCTTGTGAAACAGCAGCCACGGAACGACTGTTAACTAAGAAACTATCTATTAATAGTTCTCTTCTTTTTCAGTGGAGAAAGAGAAACAAATACACATTCCTCATGATCAGTGGAGCAATGCTGCTGTGCTGTGATAAATTTGTAATGCTCATGTGAGAGATGATCATGAAATATTGCCACCAGTCAGTTAGGACACTGTTTTCAGGGTCTGGTGAGTTGGGAGCATCACTCTCTAGGGGCACTTGAGCATGCAGAGGTGCAGGATAAAGCTCCATTGTCTCCATCCATGCCCATTAAACTAGTCAATGTTCCCAGTAGAGACATCTCCTTAGGAAAGCTGAGGTAGCTCAGCAGCTACTAAACACCATACCACACTTTGATATTCCCTTTTTAGTTTGTAAAGCACTTTAATATATACTTTCTCACTCACACAGTATGTGAGAATATAGCTTACTAAAAAGAACCTTCTGATTCTCAATAATTCTCTAATAACGATAATGGTGAAAATAGTCCTTGCAATCACCATCACTTACAAGTTGAAATTTCATGACCCAATTTTATTCTGAGAAAGAATCAAAACTATAAGAAATAAATAGAATTTTAACTAGAGCTGTAAGTCAATTTTAAGGGTTAGGATTTACAAACTTTATTATGATGGTGGGACTTTAGAGTTCTGATTTATAACAAATCATTTATATCTCAAGTGCAAAGTAAGATTGGCAAAATCAAATCCCTTTATTTCAGATTTATTGCATGATTTGTAAACCTGTCCCTCTGTTTATATATATTTTTTCCTATGCAATACACATAAATCTTGGATGTTTCAGGATTTTCATGTATGTTTTATAACCAATCATGTACTTTCCAAAAAGTGTGACTAACTCTGATCCCTAAAGAATACTTATAAATCCTAGTCTAGTTCTTCTATTTAACAGGAAAAGATTTATATGTGATAAGTGTATTCTCTAGTCTGGCCTGGTAGAAGTACGACTTTATAAGTAAGAACAGCAAAAACATTTCTTTAACCCATCCAGAAGGAACCACCTCTTTAGAAAACCCAACCTCGCAGCCCCTTCCCTAGCTAACAGTACTTTGTTTCTCTAGAAAGCTTCAAGAGAAGAAACAATTGTCCTACAGTTTGCAATTACTTTATAGGATAGTGCAGAAAAAGTACACTAGACAGTTAGTTGTTATGAAAACTAGGTTCAAATTATAATTATCCCATGTTAGCTGAATGGTTCTCCACAGGAGGCTGGTTGTTTGGGTTTGTTTGTTTTGTTTTGTTTTTTTATTGGGCAGAAACTTTTATTTCCAGGACATGTGTGGATAAGTCAAACTTGAACATTCTATTTGAGGGAACCTGGATGGCTCAGTCAGTTAAGCATCTGCCTTTGGCTCAGGTCATAATCCCAGGGTCCTAGGATTGAGCCCCACATCAGGCTCCCTACTCAGTGAGGAGCCTGCTTCTCCCTCTCCCTCTGCTGCTCCCCCTGCTTGTACTCTCTCTATCAAATAAATAAATAAATGTAAAAAAAAAAAAAAAAAACAACAGAAAAGGAGAAACACCTCTCAACTCATTTTATAAAGCCATTGTTACCTTGGCCAAAACCAAGGTAACAGCCCAAGCATCGGGATCCCTGGTCTACAGGAGTCTGCTTCTCCCTCTACCCCTCCCCCCTGCTCATGATCTCTCTCTCTCTCTCTCTCTCTCTCTCTCATAAATAAATAAAAATCTTAAAGAAAGAAAAAGAAGAAAGAAAGAAAAAGAAAGAAAGAAAGAAAAAGAAAGAAGAAAGAGAGAGAAGGAAAGAAAGAAAGAAAAGAAAAATGTACCAGTACACATCATCCAAGGAGTGGAAATTTCTAGAAAAAGCAAAATTTGCACAGCAGAAGTCATGACTTTTAACAGTATTTTTGTTACATTGGAAGATATATCCTGCCATACATCTTGCAGGGAAAACTTCTTTCAAGAGGGTCATACCTAATCTATCCCATATAGTTAAAAGTGACCAAATCTGAAACATACTAAGTCTTTTTAGAGATGTGGAAACAGGGCCACAGGAGTTGGGTGATATGATTCATGGCTATCAGGAATCAGCATTTTTATTATCTAATCCTCAGGCTGGATACTTTCCCCCATATCACTCTATCCTTTACTATCCTTTACTACAAGACTTCATCTTCCTTACTAAAAACCCCACACCATCAAATATTCCCTTGTTTTAACCAAAAACTGTTCTGCCACTTCCTCCTTTGTTTTCTGTGAGGCTAGATTATAGCCACCCAGGATTTTAGTATATGGACCTTTCCCACTCTTAAAGTGGTGTCTTAAGTCAACCATAGGCCAAGTTCTCTTACATTTTCTCTGTTGGCATTATTCTCCAAACCTGGCTACTCTGCTTTGGACACACACCTGTTCTGCTTGTCTCTCAGGCTGTGAAGCCCTTAATGTGGTAACTCTCCTAACAGAGGCGAGTTCACAGGCTGACCTGAGAGAGTGCTGGCTGTGAAGGTGACGTGATATTAAACAGATCTGAAAAGCAGCACAGGAATTCTCTGTCTCTTTCTGATCTTCATCTGTGAATTGAGAGGGCTGGCCTATTGTATTTCTGAGGTCCTTTCCAGGATTAACTAGGTATGAGTCAATGATTTTACCATCTGTGCCAGATTCTTACAATGACTGAGTCTTTCTAGAGTTGCTCTAGTTTTCTGATTCTATTGATGCTCCTCAATAACAAGAACCATTCATTTTACTTCCTTTGAAATATATTTTGTGCATAGCCATATATTCCATGTGAGGTAATCAGCCATTTATTACCATACATTCAGTCAGCCAGCCAGCCATCTAGCCAGCTATTCAGTCATTCTCCCATTCATCCATGCCCTCATTCATCCCCCTAGACAGTCATTCATTCAACAAAGATCAACTGAACAACCACTACATACAAGAATGTCAGTGAGGCTTTCCTCTAAGGTATGGTCTAAGCTATAAACTTACATGAGATACAGTGCTTGTTTTTAGAGAACATGGGGGAAACTATGTGATTTCCTGGTGGATGTTTTGGGTTTAGATATAGTTGGATTCAAAATCCAGCTCGGCCTCACTCCTGTCAAGGTAAAATGGCACTAATAATATCTGGTATTACTTCCACTTAAATCCTTCTCATAAAAGGACTTCCCTTTCCCCCAGATAGCTACCTCTATGTACACCAGTGTCCTCTCTCTTGAATTACTACCATAGTCTCCTGGGTGCTATGTGTAAAAACAGTCTGTTTTTGCTTTTCAGCACAAAGGAGGCTTTATCTTGGCTATTCTTCTAATAAGGCCTTATATTTTTAAAATTATATCAAATTCGCATTTACCAGTGGATGGGAGGGAATAATATTCAGGGAAAACTTTTTCATGTCAGTCATTTTGCTAGGGACTCTATGTTATTATCTCACTATATCCTGATAATAATCTTTCATAGTAGATATTATTATTCCCATTTGATGAATGAGAAAAGTAAGATTCAGAGGGTTAGGTAATTTTCTCATGGGTACAAACTTAGGTACAGAGTCACTCTTATCTTCTGGCTCCAAAGTCTATGCTTGTTTTAAAATAGTTCATTTCTTAAACTTTATTGATCAAAAAACAGAAAGCACTGCTAACCTGTATTTCTGGTATAGATATGAAAACCTGTATTTTCTAATGTATAACATTGCCAGATATTTTATTTTTAATTTTAGAAACATGCCAAATTTCTGCTAGACTTTAAAAAATAACGATGGTAGTAGCTTGGAGATCTCTAATTATTACCATTTTCTAACCATAGGCACCTATGAATCTGAGACTATGAACCATCCTATATGCCTCATTTAGGATTATCTTTTGCCAAAGCTTAAACCCATTTATAATTCAATGGCTTTAGCCTGCCAAAGCAAACTACCATCCACCATGTATATGTATCACTTTGTATATGCAATTAATTCATTAATTCTTCACAACTACCCTATCTGGTCAGTACCAGTTCCCCTATTTAGTAATGAAAAGATTAAAATTCCAGAAATTAACTAAGTTTTCCAGGTCACACTGCTTTGGTAGAACAGTAGATGTCCTCCTACACTAAGTTTCAAATTCTGATTTTTAAGGCCCACTGTATTGCGAGATTCCCCCCATCTTTTCGTTCTCACTGCTCTCCAACTTTAGCTGGCTTCCCTACCATAATGGGACACACCAAAATTCATGCCTAACTCTTTCCATGTTGTTGTTCAGTTATCTCTCCACCTAGAATGTCACCCTGATAACAACGACAAATCACTATAATTTTCCAGAGAACGTACCATCTGGAGCAATTTGCATTCACTATCTTCCTCATTATTTAATGCTCCCAATAGTCCTTTCTGCCAGGTATCATTTTCTCTATTTGTCAAATGGAGAAACTGAAGAAATCGAGAGAGGGTAATTTTACCAAAGTAAAATAGTTCAGAACCAAGGTTTGATTTTGGTCCATCTGAATCTATATGCCATTATCTTAAAAACTATCCTCTTGTCTCATAAGAGAAAGGCCAACTCAGAGTCAAAAATGAGGTGTGACAGAAATAGTGTGGTTTCTGGCATTAGCATGTATTCTCAATGGAAGTGATATGGCCTCCACAGAAGCAAAGATTGAGGGGCGCCTGGGTGGCTCAGTCAGTTAAGTGGCTGCCTTCAGCTCAGGTCATGATCCCGGGGTCCTGGGATTGAGTTCCACATCGTGCTGCTTGCTCAGCAGGGAGCCTGCTTCTCCCCTGCCTGCCGTTGCCCCTGCTTGTGTTTGCTCTCTGTCTCTCTCTTGCTCGCTCTCTCTGTGTCAAATAAATAAATAGAATCTTTAAAAAAAAAAAAAAGAAGCAAAGATTGATTTTAGAAGAGTCAAAAAATCTTACAAAATTCAGTGGTTTGTGGCCTTCCAAAAGGCCCCAAGTACTGTGAAAATTAATGAAGAAAATTAATAAAATGGAGTCAGGAGGCCAGAAGGGGAAGCACTCATGCCCTTTCACTCATGGTCAATCACAGATCCCAACAGGAAGAGAGTACCTTGCAAGTTCATATCATTTTAGCTACTAATTACTATCCCAACAGGAGGTAGAAAGATTTTCTTCTTGCCCCCGAAGAGTCAAGCCAATGAGAGACTATCACAACTCATCCAATGAAAAGTCACCACACCACAAATTCCCAGTTTGCTCAAATAGACTTTTTGTTTGTAGCAGTCTTCCCAACTTCCCCATTCCCTCTATAAAACAGTATTCCTGCTTTTTATCTGTACTTGCCTATGGTTTTGCTATATAGCTTGATTGTCCCCAATCACAATTCTCTGCCTTTCCCAAATAAACCGATTTTTGCTGGTAAAATAACTGACAATTTTATTTTTAAAGTTAACAGTACATAAACAGATATACAGTATTTCTGTGGTATTACATTGTCATGGTGGGGGTAGGGATTATTAGAAAAAATAATGTCTAAAAAGACTCCTGAGGGAAGAGTGATAATGGCAAAAAAAGGTTGAGAAACACTGTATTAGGCAAATGTGAGTTCATATTTTAGCTGCAAAATAATTTGTTCTAGGGCTCCTCATACAAAGAGTATTAAAGAGGAAAATGAGCCCTCTGGTCAGCACTGGCTTCAAAAAAGGTGCTTAAGTTTTGTCATCAGGCTGATTATTATAATGATCTTTGATAAAAGCCAAAGGCATAATACTAATATATTTCATGGAGAGATGATTTTGTCGGTGACTATGGGAATATGCTTCAGGGAGTTTGTTTTCTGGTAATATGACTTAATTCAAACACAGAATACATAGAAGAAGAGGTAAATTACATGTCCCTCGGCTACTTTAATCATGTATTTGCTGTTTCAGTCAGGATTTTAGCAATAACAGAGTTCAAGGTTGCTATCTGGTAAAAAAAATCTGGATACCTGTCTTCCTAATTTTGCATTTTAAGAGGTGGGGGTATTCTAGTATGCATCTGAAACCTTTGAAACATTTAATAAATAGTTCTTAAACTTCTGCTATAGTACACAAACTCACCCTCACATACTCCTCGTCCATAACACACACATATACATAGACGTTAAAAATACAAAGACAAAGAAGATACAATTTCTGTTGTTGAGAAACTCACAGTCTAACTGAGTATTTCTAGAGCACTAAGGATGAACCTTCATACCAAGACTCTCAAACATACCATTCCATCAGCCCCAAAGTGATTCCCACACCTAACCTCTCCTCTGGTGAATTCCATTTCATCTTTAAGGACTCAATTTAAAAACCATCTCCGAGGAAAGCACTGCCTGACTCCCTCCAGGCAGGTTTAGAGTAAATGTCCCTGTGATTCTGCATGTAACACACCTCCCATCTGTATTTATTTGTTCAGTATCAATTTTCTTGATGGTATATAGATTGTGAGGACAGGACCTATCCTTTCTCACCTTGGAATTAGTACAGTGACCTGTTTATTATAGGAATTAAGCAATCATTTGGTGATTGTGCCATTGATTGGTTGAAAATGAAGTAGAGTCAATTCCATAAGCATTTTTTGAACATTATTCATACATCAAACACTGTGTAAGGCACTCCAGTGACAAAAGAGAAGACTGGTGTTTTGTTCCCAAGGACTCGAGTGCATCAGTCAGAATTAGAGTCAGATACAAAGAAGATAATCTATCAGAAAGGGGACTATTCGTGTAATAATTCACAATTTAAAGAGTTAAAATGGACAGCAGCACATCTGGGTCAAATGATAAGCTGTTACATAATGTGATTAATGACTTATTTCCATTTTACAAATGACCAATCTGAGGCTGAGTGAGGAGATGTGCCCTACCCATGATCACACAGACAGATGGCATCCAAGCTCTCTCATTGGAGGCCTTCCAGCCCCATGATTCACCCAGAAAGCCTTAATTCAAAGCCAAGGAGTGGAGGCTGCTGTGTAGGTCAGTGTTCTTTGAACCTGGAAAGAAAGTGTATCTATCACTGGATTTGCGGAGTTCTCTTGCCTGAAAGACATTCATTTTAAATGTGTCCTATGGTGTCAACAGGTACCATATAATTGATCAAGTATTTTGGGAGTGAAGTGACTAAACATCATCCCAAAGTAAGGCTTCGCATCAGAGAATTATCGCTCTTTGGCTTTCCTTGACAAGGAGTATAAATCAGCAAGTGAATGCACCATTTTGCTTGGGGAAGTTGCAGCTTTATAAATAAAAACACTAATCCATGCTGCTGCTGACCAGCCTTTGCTGCCAGTGCACAATTTAAGTTCCTCACTCATCAGTCCCTGGGAACTTCCTATTGCCAGGTGTTGAATATCATTTTTTTCTTTTGAATAAAATGTTAACACGTATTATAAAAGGTACATGCATGGGCGCCTGGGTGGCTCAGTTGTTTAAGCGACTGCCTTCGGCTCAGGTCATAATCCTGGAGTCCCTGGATCGAGTCCCGCATCGGGCTCCCTGCTCGGCAGGGAGTCTGCTTCTCCCTCTGACCCTCCCCCCTCTCTTGTGCTCTCTCTCTCATTCTCTCTGCCAAATAAATAAATAAAATCTTTAAAAAAAATAAATAAATAAATAAATAAAAGGTACATGCAGAAGAATGAAACTGGACCATTTTCTACACCATACACAAAAATAGACTCAAAATGGATGAAACATTTAAATGTGAGATAGAAATCCATCAAAATCTTAGAGGAGAAAACAGGCAGCAACCTCTGTGACCTCGGCCGCAGCAACTTCTTGCTAGACACATCTCCAAAGGCTAGGTAAACAAAGGCAAAAATGAACTATTGGTACTTCATCAATATGAAAAGCTTCTGCACAGCAAAGGAAGGTGTTAACAAAACCAAAAGACAACTGACAGAATGGGAGAAGACATTTACAAATGTCTTATCAGATAAAGGGCTAGTATCCAAAATCTATAAAGAACTTATCAAACTCAACACCCAAAGAATAAATAATCCAATCAAGAAATGGGCAGAAGACATGAACAGACATTTCTCCAAAGAAGACATTCAAATGGCTAACAGACACATGAAAAAATGCTCTACATCACACTGCATCCAGGAAGTGCAAATCAAAATCACAATGAGATGCCACCTCACATCAGTCAGAATGGCTAAAATTAGCAAGTCAGGAAATGGCAGATTTTGGCATGGATGCAGAGAAATGGAAACCCTTTTACACTGTTGGTGGGAATGCAAGCTGGTACAGCCAGTCTGAAAAACAGTATGGAGTTACTCGAAAAGTTGAAAATAGAGCTACCCTATGACTCAGCAATTGCACTACTAGGTATTTACCCCAAAGACACAGATGTAGTGAAAAGAAGGAGCACTTGCACCCCGATGTTCATAGCAGCAATGTCCACAATAGCCAATCTATGGAAAAAGCCCAGATGCCCATCAACAAATGAATGGTTAAAGAAGATGTGGTGTATATACAAAGTGGAATACTATTCAGCCATCAAAAATGAAATCTTGCTATTTGCAATGATGTCGATGGAACTAGAGGGTATTATGGTAAGCAAAATAAGTCAATTAGAGAAAGACAATTATCATATGATCTCACTCATATTTGGAATTTAAGAAACAAAACAAAGGATCACAGGGGAAGGGAGGGAAAAATAAAACAAAATTAAATCAGAGAGGAAGACAAACCATAAGGGACTCTTAATCATAGGAAACAAACTGAGGGTTGTTGGAGGGGAGGGGGGTGTGGGATGGGGTAACTGGGTGATGGACATTAAGGAGGGCATGTGATATAATGAGCACTGGGTATTATATAAGACTGATGAATCACTGAACTCTACCTCTGAAACTAATAACATACTCTATGTTAATTAACTGAATTTAAATTAAAAAAGGAAATAAAATATGTATTGAATTGAGGATGTACAAGACATATTAAAGACAAAAAGACAATTACAGAAAAAATAATATATTATAAAATAACAACAAAACTTACAAATACACACTCATTTATAACATTTGAAAATATAAAAAATAGAATGAAAAATTTTTAAATCTTTCATTATCCTCCTGCCCAGAGATAAGATTCAATACCAGTTTAGAGTATTTCTTCCAATCTATTTCTTTTATATGTAATTTTTATAATTGAGGTAACTGAATGCATAATTTTATATATTATTTTCTAACTTAATATAGGTATCATTTTTATTTGCTATTATAAACTCCTTTTTTTTTTGAGAGAGAGAGAGCGCAGGGTGTGGGGGGAGGAAGGGGTGAGGGAGATGGAGAAACTTAAGCAGGCTCCACGCCCAGGGTGGAGCTCCACTTGGGGCTCAGTCTCAGGACTCTGAGATCATGACCTGAGCCAAAATAAAGAGTGGGACGCTGAACTGAGTGAGCCACCCAAGCACCCCTATTATAAACTCTTTTACATAAAATCCGCTGGCTTTGTAGCCCACAATGTGGGAAATCACTATTTAACCCATTTTCTACTTGGAAAATTTATTTACTCTTTAAACTAACACAGTGATGGGTGTCTCAGTGTCCAGAGCTCTTTTCATTTTGTTCTGGATTTATTTCCTGCCTTCCTTCAATAAATATGAAACATTTGTCATAAACACAAATATGCTAGGCATTGAAGATACAATGACAAGTGAAAATCCATGTTCATATCCTAAGGTGGATATCAACTAGTGATTAGCCTCTAGAATAAAAGTGTCAAAATAGAAATCTAGAGGATTCTTCAAGGCAACTAACTCAGAGGTAAAGTTAACAATAAGGCTTCCTGGAGTGAGTGGCACTTAAAGAGAAGAAGAGCTTGGGTAAAGAGGGGAAGGAAAAGCTGGTTTAGCCAGCTGGAAATGTGTGTGCATGGCTCCTCTGAGAGCCTGAGAGACATCTATTACATCCGGAACCTAGAATTCCAGTGTGAAACAAGAGTGATGAAGCTGAGGAATTAACAGGTGCAAGATCATAAGGGTAAATTAAAGGTTTTGTTTTGTTTTAGATATTGATCCTTACCCTGAGGGCAATGTGGAACTATTGAGGTATTTTAGACCAGAAAGTGATACTGTGAGATTTCTGTAAGGCGAGACTCCTAGAAATTGGATTATTAGGACAGAAATAACATTTTTAGGCTCTTAAAACACACTAAAAAAAAAAAAAAATCCAGAAGGAAATATTTCCCTTCCATCAGCATTATACGAGAAAGTCCATTTGCTATTGGGTATAACAACATCTCCCACTTGTTAGAACCACTTGTTTATGTTCTAGGTACTGCACTAGGTGGTGCTTTACATGCATTTACTTAGTGAAGCCTTACAGCAACTCTTTAGGACTGACTATATTACTCCTATTTCCTAAGGTTACAAGAAAGAATAATTTTCTCACCAGTCATAGAAGAAATAAATGGCTGGACTGAGATTCAAACCTTATTTAAGCTTGGGTCATAGGGTCCATCCACTCTTCATATGCTTTACAACCTCCCAACTCATTTTATTTTTTTTTTATTTTTTTTTATTATTATGTTATGTTAATCACCATACATTACATCATTAGTTTTTGATGTAGTGTTCCATGATTCATTGTTTGTGTATAACACCCAGTGCTCCATGCAGAATGTGCCCTCTTTAATACCCATCACCAGGCTAACCCATCCCCCCACCCCCCTCTCCCAACTCATTTTAGATACACACAGTCCCCATGGAATATGATAGCAACACCCATTATGTTAACTACGTTTTATTTATATAAAGTAAGCACTGCATAGAATTTTCTGGAATTTGACTTCTCTTAAGGAAGCCATTTATTAAACTGATAAGAACAGATACTACACTTGATCTTAGCCAAGAGGCCGAGAAGCGATGGGAAGCCATTTATTGAGAAAGAAAAATATAGCAAAGGATAGATGACAGGAGACAGGCTTAGTTACAGGTAGGTGTAATTTATTTACACAATACCCTTTATCTCCCCTGTTATTACTACAGAACAATCTGGCTCCCTCAGATTAATGTTAGCAATAGATCAGATGCTGTGGTCCTGCAGAGTTCCTGACCTAGGGACATAATAAAAGTAAATAACCTAAGCTTAGAAGGAGGTTTCCTTCTCAATGACTTGAGGTTGGAAGAAGAGAGAGTCTTTTGTATGTCTTGCTCTGGAGATGTATATATATATATATATACACACACACACATATATATATATATATGTATATTGTATATATATATACAATAAAAATATATATGTGTATATTATATATATATATATATATAATATACACACACACACTGTGTGAACTATTCCATGCTTGTTACTTTTGTAGGCTTCCTACAACACAGTATGGTGCTTCTTATTGATGCTAACCCTCGGTCAAGAGAGAGACTGGTGCAATCTTAAAGAATGAAGTCAGCCATGGCTTCAATATTTGCAAATTATTATTTTATTCCCAGTTTTATTGCAATTATGTTTTATTGCAATTTATTGCAATCTATTGAGGGTTCAGAAATAAGTTTCATACAGAAGATTGAAATGTATATTGCAAAATGTATATAAATTTTCCCCAAGGCAGAGACTGAAAAGGAGCAATGATATAGGTCCATTGAGTGAAGCAAAAATAGTTCTCCCACTCAGCCTCTACAAATGTTGATTTCCTTCTTTGTACAGTGATGACAATAGTAATACGTACCATGATTGTGATAAGTGTAAAAAAAAAATGAAGCATTTTTTTTTAATTTAGAATTACTGAAATATTTGTTATATCTCTTGGCTATTCATTAATTTTTTCAATTATTTATTGTTATTGAAAATATAGCTTTATATTTTATTTCATGGAAGTAGGAAAACCATCCTGATAGAATGGTGTAAAAGTAACAAAAGCAAAAAACAAAACAAAAACCCAAATAAACAAAAAACACTATTTGCTAGCATCTAAAGCCCTGAATTTGGGTCCAGGCTTCATCCCTGATAAACTTGATAAAGTTCTCTCGTCTTTAACTTGGGTATATTAGGACTTTCCATCATTAACTAGCACTTTCCAGGTAGATTATTTTCTGATGTTATTCCCTTTCAGTCCTTTTCTGAATACATGGGCTATCCAATGTGGGGAGATGGAAGGGACATGGCTATATCCTTCATTCTAAGGAGAAGAGGAGGACAGAGGTCAGGAAACAGGATAACCTTCCCTGGCCCAGAAGAGACAGGCAAGTCCTTGAGGCTGGCAATTCACACTCAAGCCCCAGGGTTGATTTCTGTTTCCCTTGGAGCACACGGACAATGGCCACAGATGGGGTTCATGGACCAAAAGGCAGCTCATGGAGGCATGTAAGTGACCGTGTTTACTCAAAGCATGGCTGGCAGTGAGGCATCAGCCTTCCTCCTGAGATGGTGACCCAGGATAGCCACCACAGCTGCAGACTTCACAGAACATTAGCTTTGGAAGTCACTTTTGAGGTCACATAACCCATCTCTCATTGCTGTACTGCAGAGGCTGGCTCCAGAACTCCTACCTTTAAGTTCAGAAAAATATCTGCTACCATCCCCTTTTAGGTAGTAGCTCGTTAGCCCTTCCGGTGAGAGCTTCCTGGGCAGGTATATAAATTGGAGAGCATGCACCAAATGAATGTGCCCTTTGCTGGACTTTAAATCCTTATCAACTTATTTCCTCTCATTCTGATTTTTACCCACAGGCTTGATGACTTTTGTGGTTTGAGCCCCTGACTGTATTATTCTCTTGTATTTGGTCTATACCACGTTTCTATAGTTTTTAAAGACACTAATTCCATATCAGTGCTGAAAATTAGAATATATCATCTCTATATATTACACAAGATGTAGTCACACATGAAGTCCACAAAATTAAAGGAAATATCTTATGAATGCTCTCAACATAAAGTATTTGGCTATATTTTCCTATTCAAATAATTGCAGAGAATACAGCTATGGATGTTTGAGTCCCTTTACAGAGAAATTTTCTTGGCCTATGCATTATTATTAATAGTTATTGTCTCCTCCTTAAAGAGGTGAAAATAGAGAGGAAATTTAACTTTAAAAAAAACAATGGCAAAAGTTTTCAACTGGCTGGACCATCTTTGAATATATTACTATAGTTAATAACTATATCTACTATTGCACAATCAAAAGAATGCCAAGATTTTGGGGCCCACTATGGTGGAGATCAGCAAATATGGTCTGTGGGCCAAACTTCACTTGCCACCTGTTTTTATAAATAAAGTTTTGTTGGAACCCAGCATACTCATTTATTTATACACTGTCTATGACATCTTGTGTATTATTACAATGGCAAAGGTGAGTAACTGCCACAGAGACCACATGACTTAGAAAGTCAAATTATCTGGACTTTTACAAAGTTTGCCAAACCCTGCATTATGGTAAAGAGAACATATAGGATCCAAACTATGTCAGTGTATACAACTATGACCTATTAATACAACTGTTTTCTGTTAAGTTTCTGAGATATTACAACTTCAATGTTTCTTCAAAACAACATGAAAAAATTTTTGCTTTAGGTAATTGACTTACTTTAACTTTTCAATCTAGTTTACCATTTTCTACAGACTTGGAATATAATTAAACAAAACCCAAAAACCTCAACTCTGAACTGAATCCTTGATTACTCAGAGAATTTTTCAAGGTCATCAAATAAACGTAGATTTTCACTGTCTCACTCACACATGGAAGGGCCCAGCAGTATGATACAGACAGACATTGTGGCATAATCTTGGTTACACCAAAGTGACCTTTGAAAGTGGCTCATCTAGATTCTGGAAATGTGGCCCTACAAATATTTATCTAATTAGAGTTTAATTTTTCAGTTATCTCTCTTTCTCATGTGACTGAGTTCCTCAAGAAGACTGTATTTTGTCTTTTGTTTTTATTTTCTTTTTACCTGCCTCAACATCTAGCACAGTGTCTGACACTTAGTAGATCCTCAATGTTTATTGAACTGACCTGAATAAGTAGTATTTACTGAATATAACTGAGAGCGCTCATTGGCTGACCTCACAGACCTAGAGGTTAAAAAACTTAAGTGATTATTTACCAAAACATCCCCTGCAGCTAGGGTGGTCCATGCCACACAATTCAGTGAATGACACATAAGTCAAGTCAGTTGAGGAATTTTTGGGAATCTTCTGTTTATCTGGGAATGTCCCTTCTTGCCTTCAACAGAGAAATGAGCCCATTGCTGGGAAAGTTTGCTTCTGAACATGAGACAATTAGCTAATATGTTATAAATAGTGAAGTCGACAGAAAAAAATAATCTAGGCCTTTAATGAAGCCCCTGCACCAGCCCCCGATTCCCCCGATTCCCTATATCCAGATTTCTTATATATTAGAAAAATAAATCCCTGTTTGTTTAAGCCTTTGTTAGTTTGAATATCTATTACTTTCAGCCAAAACCATGCTTAATTGTTTCACTAATCTCAGTGGAAAGATCATCAGTCATGAAATCAACTAGATTACAACACTCAAGAGCAATTCCTATTAGAAATCTTGGCTGGCCAGTGATAATGCTAGTTGTCATTAACTAGAAAAGTCTTATTCTAACAGGCGATATTTTCCTTTTTTGATCATATTTTATTTTTATTTTATTTCAATTGTAGATATTTAAAGTGCACAATATGATGATTTGATATACATTGGGAAATGATTAGCACAATCAAGTTAATTAACATGTCTATTACGTCTCATAGTTGTGTGGGGTGTTTATTTATTATTTTTTTCAGGTATAGAATATAGTACTATAAACTATAGTTGCCATGCTGTACATTAGATACTTAGAACTTATGGGGCACCTGGCTGGCTCAGTCGGTAGAGTATGCAACTCTTGATATCAGGGTCATGAGTTCAAGCCCCACATTTGGCATGGAACCTACTTTAAATAAATAAATAAAACATTAAAAATAGATAGATAGATGATAGATAGATAGATAGATGATAGATAGATAGACAGATAAATACTTAGAACTGAAAATTTGTGCTCCTTGGCCAACATCTTGAAGGCAGATAATGAAGAAGAGAAATAAGATTTCTGATCATCTACTACATTCCAGAGACTCTATTTGGTGCTCTGTATTTGTATACTTATTAAATCTACACAACGACACTCTGAGGTGGTATCATTAATTCATATTATAGATGAAGAACTTGAGCTCAGAGTTTAAGAAATTTGTTGAAAGCCATACATTTAGAAAGCAACAAAGGTGCAATTCAAAACAAATTCTTTATGACTCTAAAATCCATATTGATTTCAAAATGACCTGCTATTGTTTTAAAGAAACGAGCTTTTGTTCATTCCTAGATTGTCCATAACCTATTAGACAGGCAAACCAAAATAAAATATTCTCTGTGAAGAAAAATCAGTACCTTTTCCAGAAATCAGATATAGGCTTCTCAATCCAGGCCATTCAAATTCCAACCACTGAATCTCCCAGATTTGACTGATATCATTAAATAAAGGTTATTGTTTTCTAATAGGAATTTTCTAACATGGCATATCATCAGGACAAACAAAACATCAACAAATGCTTGATGTACAAAATAAAATAAAATATAGAAGATAGAAAGCCTTGTGCATCATGTCTTCTTATCATATACAAAGAGATTGAAATGATTAGTTGTACCAACTTCAAATTCAGCAATTATGCTCTATGGACTTAATTATGTCTCCCTCAAATTCATAGGTTGAAGTTCTTATGCTTGAAATGATGGTATGTGGAGATTGGAGACTCTGGGAGATAGTTAAGTTTAGATGAAGTCATGAGGGTGAGGTACTCATGGGGGATTAGTGCCCAAGATGTGAGGACATAGCAAGAAGGCAGCCATCTCCAAGTGAGGAAGACAGAAACCAACCATGTCGGCACCTTGATCTTGGATTTCTAACTTCCAGAACTGTGAGAAAACTAATTTCTGTTGTTTAAGCTGCTCAGTCTATTTTGTGATGACAACCAGGACGGATTAAACTAATTAAAACAAATCTCCTATGACATTGGCAGATATGTCTCTTCTACTTCCCTTTATAGCAAGTGGAATAGAGGAAAAAGAAACAGAATCATAACATGTGTCCTTAACCCTACTATACTCATTTTTTGGAAGTCCTGTTTTGAACCCGTGTCTCAAAGGATGATTTAAAAAAGAAAGCAAAAGGGGGGCGGGGCAAGATGGAGGAGGAGTAGGAGACCTGGATTTTGTCTCCTCTCAGGAATTCAGCTGCACAGGGATCAAACCATTCTGAACACCTATAAACTCAACAGGAGATCAAAGAAAAGAATAGCAACAATTCTCTCATCAGAAAAGCCACCACTTTCTGGAAGGTAGGACGTGTGGAGAAGTGAATCCGAGGCGATATTCGGGAGGATAGAGGGCGGGGGAGGGGCCTCTGTCAGCCGCTTCTGGCAAGTGATAGAACCATGGAGCACAAAATCGGAACTTTTAAAAGTCGGCTCCGTTGAGGGACGTCACTCTGGTGGCTAAGCAGGGGGTGGAACCCTCCGGGATAGTGTGGTCTCAGGACCCTCGGGGTCACAGAAAGACCGGGGGTGCCTGAGTGCGGCACAGCTCCCAGGTAACGGAGCAGGGAAGCCGGCTGCAGAGGCGGAGCCCAGGCACGGGCTGTCAGGTCGGAGTTGCCATAAACCGTGATGTGCGGCACAGTCAGGCCCCTGCTCCCCCAGCAGGGACCCAACAAGCGGCAGATCCGGGGAGACTCCCCTTCCTCCCCTGGGAGGAGTCGTGCGGGAGTGCACCGCAGGGATCTGCTGGGTTTGGAGACTCCACCCGGAGTCGGGTGCCACAGATAGAAACCCGTGGTCAAAGGCCGGGTGAGCACGGAGTGCGGCCGAAGACCGGGGAGACGGGAGTGACTGACAGCTTTTCTCTGGGGACGCACTGAGGAGCGGGGTCCCGAGTTCTCAGCTCCTCCGGGGCAGAGATTGGGAGGCCGCCATTTTCACTCTCACCTCCAAAGCTGTACGGAAGGGTTCCAGGGAACAAAAGCTCC
>NC_138379.1:53247750-53263739 GCF_054177405.1 Leptonychotes weddellii
AACTGAGGGTTCTTGAGGGGAGGGTGGTGGGAGGATGGGTTAGCCTGGTGATGGGTATTGAGGAGGGCACATTCTGCATGGAGCACTGGGTATTATGCACAAACAATGAATCATGGAACACTACATCTAAAACTAATGATGTAAGTTTTGGAGATTAACATAAGAATTAAAAAAAAAAAAAAGATAGCAAACCAAACAAAGCATTGTGGATATATTGACTAGTTCAAGCTTTCCCCAGAAGCAATACACATTTTCTGATGTGTGTTTATTGTCACCTTTATCTCCTCACTTCAGCTTTTTAGTAAGTGGTGTACCAGGATTTATCCTGTTGGGTCTCACAGCTTTCATGGTGTTTTCATTCACTAGTAGCTCTCGGTTCCCCTTAGCAATACAGGAGGAAATCTCTTTTAATTGCAAAATATATCATGTTTAACTTCCACTAAAAGAAAGATGGTGGAGGAAAAGAACAAAAAGATAAGTCTTTTTATTTTTTAATTCAAAACCCAGCATTTATGTTGGAGGTTTTGTATAGTTATTTCTTCCAATGTCTGTGCTCTTCCCTTTAGGTATCCAAAGAAACAAACAGACAGAAAGTGGTTGAACTATAATTAAGGGTTTTGAAACAATCTTAAGCCTCCAAAAAAATAATATTGGGATATTTAAAATTGTTGGTTATATTTGATGTTAAGGGATAATAATTAAAGCTCAACGGAATTTTCTTTATAATGATAAAGATTTCTATGAATGCAAATCTCAACCCTAAAACCCTATCTTCAATATAGTCAAGCAGATATCAATCCCCCCCATTTTATAAATAATTAAAGTAAAGCCAAATAAGTTATATCCATGGTCACACACCTAGCACCTGATGTGTTCAGATTACAACCAAGGACTCTGGGCTCTGATTCTAGTGCTCATTCTAATTTACTACATTATCTAATAACAGTGGCTTTGCTGACAGACCTAGTGACAGCAAGATAATGAAAAATAAACATGTTTTTGGCACCTATAGTATGTAGAGGTTCTCTATTAGAATCCATGGTGTAAAAAAAAAGAATAAAATAGTACTGTCTAAGCATATCTAAATACATATGTAGTAAAATTGCAAGAGCTTGACTCTGACTCAGTCCAATATCATTTTTGAACACTCCATTTGGCACACTTGGTTAGCTTCTAGAGTAGCTCATATTGAATAGAGACATCTCAGGATTAGAAAGAGCCCTAGAAGTGATATTTCCTAGGTATTCACCTAGTATCTGCATGTCGGTCGTCAAGTATTCATTCTAGCCTCCACCCAGAAAGGTTTAGGGACAAAGCTCTCTCTGTTTATTCAATCTTTGGTCAGCTCTGACCAAATCATGTGTCTTCTGTAGTCAGAACTGTCTGGAATCATATACTGGCCTGATCAATTACTAACTGTGTTACCTGAGGCAAAATTATTTGACCTTCCCATGTTTCAGTTTCCTCATTGGTGAAATGGAAATAATAATAGTACTTACTTAACTCAGTATTGTTTGTGGATTAAATTATTAAATATATAAATATATAAATATCACTTAGAACACTGCTATATAATAAGTGCTTGATAATGGATAACACACATATATCACTACATATAATATTTACTATAATTAATAAGGTCTGGCAGTAGTAGTAATATAGTAGCAATAATAGTAATACTTGAAGTAGTGATCATAGATTTCTGTCACTGTAGTTATAATCCTCATTGTTGTCAGTTCTACATTACCAGACCTATAGAGACCCAGTTCATTTGATAGTTTTTTCCAATATATTATGCTAGAAGATAGGCTTTCTTCTATTGGAGGCCAGTAGCACTCTGTCCAAAGCATTTTCCTAACATCACAACCTGAGTTAATCTCAATACTGGAATGAGAACCAAACCCTAGCTCAGCTCAGGATTCCTCCCTGCACACCTGGTCTCTTGAACTTCAAAAAGTATTCTTTGTTCAATTCTTTTCAGAGCATGAAATCAAATTTTTTCCTGGGTATTGTCTTTAATACTTCCAAAAACTGCTGTTAAAATTAACCTACTTTGTAGCACTATAACCCAAATTTGGTACTTTCTTCATATTATGAGATCTTTTCATTTAAACCTATATATACCCACTTCATAGTGGCCCAAGGAAATTAAAAAAAAAAAAAACAACACTCTATTATTAAACATTATATGCCAGTCTTTTCTATAACTTGGATGACTAGGTAAACTTACTAAATGTAATACTAATGCCATGTTAACATAAGTATACACTGAATAGCTGTTTCCTTGTTTTGTTTTGTATTGTGTGTGAATATGGCAAATTAATGACAATGCTGTCACACAATCTGAGTGCAACCAGGATATCTAATTGTCCTTTACATTGCCATAAATAATCAGAACACTTGGCACTGATTGAAAAATAGGGGAGATTTCCATTTTGCAGAGATGCCTTCTACTCTGCAGAGATTAGCCCATCTCTTCAAGGAAATGAGATATTCCCTTGCACTGAACTGCCTTCCATGAATAGCACATGAAACCCTCCTTGCACAAGATGCATAGTGCTTGTAAACCTCGACGCACACAGGGACTTGGATGCCTTGTTCACTGCCATATTCCCTGGAGCTACAACAGTAGTCAGCACATGATAGTAGATCAGGAAAGGGATGATCAATGAATCAAGAAACGAATGTCAGTTCACAGTTCTCTCCTCTCACAGATCTCTTTTTCTCTCTAGATGTTCTACCTTCTAACCTCAACTGAGCCTCTCAAGTAATGTTTAGTATCCTTTACATTCCTTTATAAAATCTTGCTCTCAGAGTTTTCATTCGCAATGAGACAGAAAGGTATGATAACAGTTTATCACACGTGTTTGATGATCTAACAATCATCTCTGTTAAAACACAATGATGCAAGGATGAATAAGCACATGCATCATGTTGTCATTTCTTATTCTCTACATACATTTCCTGTTTTCTTGTTTGCACAATTTGTTCTGGTCAAACTAAACTTGTGTCAGCTTCTACAATATGTGATGGTCTCTCTCATCTCCAGGTCTTTGGGTACCTTTAGAAATCTCTTCTCCTCCTCTGCTGTCCTCCACCCTTAAAAGGAAGTCTTCCCTGATAGTCCTCAAACAGGTTAGGTGTTTCTTCCTGTACATTTAAGTATTCATTGCATTTTAAGTGCTTGGATTTTTCTCTCTGTGTCTCTCCCTGATCTTCCTAAACTCTGTTTCATGAAGAAATTGTGTTTGTCTGTTTCCAAGTTACCAGAGTATATAAATAACAGCCACTCAGAGGATCCACAAATCAATGTAAGTTGAAATTAGAGTATAAAAAAAAAAAATCAATGTAGTATTCCAGTTCTACAGATGAAGAAACTGTAACTCACAGAGATATGGTGACCTACTTAAGGTCTCAAAACCACTTGGTAGCAGAACTAGAATAATCACTAAAAGGCCATTATTGCCTGCCTAGTGCTCCTTCTTTCACACCAGATTACTCCTTTCCCAACATAGCTCTATTTTTGTAAGGGCCGAGGACTTACATTGAAATGTTAAAGTTTTAATGGTGGCAAAAGTCTAAGCACCAATCAAAAAGTAGAAGCCATAGGCCTTTCCCAGTGCCCTCCCCCTAAAGCTTATTACATGAGAAATTTGCCAGAAATCCCTTGTACATATGATTTTGAATTTATTTCTATGTATACACTTTAAAGTATTTTAAGAACCTACTTATCCAGGGCACCTGGGTGGTTCAGTCAATTAAGTGTTCAACTCTAGGGTCGTGAGATCAAGCACCTTCTAGGGCTCAGTGGAACTTGCTTGGCATTTTCTCTCTCCCTCACTCTCTACCTCTCTCCCCTACTCCCCATACACTTCAACCCCCACTAGCGTGCACTCACCCATGCGCACGTACACACATGCATGTATGCTCTCTCCAAAAAAAGAAAACAAACCTACTTATCAAAAGTGCACTTGAGAACCTATTATGTGCCCTTCCCCCTTCTACAAACTTGACATAAATAAAGTGATTATTATACAACCTAGTAGAAACTTTTTATTATTCCCATTTTACAGATGAGAAAACAGAGCTTCAGTTGAAAATTTATCTAAGAACACTCATCTAGCAAATGGAGGAGGGTAAAAGTCCAGGTCTGTCTTTAATGAAGTACATGCTTTCATGTGTTTTGTTTTGTTTGTTTTTGTTTTTTCATTTATGCCAACACAAAACAGTACCCTTTGTTGTTCAGCTGTATAACTGATCTCAGTGTAGGGGCTGAGCTTCATTTACTCCTTTGACATTTTAAGAGTTATGAGCAAAAAAGGATACTAGGAAAACTCTTTTGTTACTCCTGAATATTAGTGGGTCTTTGTATGTTGTTGGGGAAGGGTAGTTTCAAATACTGTATTTA
This sequence comes from Leptonychotes weddellii, assembly GCF_054177405.1. Classification (NCBI taxonomy): domain Eukaryota; kingdom Metazoa; phylum Chordata; class Mammalia; order Carnivora; family Phocidae; genus Leptonychotes; species Leptonychotes weddellii. The sequence goes on from NC_138379.1 coordinate 53,252,159, forward strand.
TATTTAAATTTTTGATTGGCATGAATTTGTGTTAGCATTTATGTTTCAATCAAGACTTCCGTGAGTGAGAATGTTGTGTACCCAACTTAGGCTTCAAAAGTCCACACAATTTAGACAAAAAATAGAATTTGTTATTCAGTTTTTGTTTTATGGCCTATTATATGAAAACAAAGTGACACATACCTTGAAACCATGAACTTGGCCATTCTTTAATATGATTCTCCCTTCACTGCCTTATATACATAGGCAGGAAAGATGAAATGTCTTAATACGAAGCCAAACTCCTCTCAGCCTGGATATCAGCAGAAGCCCCTAAAATTTTTAAAGAGCAAATCAATGTTCTCTAATATTAAAACTTTGAGGTATAGTAAATCCTCTACAGAATGATAACTAAGACTGTATCCATATGTGTGAACAGAAAATGTTGCCAGTAGCCATAGCAGTATCTCTCTTGTTCTTAAGGAGATAACAGTGTACTACCCCAGTGGTTTAAAAAAAAAAAAAACTGGGATGCCTGGGTGGCTCAGTCAGTTAAGCATCTGCCTTTGGCTCAGGTCGTGATCACAGGGTCCTGGGATCATCCTGCATCTGGCTCCTTGCTCGGCGGGGAGCCTGCTTCTCCCTCTGCCTGCCGCTCCCCCTGCTTGTGTTCTCTCTCTCTCTCTGGTAAATTAATAAATAAAATAAAATCTTAAAAAAATAAAAATAAAATAAAAAAAATAATTGCTTTGCCTTCATGCAACATCCAATAACTGGATGTTATTGATGAGGGAGCAGAAGGCTGGCTGAAGACAAAGCATAAGCTGACACCTTGCAACCGCCCCCCACCCCCCACTCCTGGGTATGACTTTCTTCCAGGAATCTCCCAACTATCTTAATGTTAATACCTTGCTAGAGAGGAAAAACAACCTTAACTCGACAATGGCAAAGCCTCAGGTATCTTGTAGGTCCTCCTTAGCATATGAAAGTTCTCTTGAAACCTCCCTTTTTCCTTACCTGCCCCAACCCCATAGTACATAATCAGCCACCCCACACAACCCCGGTGCAAGCAGCTCTTTCTGCCCATTGGTCCTGTCCCTGTGCTTTAATAAACCACCATTTTGCACCAAAGACGTCTCCAGAATTCTTTCTCGGTCGTCAGCTCTGGACTCCACCCCACTGAATCTCACCTATATTCCAAAATCCCATCACCACTCCCAACTCCCACCTCCAAACCATCCTCCAGCTTGTAGCCAGTGTAATCTACTATTTGAAACCAAATCTGTCTCTCTTCTACTTAAAACACAATATTACTCTCCTAAAATCTTTTGCATGGCCATCAAAACTTCTTAGGCAGCCTTTTTTTGCTTGTCCAAACCTTTTCCCCTTTGAGTTCCCCAAATGCAACATCCATGCACTACATTCTATCGATATGGAATATATTAATTTATTTAATAATACATACTGTATTATATTGTTACATATTGTATTATATATTGTGCTAATAGGGATATAGGGAATAGTAAATATGACACAGAAATACACAAAAAGGCTTCCAGGGTAGGCATTCTTCTTCTCCACCCGCCCCCCAACCCCGCCTGGAATGCCCTTCTCTCTGAATAAGATAAACATTTATACATTCCCTAGAAAACCAGCTGAGATATAACATGATGTGGATTGAAGTAGGGTTTGGGATCAATGGCCAAGAAAGAATTCTTGAGATATTTTCAGTGCAAAAAGGAGGTTTTATTGAGACATGGGGACAGGACCCCGGGGCAGAAAGAAATGCCCTGGGATTGTGAAGAGCAATTGAGTATATAGTTTGAAGTTGGGGGAGGTAAAGACAAGGGAAGCTTCCAAAAGGATTTTCATATGCTAAAGAAGACGTAGAAGATCCTAGAGACCTGGCTATTATCAAGCTAAGGCTGCACTTAACTAGAAGACAATGTTAAAACCCAGAATGTGTCATTTCCAGGCGGTGTGTCCTAGGGCAAGTCATTTTGCCCCCTAACCTCTCTTTCTAAACCTGTAAAACAGAGATAACAATGCCTGCATTTTGTGTCTATTCTGAGGGTTGAATGAGAAAAGTCTATCAAACAGTGCTTAGAAGTCTCCTAGCTACTTAATAAAGGCTCAGGAAAAGGTAGTTATCATTCTTATTTAGTACACTGACACTGTTCTCACCTGTGTTGAGATAGCATCACCAGCTTGAAATATAAATAAGTTATCATTCATTCTTATTATTCAAATTAATTTTCAAGTTCCCGTCTGCTAGACACCCACCCCCACCACCATATTCACACCTTAAATTATCCAAGAAACCAGAGGCTTTATAAGTTCCAGTAGGCTCAGTCCTATTTCAAAACACACCATGGAAGAATAACTGGATAACGAGAACAGTTTGTGATGGAATACCATTCTGTGCCATGAGTGATTTTGTTTCTGCCACTTTGTGGGATACACCTCATGAAGTGAAGTATGCCCTCGTTGTTTGCCTAGGTCTCTTCCAACTACTGAGAAGATGGGAAAGTAACCTCTCAGGATGTTGTCAGGGAGAAAAGGATGCTGCCCCACTTAGGAATATGCTTAACTGGGATTACCCCTCATCATCACGTATGTGGACACAAGATCAGTTCCTACATAAATTATTTGACCTCTCTGAGACACAGTCTCCACAAAATGGAGACTGCTGAATTATGCATTCTTTTGGGTCTTTTTTGCATTTATCACTTGCTGATTTTGCATACAAAATACCACAGAATATTTCAGTTCATATGCAAAAGAGCTATTAGGTCACACACCTGACATACTGGCAATTCCAGAATTCAATTTCTCCATGATTGTAATGGTATCAATAATAAATAACATTCATTGTGCCAAATTTGATGTTGCTACTGGTATTGTAAAGTTGTTTATAACATAGTATTTATTCCTTTTTCTAACTTTTGGGAATTCTGCCTCCTGTTAGATTAGCAACAGCTAGAAAGAACAACCTTATCTCATTCAATTTTGTTTACTCAAAGACTAGAATAATTCTAGATCCCCATTTCTTCAACCATAAAATGGGGATAGGGATAATAAAAATAATAGTAATAATATAAGGCCTTCCTCACTGAATATTTGTAAAGAACAAGTGAGATAAAATATATAAAAGTATTACATAGGGGCACCTGGCTGGCTCAGATGGTTGAGTGACGGACCCTTGGTTTGGGCTAAGGTCATGATCTCACGGTCATGGGATCAAGCCCTGTGTTGGACTCCCCGCTCAGCACAGAGTCTACTTGAGATTCTCTCTCTCCCTCTCCCTACTCATGTTCTCTATCTCTCTCTCAAAAATAAATACATAAAGAAAATCTTTAAAAAAGTACTCAATAATTAGATATGTGTAATTAGTTATACCCCAGTCATGCTAGTTACACATACGTTCAACTGATCTCCCTTTTGACATTTTACATTATAAACTCCTGCAGGACAAGGACTAGTTTTTTTATCCCTTTAGCATCTGGTATCCAGATATTTAAACTTAATTCCTACTTAGGAAAATATATTAATTGATGATGACTAAATATGGATATTCAAGTCACATTAACTTAGTTTCACTTGAATATAAGAAAAGTTGAACTTTTGGTATCAGCAAAAGGTAGTTAGAAAAATCACAATTTTATAAGTAGCCTTGGCTTAAAAACACCTAACTAATTAAAAAAAAGGCAGGGGGGTATTATTGAAATCCTTTATGAAAGTGGCCATCAGTCTAGAATATGTGCAATAATAATAATAATAACTCCTTTTGTGTATTTGTGTGTGTGTATACACACACACACACACACACATATATATGTATATATGTAGTTGTACTTACTGAGGCTAATTCTCATATGATGTATTGGTATCTATGTTTTAGGAACAACCAAGTGAGAATCTGATTGGTTAAGGGCTCTGCCCAGGTTTACATGGCCTAGTTTGGATGTAGCAATCCAGCTCCTTGGACTTACCATAGGGAAATCATATTGAAGAGAAAGAACATCATGAATTAATTAAACCATAATTTTTCTCTAATATCAAAGATACATTCTCTTTCATCCCTAATTTCCAACTTTTTTTTTTATATATATTACCAAATTTTACAAGTTTTTCTTTTGTGAATTTAGGAACTATGACTTATTTATATTTTTATTTTCTTTCCTAGTTAAGTCTCTGCTATACATGGGACATTGGATCCTTTTTAATGAATGAAGGAATGCAATATGTGCTCTTTACATGCTCTTTGTCTTTTCTCTCATATGATGGTCCTCATTTTATATTCCTCTACACACCTTGTCTCCTATGCCGTCATCCTTATTATACAGTCCTGTTAGTCCTCCACTTATTCTCCCAGATTTCACTGTATGTTTGGAAAATCCTTTTGTTGATCCCCATAGACTTTTTTTTCCCATTAATCAAGCTCCTCCTAAAATTCCATTTATGCCCTCTACCAGGCTACATCCCAAAGCCCAGATAAATCCTGACTTTTTCATAAATTCTCAGATTCAGAGCCAAGGGTCATTCCTCTTCCACCTCTATAGTCTCTCAGAACTAGACCTGATACTTGTGACACTTAGTACATTTTATATCTGCATCTATATCTGTATCTACATTTATATCCCACAACATTTTGGGTCAGATAATTCTTTAATTCTTTATTATGGGGGACTGACAGTACTGTGCATTGGCAGATATTTAACAATGTCTTTGGCTTCTATTCACTAGATGCCAGGAGCACAAGCTCAGCTGTGACAACCAAAAACATCTCCAGAAATTGCCAAATATCCCCTGGGGAAAGAAATACTCCTGCCCCCCACATTGAGAACCTCTGAGTTAAGTTTATATCCATATCCATATTCATATCCAAAGAATAACATTGATTGGCCTGATCCTCACCTGTGTTAGGCACTATGCAAAAGAGCATATGTTACCTATTTTAATTTTTATGATGATTTTAAGCAGTATTATTAGCACCAACTTAGACATGAGGAAAGTGTGGCTCAGAGAATAAATAACTCGAAACAAAATGCACTGCAGAATATGCACATATCTTTGCACCACGTTACCTGACAATTTAGGAAGAACAAGATTCCTGTCACTTGCTTTCACCTTTCTACCTCCCATAGGGTCTATTGTGTGGTAGTTGTATAAAAATAATTAAAAAAATAGTGAATCAAAAGGAATACTCTTATTAGACTTATCATATGAGCTATACACTCTCCCTGAGCTTCACATTTTCTGGATTTGCGTTACTATAAATTGCCTACCTATTCCTTAACCCTGGTATATTTATATTAAGCATGTAAATTGGATATAATTCTATTACTTAAGTGTAGTATTTAATACTATAATTGTGTTAATGTTTCTGTCTATCTTCAAGTTCTGGCATCATAGTACAATGAAAAACACATGCGCTTTCAGAATCAAAATGTTAAATTTAAATTCTGACTTCATGCTTAACCAGCTATGTGGCATTTACTTCAAAACCTAAACATTTCTTGGTCAGTGCAAAGAATATAGAGATGAAAACTCCATTCCTAATTATCTAGAGATATATACTCTAGTAAAGGGAAACAAAACTTGAAAAGAAATTAATTCAAATACAGAGCTATAATGTTAAAAGCATATATAGAGTATAGCGATGGCACAGAGGAGGGAAGGGTTAATTCTATCAGGTAAGGATAGGGGAACTTCCAGGAGAGTCAGCACTCATGGTGGGTAATAAGGGATACACAAAGCCAACACACAAGCATCTTCAACTTCCTAAGCCTCAGTTTCACCGTTTGTAAAACAAGGATAATTCTATCTGCTTCACAGGGTTGTTACAAGTACTAAATCATCCTGTTGGACAGATGGTGGACACATGATAAACATTACCTCCTTTCTATTTCCTTTAAAGGGTAAGGGCTATGTCATTAATCATTTTTTATAGGTTACCTATTATACGGCCATAGGAGAATATGAGGAATTTTCATTGATTAAAAAGATAGTTGATTTCATCCCTTCCTCAGATATCCAAAGCAAATCTTCAAATTCTTTGTACATTATTCCCCAAGGAAGATAAGCAGGCTCTACATCCACTGCAAAATGTTGTACAGATATTTTTATCAGGAAAAAAAAAAAGAAAAAGAAAAAAAAGGCATCTTCCTCACAAGCCTTCCATGACTTCTTCCTTTCCTTTAAAAAAAAGCAAAAACTATAACATTCTACCATGGTTGCTTTCTGTTCTGCTCAGTGACAGCAAATACAAGAAGAGAATAGAAAACCCTGAAAAGTAAAATCAAATCCCAAGTGCTTTACACATCTTTCTGAGCCTCTGTGGAGGATTCTAAAGATTGACTCTCCTGTTATTCAAACTGCTTCACCCACTGCCCTCTGAGAGCTCCAGACCCGGACTGTATTTGGCATCTTTATCCCCTAATGTCCCTTGTCATCAAGATAAGTTTTTATTTCTCTTTGTAAAGTGACAGCAGAGATCTAGGAAGATGAACAATCTTTCCCCACTGAGCTTCAAATAACTCACTTCTAAAGCACTTCCATAATTCTCACTGTGGCCATGAGGTTGTGAAGTCTCATTATCTCTGACCTTGGTCTTTCTCAGCAACTATGACCCATGAGAAAAAAGGTCAGTTGCTGACATTCTTTCATTCAACCAACATTTACTGAACACTTGCTAGGTGCCAGGTATGGTGCTGGGTTATAGGAATATGTCAAGAATTTATTCACTCAGGAAATAACAAGGTGAATATAATCTGGCTTTATTCATTTCAGTAGTCTTATTCTCTTCTTTTTTGGAAAGTTGTCAATATAGTGAAAACATATTTAACAAACTTTATATTAGGCATCTTTACCACCCCAGCTCTTAATAAGTCTCTTGATATCATAATGCAGAATTCAGAACAGCTTTATAATGTGGTTTTGGTCCTAATATGTAGGCATATCTTGAGGTACAAGTTCAGTATGGGATAATTTCCATCATTAGTGAATGATCTGTCTACGGTTTATTGTAGTCAGCTTATATTAAAAAAGAAAAAAAATACCTACTCAAGGTGTGAAATGTACCTTATATTTCATGATTAGTAGACACTGATTGCAATTGTCCTTGCAATTTACATTCTTCACATCTCCAGGTGAATTTATTTTGCAAGGGTATTCAATGGCTCTTGTTAGATTTGATCTCAATATACACAAATACAAACAGAAACAAGAACTTATACACTTTAGATCTATCGTTTCCCTTTTACATAGCACTGAATCAGTAGTGAGTACAGTATGGAACTGAGGGACATTCATTGGACTAGTTGGCTAGAAAGGTCCCAGCTATTCAATTTGGGAGATTCAGAAGAATTGAGGATTAAACTTGAGTTTGACATGAGATAGCAACCTCTAAGGTGTCAAATGTAAAATGTTAGATGATGGTAGTTGAAGACATATGGAATTTGACCAAGCTATAAAACCAGGAGATCCCGAGGTAATACCTAGAAAGCAGAAAGGAGAGCCCAGCCTCTGGGAAAGAGTTGGCAGGGTAAGGTGAGGGTGCCAGGCACAGAGCAGGCAAAGATCATACCAGGATCCCTTGTCAGTGAGGACTAGAAGCAGAACCTGAGGCCTTAAGAGCAGCCAGTCTGGAAGCACAATCACACCTGGCGATGGATTGATAACTGCTATGCAGTAGGGCTCCTGAAAGTGCCTAGTATTGCTCCTAAACTTGGACATGAGCGATTCACAGACTATATCTAGATGGCATGTTTTAGTAGGAAAGAATAACGTATTCTTCTACTAGGCTAGATTTTCAGAGGCTCAGGGATGAGTCAGGGCAGAAGCAATAGAGGGTGTGTTGTGATGGGGACAGGATAGAGCTGGCACATCTGTGGCACATAGTACATGGGTATACCCACCCTGGCATACAACATATACGCCTTAAATGATGATACCGTGAGTATGTTTATATGATAAGGTTTGAATTCAGCTTGTGTGGAAATAAATGTAGTCCTTCATTCATTCAAAAAATATATATTGAGTGCCAACTATGTGGCTCTTGCCTTTGGGTATACAGCAGAAAACAAGGCAGAAAAGGTATTTGTTCTCATGGAACTTGCATTTTGCGAGGAGTGGAAGGGATAACCAAGATTCAAATAGGATAATTTCAAAAAATATGCATGCCCTGGAGACAACAAAATATGGTACTGTGATAAGAATTTTGCCTCTATATCTACATAAAGACAATTATGACTAAATACAGATTAATAGAACATGAAGGGGACTAATTCTGCCTTCTAGATATAATGGTATTTCTACCATTCATTTTCCTTTCCCTAATCACATTTTCTGATTTGGCTGTTTTATCACAGTCTCTTGCTGTAACCCTCTCCCAAAATTTAATGTTATTTGGCTAAAATGTATCAATAACATTTAGTTTTCATCAGCACTGTATTTACAGCTAGCTGAAAGGGGCAAATAGGGGAAGGGCAGGGTGAGCTTTGGGGTCCAGGCAGAACCTTCCTCATGAGAGCACTAGATTATCCAATGTCAGCATATGGTTTATGCAGTCAGTGCTCAATAAAAATCTTCTTTCCTTGTACCAAGAGAGTAAGGAAAAACAGTATATTCTTCTGGATGTACCCATGGCTTTTGACTTTGCATTATGTACAAACTAGGTTCCAGAATATGTCAAAACTTTAAATCCACAGATTTCTTTATGAATTCCTTGCACACATCAGCTTAAGCCCCATATGACCAAGGGATCACTAGAAGACTCTTGTGTGTAAAAGTGAAGAGCCTTTTGATAGCAGGAATTTGATTTACAGAAAAGGGAATCTTTTCCACAACAAACTAAGTTTTCTTATTCAAATGAATGAAAGAAGAGACAAACCCAACCTTTAATTCTTGCTTGGGTGCCCACATGGATAAGTTATTAATCTCACCATGTCTCCATTTTCTTGTTTGTAAATAAAGGGATGCCTAACTGCCTTGAGGTTCAAAAGCAATTACATGTTCATGTACATTCACATACCTAAAATCTATAACACAATGCTTGGCACACAGTACACATTTAATAAACATTTTTTTTCCTCTTTGAGGAGCTCTGGCTTTAATTTCACACAAGTCACAAACTGAAACCATAAAGATGATAATAAAGAATATAAAATTTGAAAATGTGTAATTTACTGAAAGCACAAGAACCATTAATTGTCAGTGATGGTTCTCATTAAACTAGCAGCACATGTTGCTATTATAAGGATGTTTGTCATAAGCTCCTGAGAGGTCTATTAACAATAAAATCCTATTATTCCAGATGTTTCACATCCATGTAATACACCCACAATAATTAATTTCATATGGTCTAAATTCATAAATCTGGAAAACTAGAAAGACACGTTATTCACCACAGAAAGCATCTTACATTCTATTTATAATCAGACTGACATGCTAAAAAGTGCCATTAATTACAGGGAAGCCCACTATCATTTTTCTTTATCTCTAGAATGGACTTGGAATTTTAAAATAATCCATTACCATTCTAAAGGCAGCATCTGAACAAAGAGAAGTTGCTACCACATCTGCTGCTTCAGCCACAGCCTCTCCTCCTAGGAGCAGTCTGTCACTGCCTTTCTGCTGCGACCCCCAGCTGGCTCAGGCTGAGCCCCCACTTTGTGCCAGGAACTATACGGGACACTTTACATGTGTCATGGCTTATCTTCACAAAATCTCTGTTAGCAAGATAATTGTCCCATTTTATGAAGTCTTCCCTTTCTAGAAGACAAAGCCTCAAAGAAGTTAAGTAACTGATCCAAGGTCACAGCTCCTCAGTAGTAGAGCTAAGATTTGAACTTAGAACTCTTACACCAAAACCTGGTCTCTTTTCACAATACCAGTAGCCTACTCACAGCACCAATAAAAACTTTCTTTTATTCCATCCTGACTTAACCTGTCAGATAGCCTGAGATGGGGAGAGTTGGAAAGGGGACTCTCCAATAGAGAATCTGAAGGAAAACTATTGCAATTGTTACTCAGTACCACAGTTCCCTTCACAGAGGGCCCAACCAAGAATTAAAGCCAGCATTCAGTAAACGCCAAACCTCTTGAAAGCAGAGACCCATCTTCTCTCACATCCGCAGCACCTGTCATGCATTCTGGTATATAAAATCAATGTTTATGGAATAACTATTTATCACATGCCTGAGATCATGTAAATTCAGGCTATAGAAAGATAAGAATACAACAGGTGAAATTTAAGTTTATGGTACTGAGGACCAACCATGGATAAAGAGAGCATCTGGATGAAATCATTTACTGCTTTCAAACTTGAGACTGGAACTGCTAGAACAGCAATTGTATCACATAAAAAACAGCTATGTTAGTAGTCAATATTTATTGAGAAGTAGCTATGTGTCAATCACTATACTAAGAACTCTGAATCCTCATAACAACGCTATGAGATAGATGCTCTTATTGTTATACTTGGGCACAGAGAACTTAAATAAGAAAGATCACACAGTAAGACAGAGAGCCAGGATTTAATAGCACAAGTCTGGCCCCAGAGCCTGCTCACTACCACTACACTACATGCCTCTTGTGAATTCAAGCTACACTAATGGGATACCATGGAAGTGGGAATTCTCTTATATATTTATAGCTTGCCTATTAGATGTTCTTACATGAAAAATTTAGCTAGAGAGCTAAACATCTGCCTGACTGTAGGAATGGGGAAAAGTCAAGAGGAAAAAGACACCATCCAAGAAGCTGGAGAGGCTGGATACCACACACTACAGTGCTAGAACATTTGACATGTGCTCTTACCTTTCATCCTCACTGGAACTATGGCTGATGGAAGTCTGATGTTCAGAACTTTGACTTTCAAGTCAAAAAGAGCGGAGTTCAAGTCCAGCTCTGATGCCTCCTACTTATGTGACCTCAGCTGGTTCATGACCTTCTGATCCCTCATGTATACAAGGTATGCAATTATAATACCTCTAATATATTAGAAGACCTTGGAAAAATTAAGCAAGATAATAGAAGTAGATTAGTTCAATGCCTCAAATATGCTTAAGTGTGCATATAGGTATTATTTATCTTTATTAGTCCTCCTTTTATATATGAGAAATCAAAGGGTTTGTGGAATGTATGAATAAATGACTGGAGAGAAAGCCACAGGTGTTGATGAAGAAATCTCTCCCCTGTTCTATCTCCAAGTGGTGGCAACAAAGAGGAAACTTATATTCATTCAGTAGCTTCAGAGAAATGTCCATTTTGACATGTTACAAAGTCTGCTGGGTCCTGTGTTCAGTGCTAGCTTCAATCCATGAATGCTCTGGGTGGGTTTGTCCTCTGCTCCATTCCATAGAGGAGGAACATCCAAAGTGGTGGTAATCTATTCCTTCCAACTTTATGTGATATAAAAGACAGTGAAATGGAGGGAAGGGAGCAAGATGGCGGAGGAGTAGGAGACCTGGATTTCGTCTCCTCTCAGGAATTCAGCTGGATGAGGATCAAACCATTCTGAACACCCACAAACTCAACAGGAGATCGAAGAAAAGAAGAGCAACAACTCTCTCATCAGAAAAGCCACCACTTTCTGGAA
>NC_138379.1:53264239-53298537 GCF_054177405.1 Leptonychotes weddellii
TACCTCTGAAACAAATAATGCAATATATGTTAAGAAAAAAAAAGGAGAAGAAGGTAGCGGGAGGGGAAGAATGAAGCGGGGGAAATCGGAGGGGTAGACGATCCATGAGAGACGATGGACTCTGAAAAACAAACAGGGTTCTAGAGTGGAGGGGGGTGGGAGGATGGGTTAGCCTGGTGTTGGGTATTGAGGAGGGCACATTCTGCATGGAGCACTGGGTGTTATGCACAAACAATGAATCATGGAACACTTCATCTAAAACTAATGATGTAATGTAAGGGGATTAACATAAGAATAAAAAAATTAAAAAATAAAGACAGTGAAATGAAAACAAATAATCAAGGAGTCCATTTTCTATCTCTGCTTTCAGGTTTATAATATTTTGTCAAGAGATGACTTCCAGTAACTACCATCATTATGATAGTTGCTTGTATGAATTTACAAGTTTCAAAGGCTTTCCATGTATATTCCCTGTTGTGATTCTCACTATCCTGTTTAGTTGCTGTGGTGTCAGCATCTATCTTCCATGATGTGGAAACTGAGGCTTGAAACATTCGAATGTAAAAAAAAAAAAAATTAGAAACATTCGAATGTATTGACCCAAATCATATGAACATAACAGGAAGAAGAAGAATTTCATTAAATCTTGTCTCTTGCTTAAAACCAACTATGGCTTCTCACTGCTCCCAAAATAAAATCTGAATTCCTTTCCATGACTGGCTATATAAACTTGCTCCTGCCAACTTGTCTAACCTCATCTCAGGCCACTCTTCCTCTTGCTCACAGTGCTCCCACAACATGGGCTTTTCTTCAAAGGAAGAAGTTTCTTAGCTCTTTCCTGCCCCAGGTCCTACCTACGGTCCGAGGACACAGAGGCAGCCAATTGGCAGAGTTTTGGGCAGAACACACCTGGAATGTACAGGAGGCAGTGGGGCACAGACTTCATGTAGAAATTCTAGAGAGTTCTGCTCTGGAATGCTACTGAGGCTCCTTTAGATCCCATACATGGGGTCACTGAAGAGTAATTCTGTTTGAAAATTATTGTCCAAAGACCTAGAGAAGACAACTAACATTATTGAGTTTTTGATGTGTGATATCTTCTTAACTTTACATGTGAGTTACATTAGAGGAATTAGAGTTAATAAGATAAAAATAACTTGTCCAAGGATGCACAGTTTCTAAGTGGCAAGTTGGTATTTAAACCTGTTTATTGGGTTCTACTACATATGACATTTCCCCTCTAAAAGGATGCCTTGATGCTACATTATTAGGATTACTTTACTAGGGCTATCTTAATTTCCCCTCTAAGGACTAGAATGGTTCAAGACAGAGAAATGGTGCTAAACATAAAGGGGGAGATAGCTGACCCTGTGTCTGGGGAACACAGCTAGCAGGACTAGAAGACAAGGAAGCCTCAAAAGGAACAGAATTTATATACACATTATTTATAAGATAAAATTATGGAAAAATAGTGTTTGAATCACACTGTATATTTCTACCAGGTTTATCTTATTATGCCTTAACAAAACACATTTAATAAAAGCTTTACCCATCTTCAATTCTACTGTTTCAGTTGTTGAAAACAAACAGTACAATTTAATTATATCTTAAGGACTTGTCATGCAAAGACAAATTACAATGGATTTTCTAGGGTTTGTTTGGTTTTTTTTTTGTTAAGAAAATCTACCTCCTGAGATATGTGTGTGGATAAAACACTCTGAAAAACAGTGTGGGATAGACAATGTCTGGATTTCAGAATCAAAAGGTCTAGGTCAAGGCTAACCTCCTACATTTGCTGAGTAATCAAAATATATCAGAATCTCCTTGTTACTCACCTGCAAAATGAGTGAAATCCTAACGTTTATTTGCAGGGCTAATGTTGAAATAAAAACAACATACAACTAAATATTTTCTATCAAATGTTGAAATCCAGCATGTCAACTCATATTACAAAAGGAATAAATGAGTGAACAAGCCCATGAAATACTTTGAGATCATTTTAAATAATCTTACCAAGGCACACTTATTGGTGACGTTTTCATTTAAGAAGTAATTAATTCACTACCTACATTAATTCTAATTATGCTTCATATTGCTCTGCAAGAATAAAGGATCACTATTGTTTACTGATAATGGTCTTTAAAAATTACTAGAAAACAACATAATAATGATTAAAAAACTATGCTCACAAAAACTGTCACATGATTGCATCAAGATTCCGTGCTCATTTAACCCCTTTTAGTAGAAAATGATATGGTTCAACTCACAAAACCTTCTATTTTATATTTTATCGTAAAAAAAAAATTCGTTTGCCTCATTCTTTTATTTTAGAACTACCTCAAGCTCCCATTATCTTCATAATGCATTTGGAAATGTGAAACCTTTCTTCACACGCTACCCGATTTTTAAGATTTTATAAAATTGCGTATTTCACTTATGCCCACATCAATGCTTGATTGAATCAATGATTTTTTTTTCCTTTTTGTAACCTTTTGAATTCAACAGCAGTTAGTAAAAAGGTAAATGTGATTTTCCCAATCTGTGATTTTGGTTCTAACTGAATTTAACAACAAGGGCTTAAGCTATAGAATATATGTATATTCTATATATATATGTATATACATATATGTAAAGTGTGTGTTGTGGGTTGGTTTGTGTCCAGGATGGCAAGTATCTAGAACAAGAGACACCATTCCCACATCTTGTACCCAGAACAGACATTGCTGATCAACTGCAATTCCCCTGAGGCTACTTCTCAACTTTTCAGTACAAATCTTGGATCATACATTGGTCATAACTAGCTATGAAATAAAATGTATCTATTCACATAGGCTTATGGATATAATAACTTCTACCAGATGAAACAAGAAAGAATTCTAAGTGGACAGTACATGTATTCTGGAACAGATAGATACCTAGAATGGTGATAAGGGAAAGAAGAGCCAAAGTTACCAATAAAGAAAACGGTCAATATTTAACCAGAGAGATTAATTTTGTATAAGGACCTGGTAGTAGCCTTAGATGCATGCTTAGACCCCCTGCCTCTCAGGCAGTCCTCTTCTCCTTGATATGTCCATATGTTTGCACACATTAGAGTGAATGTGCTATTTAAGTATATATAATTTTATTTATTTTTAAGATTTTATTTATTTATTTTAGAGAGAGAGAGAAAGAGAGTGCACAAGCAGGGTGGAGGGGCAGAGAGAGAGGGAACAAGAAACCTCAACTAGACTCCCAGCTGAGCATGGATCCCAATGTGGGTTTGATCCCAGGACCCTGAGATCATGACCTGAGCCAAAATCAAGACTTGGACACTCAACCATCTGAGCCACCCAGGTGCCCCAAGAATATATCGTTTTAAAAAGTGGTTCTGTTATTCTGGGGATAGTTATGCTGAAGATTTGGCCTGTCACTTGAACCTTTATTGGCTCTGGGTATTATTTAGTCCATTTCATACAATATGTTTTCTCTTAACCTCATTGCATGAAATACTTTTTAAAAATGACTTAAAACCACGTAAAGGTATCTTTTCTTTGCTATATATCATTCCAGAGATATCATGGAGGCCACAATTACCTGGACATAAGATTCTCATATCAAAGAGCTATGATGAATCTTATATTTATCCCAGTGTTAGGAGATACTTTGGCGGGGGGGGAGATGCAACCCAAACCTAGCTGAGAAAAATGAGGAAGAATATTCAATAAGAACTTAGGAAAACTTTCAAATATAGATGATACATTTTCAATTTAGTGACCTGGATATCTCCCTTTCCTCATTTTTTTTTCCACTTTCTGGGGCTATTTGACTACTACTTATGCAACTAGACTAGCCCAGGATCTGGAACAATACTACATAGAATAGGTTATGTTTGCAAAGCATTAGTTGAGTTGGGATTGCTCAACAACAGATCCAACTTTTTATAAAATCTTCTTTGATCCATATCTTACTAAAAGTTTTACCTTGTCTAAAAAAAACCAAAAACCAAAAAACAAACAAAAGAACTATCCAACTCCTCAGTTTCTCCAAGACTGATACTAAAGCAGTCCTGTGCCTGAATTCCTACTGTGATGTTATGCCCTAATTTTGGTAATAGCTCACCTACTCCCATATTTTTTTCACGCACCTAATAATCACTTATTGAATTGTTTACATCCAGATTTAAATAAAATATGCTCTCTGAAAGCATAGAGCTGGAAGCAGTTAAGGATGGCCCAGATGGTCAGAAATGACTTCTCAGACAAGAGCAATGTGGGTTAAGCCTGGAAATGAGGAGCCATAGTTTGATGAGGCTCAAAGGAAGAAGAGAGTAAAAAGCATATATAAAAGCAGTGGGAAGTAAAAGTAAGCCTGGAGTGCAGGTTGCTCACGAGTGCTAGAATGGGATGATGGCATGGCTGTGACAAAAGACCTCTGGGAAAGTAGGTTGGGGCAGACTGTGAAAGGTTTTAATGTCATGCCAGAGTATGGTGTTAAAACTGGAGGTTGGTGGGGCACCTGGGTGGTGCAGTTGGTTGAGTGTCTGATTCTTGGTTTCGACTTAGGTCATGATCTCAGGGTTGTGAGATTGTGCCCCGGGTCAGGCTCTGTGTTCAGCACATAGTCTGCTTGAGACCCTCTCTCGCTCTGCCTCCACCCCTCCTCACCAACGCACATGCGCTTGCTTTCTCTAAAATAAATAATCTTAAAAAAAAAAATGAAGGTAGGTGATTTTAAGCAAGTGATACATCGGAATTACCTGAGAAATGTATTCAATATGCTTGGTCTCACCACAGATACTGAATTGGTATTCCTGAGGTGTACTCAGCATCTATGTCTTTAGGAGCTCTCTAGTAATGCTTATCTACAGCTGGCTCTTGGACTCACTGGAGTAGCTGATGTTGTATCCATAACCTAGTTGTGGTAATGCAGTCATCTTTGCTTATTCTCATCAGTTCCCTCCAGAAAATGGCATTCTGCCTCTGAACACCAGTCTCAAAAACAAATGAAGGGCTCTTCATTGAAGTTGCTCTCCAAAGCCACACAGGTGTTTAGGGAACAAGTGGAGAGCAAAATCCAATATTCCTGAAATCCAGTCCATATTTTTAGCTTTTCTTTTTTCCCTTTGCCTTGTGTAGATGGTATGAGCAAAACATGGCTTGCCAATGAGGAGAGTCATCAAATCATTTTAATGTGTAAAAGGAAATTAATAGCACAGAGATAAGATGGATCAGCAATAGGTATTCTAGAATCCCTTCCGTCATAGTATATTTCTCTTTGTAATATCATTGTTTATTTTATTGTTTTTTTTTTACTGAGAGTTGAAAGTCCCTTGAGGGCACAAATGTTTTACTGATAATCTGTACATCCACTCTCCAACCCCTATTACTATAACTAAGCATTACTGAGGAAATGTTTTATTGATTAAATAAAGTAGTTCCAATAATTATAATAACTTACTATGGTGTTTAATAGTTCATTTTCCAATATTTATCTGCCTACCCCAACCCTACCCAGACTGATGCTCAAGGGAAGGGGCTGTGTCTACTACTTCTCTGTAATTCTAGTGTCTGGCCCAGAATCTGATACAGAAAAGGCACTTAATACATACATGTTGAATGAATTAATTAAATGAGGTAAAGAGTTTACTTTCATTCATGTTTAAATTCAAAGTCAAATCAAGTCATGGATTCTTCCTTATTCAATTCTCTCTCCTCAGCCTAGAAAGACTGTGAAAAAAAAAATACTGACAGGCCTCTTTCATGATAACCTTTACTCAAATTGAGAAGTTGAGGTTTTTATAAGCTAGGCTTATCCCATAAGATTCCTGAAAAGGTCTAGGTGGGATGGCAAGTGAACACGTGGGTGTCTTCACAGAGATGTGTGGGGTAAGAAGAGGCAGTGAGTGACACAGAAGTTATTATGAACATAGAACTCCTTGGGACTAAAGCAGGCAAATTCAACTCTAGTATCTTTAGGATGGATTATTTCAAATAGCACTGACAGCCTCAGCCATCTGTGAATGATTTGGTCATGCCTAACTTCTCTGACCTTTTTAAGTGCCAGGTACTCCTTTGACCATATCTGTCAAACTTTGGCAGCATCTTGACCCAGGTTGAGCAAATGGTTCCTCTCAAAGAATCTAAACAGCATCCCAGCTTCAGAGGATTTTTTTCCCCCATAATTTTGCAGAGACTAGAAAAATGGTAATAGGGTGGATGGATAGAATTGTGAAGGAGAATCCAATAAAAAATAGCTGGGGAGATCTAGTTGGAAGAATATAAGCATAAGGGGCATTTTTCTGTGCAGAGTATAATTATACAGAATTAAGGTGTATGTCTTATTTATTAAGTTTCTAATGTCAAACATTTTGTGCCTGAGAAATGTTACTTATCTATCTATGCATTCATGCATTCATTCAGTCATACACTGATAAAATATTTCTTGAGTGCCTTCCAATTTCTACAGCGGCCAAGAGAGCAAGATATGTCTCTATAATTTAGATTATTACAATATAATCCACAGGTAATTATGGTAACAACCAACCACTGTAGTAATTAAGATTGTATGAGACAGAGAAGGAGGACAATCAGGTAATGCTCCATCGTGTAACAGGAGTCAGGGTTGGAATCAGTACTCAGAGGATGATGTATAGAGGAAATGTTTTCCCTACTCAAACATGAAGAACAACTGGAAAATTTTATAGTTGGACAAATATTTCAGGCAAAGGAATCAGTAGGTATACAAGTCCAGAAATCTGAGAACTCATAGCCTTCTTTGAGCTGAAAATAGTTCAGTATGGCTAGAGCAACAAGTGATAAGAGTGTATATGTGAGAGGGAGAGGGAAGAGGCAAGCAAGAGAAGAAGGAAAAGAGGGAGGTGGGTCTGGGGTCAGATCCCAAGGAAACCTGAATACCATGCTAAGGAATATGGACTTTATTCTGAAAGCACCTGGGAGCTACTAAAGGGCTTTAACCAACTGATTGATGTGATCATATTTGTGCTTTAGAGAGACTGTGCTGACAGCACTGTGGAGGGTGGATGACAAATGGGGGGTCTACAGACAGACAAATTTCAATGTCTAAGTGAGAGACAGTGGCTTCAATGAGTGTGGAAACAGGAGATACACAGAACTAGTATATTTTACTTATATTCAGGCAGTAGAAAAGATAGGACTAAATGACTAAGTGTTAGAGGTAAAGGAGAGAAAACATGGATCTTCCTGGGATATTGGCTTGATCTTCCTTTGTACTGAGAGAATTTTTTGGGTCAGCACAGAAAGTAGGCCACTCACTCCTAGGTAAGGGCTTCATGTTCTAGTGTTTAGAAATAGAAGTTAGTGTCCAAATTGCACATGAAGTACAACTACATATTAATTTTAGGTATTTTTTTATATGCCAAGGTGAGGGATGAGGGGAAGATGCCAGTTTTACAACTTATTTTACTGGCTTTAAAAAGTCTCAAGAAGAAAATATACTTCAGGTATTCAGGAATTAGTGATATTGGTTGAGGAGAGTTATTTAATCTAGGTGAACAAAACTTATTTTTGCAAACAGCATTATCTGATGAACAGATGAGAAATATACCTCTCCTTTACAGAGGTAGGTCTTAAGATAAGGACCTGTTCTTGGGATGTGTCTCCTCTCATCTCATAGGAGCTCTACATGCTTAAGACACCAAGGAAGGATAAGAAATATGGTTTTCAGCCTTTATAATTTTGGCAAGTTTTTGTTGTTGTTGGTTTTTTGCCCAGTAACAACCAATGTAAACATCAAACTTATCCTGGTTAAAACAGGGATAATTTTGTTTTGAAGTTTTGAAATAACACTGCAATGCTATGAATTCAACCCTGACCCCTATCACCTGTGCTTCTGTGCAACGTCATTTTCATTGTTGGATGCTCTTAAGTTTTTGAAATATGAGTACTATATGCCATACTGTGCATTGGATGAAACAAAGTACATGAGGATATTTTCAACTATAATCATAATTTACAGTATTCTTATTATCCATTGTAAACAGAGGTCAGAATCAGTACATTTGGAAGGCAAAGAGAATGAGCCAGAATTTGAATGTGAACACAGAGGAATTTAGGTAAGAAGCACAGTATTCATTTCTTCTCCAGGTGAGGAAGACTGCATAATGCTTATATGGTCCTGAGGACACCAAGGTCATCAGCTTGGGAAGAGCAGCAGTATGGTATTTTCAGAAGCAACTGTTTTTGTGTAGAATATTTCACTGTAAAAAAACCAGTACAAGCTATCTTAAGAAAAGCTTTTTTGAATGTGTTTAAAGTCTCCTAAATTTCCTGCATATAAATGTTGAATACCTCCAAAATGTCAATCAATCTTGTTTTTCAGTTAACTCAGAATAAAATGATAATGAACTTGCATTTAGTCTGTGCCTTACACAGAGTGAGAGTAATTAGACTTGGAAAAGACCTATTAGGGTTTCCAATTTCATTTCTCTGCCCAGAGAGGACTATTCCTCCTGAGAGTTGCCTGTTACCACATCCTGACTAGTTTTAAAAGTCCCAGAGGAAGAAGTATTTACTATATTCTTGAAAGGCTATTTAATTACAGGCTTAAGAGGAAGGAATACCTGCCTAGGAATCAGAAAGCATGGGTTTGGTTCCTGATTTTGTGGTTTCTTAGTTTGTGGCTTTGAGCCAGATGTCTAGGCTAGCTAAGCCTCTACAAATGGTATCAAACTCCTATCACAGAAAATTGTGGTGAGGATCAAGAGAGCAAACACACGTAAACTGATAGATACATAGCCATTTCTCTCCTTGACAACCCTCTATACTAGCCACTCCCTCACTTGCTCCTACCTCCCCACACTACTTCCCCCAATACTTTCTTTGAGGTAAGTATACTCTCTGATTTAGGGGGCAGGATATTGCTGTTTTTCTTCTTCCTGGGTGTCCATGTGTATTAATTTCCTAGGGCTACCATAACAAAATGTCATACACGTGGTTGCTTAAAACGAATTCTAGAGGACAGAAGTCTGAAATCAAGCAGGGCCATGCCCTCTCTGAAAGCTCTAGTGAAGAGTCTTCCCTTCTTCCATTTAGTTTCTCCTGATTCTCAGCAATCCTTTGTATTCTTTGTCTTGTAGCTAGTTCACTCCTTTTCTGCCTATGACTTCGCATGGCCATTAATCCTGTGTGTGTACTTCTGTATGTCTTCTCCTCTTCTTATGAGGACAGGAGTCACTGGATTTGGCTCATCCCAATCCAAAATGAACTAATCTCAGCTTAAAATAATTATATCAGTAATTAAATCATGACCCATCATGAGGTTCTAGGTGGACATGATTGTGGGGGGAATGCTTCAACCTACTATGTCATTTATCATGTGTATCCTTAGCCAACTTCCCAAAGGAGCAGCTTTTTCCCTTTTAACATTCACTGAAGACTCTAATTCATAACTCTGATGATGTTTACTTGGTCAATAATCAAACTTTCTCTTTTGACTCAGTTTTCAGCACTTTCCTAAATATTTTCTTGTTAGTACCATCAGCCAAAGAAAATTATTACCTCTCTGACCCAGCGGTACTTAGGTTTTTCTGAAGATCCTGAATGCTGAGTGAGAGAATAAAGGAAAGATGAGAGATTTCCATTACAAGACAGAAAAGAGAGTCTAGGCTAGGAACATTCCAAAAGTGCTATAACTTCCTCTGTACCATCCTTTACCCTTTGTAATGGAAAGAGTTAATGTAAGTCCTTATTCCCTTCTAAGGTGCTGCTGAGTGACTTAAGCAAGTCATTTAATTTCTCCCACCATCACCACTCCTTTTTATGCATGAACTAGGGGAAAAAAGCAAATTTCTTGATTGTTTCTCAGGGTTGTTGAAAGGGCACTATGACATGACAAATGAGAAATTTTGAAAGGTTAAGAAATATATATATATATGTTTGAATTATTTTGAAGAATATTATTGTTGCCCCACTAGACTGTAAATGACTTGAGAATTAGTACTGTGTTTTTCTCATGTTTCTTCCTTTTTTATCCTTTTCCACAGAGCACTCTACTAATGCCTGTAATAAAGCTTTACTTATTTGGAGAGCTTAATTTATGTGAAATTGAGTTGAATGACTACTTTTTTAAATTCTATTTTTTTTTTAAGATTTTATTTATTTATTTGAGGGAGAGAAAGAGAGCATGGGCGGTGGGGCAGAGGGAGAAACAGACTTCCTGCTAAGCAGGGAACCTAATGTGGGGCTGGACCCCAGGACCCTGGGATCATGACATGAGCCAAAGGCAGATGCTTAACAACTGAGCCACCCAGGTGCCCCTAAACTCTGTGCTTTAAATAACTGTTAACACATAGGTATAGGAATAGTTTTTCCACCAGTTTTAGGATTCTTTCCCAGTTACTAACTAAATTCCTTATTCTGTTTGTGAACTTCTTTTTATACAATCCAAATGTCCTTTTGCACTTTTTCAACATGAGTAGTCAAAATCATTATTTATTTGTAATGAAAACTGCCCCAAATAAATTGCTTGCTGTTGAGAGTTTATATAAAACAAATGTGAGAGATATTGTTTGCGTATAAGAATAATGTAAGAAATAACTATTGTATATAAAGCTCTTGATATATAGTGACAGATATACATAAAATACCTGCCTCGTCCAGTTCCTACCAATTCTTCCAAACTCAACTAAAAGCTACGTTAGCATTTCAATCCATTCATTTGGTGGGATCCACAAGGTCATAAGCCAATACAAATAACAACAGAGAAAGGTAATGTAAAAACCAGAAAAAGACAAACTTGCTGATTTTAGCTTTGTTTGTTAGCATGAAATATTATGGTTGGATAAATACATTTCAACATTTAATTCATATGAATGAATATATTCATGAGCATGTGATTTTGTTATTCTCAAATGAGTTAGTCAAGGTGACATGGTAATTTATTTTAGATAACATGAGGAATCACCTTTCTTTGGCTGTTATTGTTTGATTTGACAACAGTTGGACCTTGCTGTGGACCTAACCCTTGTTTTCTCTTGTTTTGTTTTGTTTGCTTTAAGCAAACTAAACAATTCATTTTTTTTTAAAGATTTTATTTTATTTTATTTTGACAGAGAGAGACCCAGCGAGAGAGGGAGCACAGCAGGGGGAGTGGGAGAGGGAGAAGCAGGCTTCCCGCGGAGCAGGGTGCCCGATGTGGGGCTCAATCCCAGGACCCTGGGATCATGACCTGAGCCAAAGGCAGACGCTTAACGACTGAGCCACCCAGGAGCCCTGACTAAACAATTCATTTATTTGTAACAACGCAAGTTCTCCTCACCCTCTCCTCTTTCTTTTACCCATTCATTAAATTAGATACAATCTTGGGTCTCTGCATGAGATACAGTTCTTTTTTCATATGGGTTGGTTTTCTTTTCTCTTCCTTTCTTTTCTTTTCTTTTTTTTTTTTTAAGAACACACATGGGCATTTTTCCCCCCAGGTATACTGTATTGATGGTAACTATCCTTTATTGGAAAAAGAAGTCTACATGTATTAATTCTGTTGTTTACTGGCATTTAACTTATTCTCTCTACAACTACTTTTCTAACTTGTAAATAGGGAGTAATACCAACTTTGTATGGATTTTAGGAGGATGAAAGGGAAGAACCTGAATATTACAGAGGTAAAAAAATGTCAGCTGAGATGCTTCTTCCACTTAATAACTGTCTGGCTCCTGGGAAAGCCACTCACTGCACTGAGTCTCAGTTTCCTCATATCTAAAGTGAAAATAACTGTACCCAAATCACGGTTCAGAAGATTCATAGGATGACAAAGAAGGCACTTAAATGTTTTCTGAGAATATAAAATAATTTAAATGCTAGGTAATGGACAGCATTTAGAAAACATGAATTCAATTTCCTCAATAAGGGCTATTTCTTATTTTTAGCGGTGTGCGTTTTGGGGGTGGGATGGAATTATATTTCCTACCCCAATGTTATCTACTATACTGAAAATTTTAAATTTCTAGATGCAACAGCTCTGATGCTGTCTAAATAAAACTATCTTTAAAAAGTAGTAAACTTTGGGGCACCTGGGTGGTTCAGTTGGTTAAGTGACTGCCTTCGGCTCAGGTCATGATCCTGGAGTCCCGGGATCGAGTCCCGCATCGGGCTCCCTGCTCAGCAGGGAGTCTGTTTCGCCCTCTGACCCTTCCCCCTCTCATGTGCTCTCTCTCTCTCTCTCAAATAAATTAATTAATTAAAAAAAGTAGTAAACTTTAAAAAAAATATTTTTTAAAGCTAACACACAGAAATTTCAAGGAAATGTTAAATTCAAAACAGCATTCTATTAGCTCTACGGCCACTAGCAATTTTTGCAGTAGAGGAGCCAACAGCAGAATGGAACTATTAAAAAAAAGAAAGAAAAGAAAAAAAAAAAAAAAGAAAGATGAGTATACAAAAGACAATAGAGAAACCCAGAGTTATAAATGTGATATAAAGTCAAAAAATGAAAGGGATAGGTTGCTGGTAATATTAAGTCAGCTAATATATCCCAGGCTGACTCCTAATGTTCATTGTCATTATAGTATAACTGCAGATTATAAAACATTTTGACCAAAACTCATTTCCTGCAGACTCCCTCAAAACATCTATGAAGAGCCTATTTATTGAGAGAAACTCTCTATATCACAGTTGTAAATATGTAGGCCCAGGAGCTTTATGCCCATGATGAACAGATTTGATGCGTTAAGTGATCCTAGGCCATTCAATTTGTGACCCACACAGAGGTTTGAAAAGTAACTGGGTACAAAATTGCTAAATACACTTCAATTTAGGTTAACTAAGAGCTTGTAAAAAGAAAAATGGCTAAAAAAATTACATAATTAGTACAGCTCTCCTAAGGAGAGATATAATTATAGTAATCATAAATCATTTTTCTCTCGTAACTGTAAATAGAAAACGAAGGGAAACTGACAGATCCTCTCTCACCAGTTTTCTTTCTGGTGAGAAATATTTTTTGACATGGCTAACTGTCACACATGATTGTCAGTTGGGGGAAAATGGGGGAAGAAAAACCATTTTGTTTTAATTTCTGAAAAAAAAGGTGTTTTTTTTTTCAGTAATTGTCATGAATGTTCTTTCATCAGCATGAACTTTTCACACTTCTGATAGTTCCCAGGCTGCCTCTGAGGACGGGAGAATGAACAAGAAAAAATAACTTTGTGCTTCTGAGTAACCTTTATTCTAAGCCTAAACATGAGATGTCTTACGGACAGTCTTTGACGAAGTCAGGTTTTCTTATTTATTTATTTATTTTTCTTCTCTACTGTGGGATCTGGAAGAAAAAAAAAATGGTACAACTGGCTTTACTTCATGCTGACCCACTTTTCAATTCCATTGTAAAAACGGGACATACTAGAAAATTGACTTAGTCTATAAATGTTTGTCTACGGATTCAGTTATTTTAAAAAAATAAGGTGCTTCATATTAGGGAAAATTGGGGGTTTTTAAAGACATCTACAAAATTGTATTTTTTGAGATTTTTTTTCTCCCAAATACTATCAGGTTGCTTACACTGATATTATTATAAGCTGGATAAGTTCAGAGAGATCTGGGCCTTCTCTTTCACAGCCTTGACAACATAACCAAAAAAGTGTCAAAAAGGCATATAATTTGACATGGCAGATCTTTTGAAAACAGCAATATTTGAAATATGGTGTGCTAAAGCTGATGGGAAGATTCTTTTTATTTTAGTGTTTTGTTTTTGCTTGTGTTTTTGCTTTACCAACAACTGAAAGGGAAGAATGAGAAAACATTCTCTGACATGTAAAATGGCTTTGACAATGAGGGCACCATCCTGAGAGAGTACTTTTTTTTTCTAAATTCCTTTAATATATCCAATATAAAACCATTAAATTACTCTGGAAATCCAGCCTCTAAATTATTATGGAAACTATATCACTTTGGTTCATGATAGCAAAGCTGCACATATTAGTGCTTTAATGTTAGAAAGTGAATATGGCACAGAGGAAGTAAAATATAAGTCCACACCTTTTCCAGTTAGCAGGAAGGAGTCCAGGCTGGGTGTGGAAAACAAGACAGTCCCATCTCTACATCTTTTTTTTTTTTAGATTTTATTTATTTATTTGACAGAGAGAGACACAGCGAGAGGGAACACAAACAGGGGGAGTGGGAGAGGGAGAAGCAGGCTTCCTGCTGAGCAGGGAGCCCGATGTGGGGCTCGATCCCAGGACCCTGGGATCATGACCTGAGCCGAAGGCAGACGCTTAATGACTGAGTCACCCAGGCGCCCCCCCATCTCTATGTCTTGAATTGCCCCTCTTTGGACTTTTGCCTGGCCCAGGTAGACTATCAAGGATAGACCCAGGCTCTTCCCCCACTATCTATATGGAATCTGGACAAAGTCATATCTTGCCTACCTCCTGTCCACCAACCCAGGGTGCAATCATATTAACTGGGCTGCACAGGTGAGCAGGGAAACTGGAGCCTGAATATTTACCTCTCCTGAGCCTCTCTCAGGACTCATGTGATTGTTGCTGATATGATTACAGGCCCATCTTGAGGCCAGTTGAGTTAGAACCACATGAATACAGAGTGTAGTAAGAGAGAAGGCATAGGCTGACCTGAAGTCGTGGTGATTCCTTGAGGGCCTGTAGCCCATGGAAGCTGGTGAGAGGTGGGCTAAAGGATGTGTCTTAAGTCAGGTTCCTCAAAGTAGATTCAAATGCATGGGTTCCTGGGCTAATGATGTATTTAGGAAGTATTCCTAGGAGAAACCAATAAGGCAGTAGGGGAAGCACCACAAAGCAAGGAACAAAGTCAAGCAAAGGCAGAATTTTAAGCAAACTTCTACAGAGGATGTAAATTTTAAGTTTTAAAAACACATTTTCAGGGCACATGGGTGGCTCAGTCAGTTAAGCGTCTCAGGTTATGATCTCAGGGTCCTGGAATTGAACCCAGAGTTGGGCTCTCTGCTCAGCAGGGAGTCTGCTTCTCCCTCTCCCTTTGTGCATGCAAGTTCTCTCTCTCTCTCTCTCTCACACTCGCTCTCTCAAACAAATAAATAAAATCTTTAAAAAAATTTTTAAAAATTGACACTTTACATTTTCCTGATGACTCAACATTCCCACAAACAAGCTGTAAGCACCCTTCTTGTCTTCCCCTGCCTGTGACCTAGTGACATTCACATGTACCAATACAATCTCTTCACACCCTTTGTGTACTCCACCTTGATCCCCAGTGAAGTCACTTGCCCCCTGGTCCTCATTCTCTCTTAGCTACCAACCTGCTTGGTCAAGCCAGCTCCCTTAGCTCTTCCCCATAGAGCCCCCTGTGTAGCCTGCCCTATCTCTCTTCTGGGACCTGTGAATATAATAAATCCCTTTCAATTCCATATACTTCCCCATGGTATTATTCTGTGTCCACACTTGACTACCAAAAAAAAAAAAAAAAAAGATTTTAAGTAACATAATTATTTCTTACAATACAGAGTGCTGGATCCAACAGAGAAATTCTAGATAATAAATTACTCAGTCGCCTTGCTCCCAGGTGAGTTTTCCTAATCCTGCAATTGCAGGCCAGCCAGGCTACTCCCAGGCTACTGTGGCCGGTGATAAAGCCTCTAGTACGCCAAGACTCTAGACTCTATTTAATAGAAGAGCTGCACATGTGGGTCACAGTTTGGTCTATCAAAGAAGAGCCCAAGCAATGAGGTGCACCCACCCAGGTTTCAGTGGTAAAGGCCAGCTGGAAAGCCATGCAGCAAGTGGACCATGGCAACCTGGCCAGAGACCAGGAGGCTCCGCATCTAGACACCCTGAGGCTCCCTTCTGCCATTTCACATGAGCCCCTCATTTTGCCCTCAGGTTCCTTCTGCCCTCCCTGGCTTTCATTTTTCCAGATAGAAATGGACACAGCTCCAAGTGATGACCAATGGTGATATTTTTTAGAAAAGCTGCTGCTTTTCCTGATACAAGAGTCAGATGACTATAACTCCATCTCATCTCCATGTCCATTCTTCCTGTTTTGAAAGTCTCCCCAACCATCCTGTAACCATGAGCCCAAGGCCATAAGAAATCCAGAAATATATTATTTGGGGATTTAATAAAATCCAAAATGTGTCAACCTTCCAACATTTACTTTGAAGTACAGTTTACAAACAATATTGTATTAGTTTCATGTGTATAACATAGTGATTTGACAGTTATATACATTATGAAATGCTGACCACCATAAGTGTAGTTACCACCTGTCATCATACAAAGTTAGTATAATTATTATTGACAATACTCTCTATGATGTACTTTTTGATCCTATGACTATTTACTTTATAACTGGAAATTTGTACCTCTTAAATCCCTTTCACCTATTTCACTTTTTACCTAATTTCTTGTTTAATATTTAATTTTGTGATAACTGAACATTTGGATTTGAAGATTTCCTAAGCCAAACCTATGGATGTTGTCTTAGGGAGAAGAACATGGGAGAGGGAATAAATTTGACAGACTCAACATTTTTGGGCCCTAAAATCCTTTAGAATTACCCCAAAAATCACTTTCTAAATTACCATTTTAGATGAATTTCAGTCAGGATTAAAATCTCTTAGTTTCTTTGTTTTTGTTTTTTTCCCTAACTAAATATTTGGTGAGAGCTTGCGAGGAATATCAGATCAGATATCATACTAGTTTCCTATTGTTCTTGTAACAATTTGCCACAAACTAGTGACTTAAAACACTACAAATTTATTATTTTATAGTTCTAGAGGCCAGAATTTGAAATGGGTCTCATAGGGCTAATAATCAAGCTGCCAGAAGTGCTGTGTTCCTTCTGGAGGCTCTAGGGAGAATCTGTTTCCTTCCTTTCCAGTTTCTGGAAGACATCTGCATTTCTCTTTTCTTTTACTTTTTTCTATTTTATAGTTTTTGTGACATTATTTATTTATTTTTAAATCCAGTATAGTCGATATACAGTGTTACATTAGTTTCAAGTGTACAACATAGTGATTTGACAAATCTATACTTTATGCTCTGCTCACCACAAGCATACCTACCATATGTCACCATACAATGCAATTACAATACCACTGACTATGCTGTACCTTTCATCCCCGTGACTTATTCATTCCATAACTGGAAGCCTGTACCTCCCATTCCCTTCCACTCATTTTGTCCATCCCTCAACCCCCTTCCCCTCTGGTAACCATAAGTTTGTTCTCTGTATTTATGGGTCTTTTTCTGCTTATTTATTTTTTTACTGATTTGTTTTTTTATGTTTTATTTTTTTTTTTAGATTCCAACGTGTAAGTGAAATCACATGGTATTTGTCTTTCTCTGTCTGACTTATTTCACTTAGCATAATACCCTCTAGGTCCACTCATGTTGTTGCAAATGGCAAGATACCATTTTTTTATGGCTGAGTAATATTCCATTATATATGTATACATACACACATACCACATCTTCTTTATTCAATTATCTATTGATGGATGTCTGGGTTGCTTCCATATCTTGGCTATTGTAAATAATGCTGCGATAAAATTAGAAGTGTATATATCTTTTTGAATTAGGGCTTTTGTTTTCTTTGGGTATACTCAGTAGTGGAATTACTGGGTCATATGGTAGTTCTATTGTAATTTTTTGAGGAATTTCCACACTGTTTTCCATAGTGGCTGCACCAATTTATTCCCACCAACAGTGCATGATAGTTCCCTTTACTCCACATTCTTGTCAACACATTTCTTATCTTTTTGATTCTAGCTATTCTGACAATTGTAAGGTGATATCTCATTGTGGTTTTGATTTGCATTTCCCTAATGATTGGTGATGTTGAATATCTTTCCATGTGTCTGTTGTATATCACTGGAAAAATATCTATTTAGGTCCTCTGCCCATTTTTGAATAAGACTGTGTGTGTGTGTGTGTGTGTGTGTGTCTGTTGAGTTATATAAGTTCTTTATATATTTTGGATATTAACCCCTTATAGGATATATCATTTGCAAATATCTTTTCCCATTCTGTAGGTTGCCTTTTTTGTTGTTGATGGTTTCCTTTGTTGTGCAAAAGCTTTTTATTTTGGTGTAGTCCCAAAAGTTTATTTTTGATTTTGTTTCCCTTGACTGGGGACACTTATTTAGAAAAAGGTTGCTAAGGCTTATGTCAAAGAAATTACTGCCTATGTTTTCTTCTAGGAATTTTATGGTTTCAGGTGTCACATTTATGACTTTAATCGCTCTTGAATTTATTTTTGGAATGGTATAAGAGAGTGGTCCATGTAGTTGTCCAATTTTCCTAACACCATTTGTTGAGTTGGAGAGACTGTCTTTTTCCCATTGTATAATCTTGCCTCCTCTGTCAAAGATTAATTGACCATAAAATGTGGATTTACTTCTAGGATCCCTATCCTGTTCCGTTGATCTATGTGTATGTTTTTGCACCAGTACCATACTGTTTTGATCACTACTGCTTTGTAGTATATCTTGAAATTTGGAATTGTGGTACCTCCAGTTTTGTTTTTTCTCAAGATTTCTTTGGCTTACGGGCGCCTGGGTGGCTCAGTTGGTTAAGCGACTGCCTTCGGCTCAGGTCATGATCCCGGAGTCCTGGGATCGAGTCCCACATCGGGCTCCCTGCTCGGCAGGGAGTCTGCTTCTCCCTCTAACCCTATCCCCTCTTGCGCTCTCTCTCTCGCAAATAAATAAATAAATAAATAAATAAATAAATAAAGATTTCTTTGGCTTACATATTTGGGGTCTTTTTGGTTCCATACAAATCTTATGATCTGTTCTAGTTCTGTGAAAAATGCTGATGGTAATCTGCTAGGGATTGCACTGAATCTGCAGATTGCTTTGGGCAGTATGGACATTCTAACAATATTATTTGTTCCTATCCAAGAGTTTGGAATGTCTTTCCATCTGTTTGTGTCATCTCCAATTTCTTTCATCAGTGTTTTATAGTCTTTAGAGTGCAGGTTTTTTATCTCCTTGGTTAAGTTTATTCCAAGGTATTTTATTCTTTTTGGTGTAATTATAAATAGAATTGTTTTCTTTTCTTTTTTTTTTTTTGTTTCAAGTTTTTATTTAAATTCTAGTTAGCTAACATATAGTATAATATTTGTTTCAGGAGTAGAATTTAGTGATTCATCACTTACATATAACACCCAGTGCTCTTCACAGTGCTTGCCTTAATACCCAACACCCATTTAACCCATTTTCTACCAATCTCCCCTCCAGCAACCCTCAGTTTGTTCTCAATAGTGAAGAGTCTCTTATGGTTTGCTTCCCTCTCTTTTCCTTTTTCTTTTTTTCCTAACCCTATGTTCATCTGTTTTGGTTCTTAAATTCCATATATGAGTGAAATCATTTGGTATTTGCCTTTCTCTGACTTATTTTGCTTAGCATAATACACTCTAGCTCTATCCACATCATTATAAATGGACTTCTTTTCTTTTTTTTTTTTAAAGATTTCTTTATTTGAGAGAGTGAGAATGAGAGAGAGAGTACATGAGAGGGGGGAGGGTTAGAGGGAGAAGCAGGCTCCTCGCCGAGCAGGGAGCCCGATGCGGGACTCGATTCAGGGACTCCAGGATCATGACCTGAGCTGAAGGCAGTCGCTCAACCAACTGAGCCACCCAGGCGCCCAGGACTTATTTTCTTTTTAATTTATTTCTGCTATGTTGTTATTAGTGTATAGAAACACAACCAATTCCTGTGTATTAGTTTCATATCCTGCAACTTTACTGAATTCATTTGTTCAGTTCTTGTATCCTTTGAATTCACTAATTCCCTGATTTCCTTATATTACTTGAGCACTACTGAGACTTGTTTAATTGGGACCTTGAAAACTTTGATATTATTTCAGTGACATGTCTAGTGACATTCTTAGTGACCAAAAAATAGATGATCCTGAACCAGAACATACCTGCCTATCTGCAGACCTAACTTCAATCACTGCAGAGTGGCAAAACTGTATCTGTTTTCAACCAATAGGAAAAGGCTCTCCAGGTTTTTTTTAATAGCTTCATGAATTGTGTTTGCATTATCCTCCTCTCTTAAGCCCCTGTGCTTTGGGCCACCATGTTGCTCTCACAGTATATTTTTCTCCCCCATGATGGAAGTTCATGCCTTGGCCATAAGAACTGCAAGAAAGAAAGTGCAGTGAGGGATCAAAGGAAAGAAATTGTTCTGTTTAGGGGATCAGGCATAGCTTTATGGATTTAGCAGTATAAGAAGGAGCCTGGAAACTAAATATTGTGCATCCCCACAGGGATCACTTTTTCATACTAACTCAGAATAAAGAGCAGTATAGTGTAGTGATCATGAAAGTGAACTCTGGACCCAGACCATCTAGGACCAAATGCTGGGCATAAATTGCATCATCTTTCCATGCTTCAATTTCTTCATCAATAAAATGGGGATAATAATAGCACTTGCTTCATAGGCTTATTTTGAGGAGTATGAATTAATATACACAAAGTATTAGAATAGTGCCCATAATTAGACTTGTGAAAATGTTTAGCCATTCTTCTTGTGGCTCTTTAGGCATGAATCTTGGTACTGTTTCCTGGAAATAAATTTTGCTTCCTTCTCTGTGGATAAGAATTCCCACCATTAACTGAACTGCCTCTGGCCATTTGAATAGATGGCTACCAAATACCACCTCCCTCTGAGATTACAGAAGGAAGTTGTTAACTGGAGAAGAGAGACTTTGAAATCAACAGACTTGGATTTGGAACTATGCAAAATACTACCCCTCCCCTTTTTTTAAACCATGAGTAATTAACTTCTCTTTAAGTTTATGGCTTATAGGATGTTTTGACTATGAAGAGACGTCTTATATAATGTATGTATATAACATTGTGCTTAAAGCAAGTTATCTATTACCATTATCACCATAACCACCACTCTGATGCAACTACCAATATGAGTAGCAATCATAGTTGGCACACCCTGATCCCACAGGACTCGAGACATATGGTACAAAAACAAATATAAAGTTCAGCATAAAGTATGAAGGAATAAAAAAAAAAAGAAGAAAACTGGTAAAAAGACCAATGGCATTTATTGATCTAACTTGATAAGTCTAATTTGGCTAGACATCTGACCATAGAAATATGTCAAATAAACCCTCGTACTTCTTTAACTGTGAAGTAAAAAATGGAATTTATGTTTTAAGAAAATACACTTATGAGTAAATCAAAGGATGGTATCTGGAGAGGAGGTAAGGGAATCAGATATAGACACCAGTTAGAAGCTATTAGAGAAGACAGACAACACATAACTAGAGCCTTCATTGGGTGCATGGCTGTGAAGATGGGAAGCAAAGAGATATATATATATAATATATATATACATATATACATATAATCCCCATATGAAAAGTATTGCGGGTGAAAAATGACTTGAACTAGGAATAAATACCTATGCACTGAAAAAGAAAAAGGAAACATTAGTGGATTTTTGAGCAGCAGAATTCTCTATTTTATTTTTCTGAATACTAGCAAAATAGAAACAGGGTAGTTAAATTGAGGAGTTATTTTGAATAGACAGATTATAAATGAGGTTTCTAGGCATAAATTAAGGAACATAGACTTTAAATCTACCGTTCGTTCACTGGGTAATAAGTTGCTTAAATTCTCTAGGCTTCAGATTCCTTGGATGTCAACTGAGAATGATAACAACTGCCTTGCCAGGTAATTGTGGAAACTAAACTGAAGGGGAAAAAAACAACATATTTAGGAATAGCACCTACTATAGAACTTGAAACAAAGTAGAAGGACAATAAATAGTAATTATTTTAATTTCATTACTGTCATGATAATTATTGTACAATTTGAATGTAAGGAGTATCCAACTACAAATATTGAACATAGATAGTAGTAGCGTGAGTTTTGGGAGTCAGGAGACAAGTTCAGACTATGGTTGTAGATCTGCAATCAATGCTGTAACAACTCAGTAGTTAATGAGCTCTTCTCCATTAATGCAGGAAGGAAGTTCGGCACAGTAGTTTCAACCCCAGGTTCTGGAATCAGACTCCTGGGTTAGAATGTGGTATTTCCATTTATTAACTCTTGACTTTGGGCAAGTTACACAACCTC
Organism: Leptonychotes weddellii; assembly: GCF_054177405.1. Classification (NCBI taxonomy): domain Eukaryota; kingdom Metazoa; phylum Chordata; class Mammalia; order Carnivora; family Phocidae; genus Leptonychotes; species Leptonychotes weddellii. The sequence continues at coordinate 53,286,289 of NC_138379.1, forward strand.
TCTCTGCTTCTGTTTCTTCATCGGATAAATGTAATTAATGACAGAATCTGACTCATAGGATTACTGCATGAATTAAGTGAAATTATATATGTGAAACACTTAGAATTGTGCCTGATCCTCAATAAACGCCCAATAAGAGTTAGCTATTGTTCTCAATAAATGCCTAATAAGGGTTATGTAATTGTCAAATGTTTATTGGAATTGCCATTATAAAAGTAGTTGATAGAGAAAATTTGATAAAGAATAAGCTTTACTGGGGCACCTGGGTAGCTTAGTTGGTTAAGTGTCTGATTCTTGATTTCGGCTCTGGTCATGATCTCAGGGTCATGAGATCAAGCCCCGTGTTGTGTCCATTTATTTACTTGATTGCCTAGACCGTCTCACTCCCAACCACTGCAAAGGTCTAAGCTTCTTAAATGTGTGTAGCATTAGTGTTATTCATTGTTCTAGAGCCTGAACAATGCCTGAGACATAATGGGCACTCAGGGAATATTTACTGAATGAATTATGAGGCCCTCGAATACCATGGAACATTGTATACATATCACAGATTCAAATTTTATCTCAATCACTTACTATATGGGTTACCTTGGGAAAGACACTTAATATATTTGGGTCTCATTTTCTTGATATGTATAATGGGGCTTCTTGTAGAGCTGTTGTAAGGATCAGCAATTATGCAGGCAAAGTATCTAACATAGTAACTGATTTATAGTAAGCTCCTGATAATATATATCATTATTATTATTATTATTACTATCACTATTATTACTATTATCGCCCTTAGGTATTGGAGGATATTCATAGAAAGCCAGAATATGACTAAATTTTTAAAAATCAGTTGGTAAATGAGAAGATGAATGACACACCCAGAAAGGACAGTGATTCTGCAGGTATATTTTGACAGGGTAAGGGTTGTGATCCTGAAAGTATCTTGATCTATTGACTTCTTATAAAAAATTTAAAAAAAACTTCAAGACTAAGAGACTTAGTTCAGATAGCTTGACAGTTTTTGTAGATAGCTGATGGCCATTGTTATGAACACGAAACAGAACTCATACCTCCTCAAAATCTTGAAATCATGTTTGCCATAATGCAAGATTTGCTGAAAGGACACACAGCAAAATAGACTGGGAAAAAATAGTAAGTTAATCTGGCATAATAAATGGTTACTAAAGTTGATGGTTGATGGTTTCTTAAAATTTTTAACTAAACATAAAGAATGTAAATGTCATTCCAAAGAGAATTACGGAGAATCAATTTTTCTATTCACTAAAGAAGCTGTAATAATATTAATAATATATTGCCTACATTTACTGAAATGAAAAACTTCTACAGCATTATAAAATGTATGAACATGGTATATCAACAGAATTCTTATTTTCTTCATATTAATTTGATTCTGTGCTTTAATTGATTTGAAAGCACCTACCTTGGATAGAAAGTAGGTACACAAATTTCAGTCTTCAAAATAAAGACAGATTTTACTCAATTTAAGTAAAACCAATATGTGAAAAAATTTAATTTACTCGATTTATATATTCAAGGGGCTTCCAAAGAAACCGCTTTACAAAATGACTCGCCACCATATTTCTGTTCATTAATAATTTGATTCTAAAACACAGTGTTCAAATCAATGTAGGTGTTACTCTTACTTTATTTGATATTGGTTGGAAACCAATTCAATAAGTGTATTCAGTTTTAAGAGTCATATTTAAAGGGGGTTCTACATTCTTAAAGAGGGTCACTAATAATCTGGAAAGCATTCAGCGGAAGACAAGGAACAAATAGTAATAAAAACCTTGAAACCACGTCATAAGAAATATATTTAACATAAATTTAAAAACACACAGATATAATGGAGGTTATTGGGATTGGGAGTATGCTGTTTGAATGGCTATCCTGTAAAAGAAATTATGTGTGATGCATACAATTTTAGAGGATAAGTTTAGGATGGTGGGCAGAAACTACTGGGCATATATATGGGTAAACACATGGAGAGATATTGCAGAAACTAGGCCCACATACATTTGAAGGGGCACCCATGTGAGGTCTTGTACTGGAAGCAAATGGCCATCATGTCAAGTTTGTGATGGGCAACAAGGTTGTGAGAATGTGATAGGCAAGATCATCTAGCATGACTACTACAGTCCTTTCTAATATTAAATTAGTGATTAGTTAATTCATGAAAAAACACAGAGTATAACTCCATAGACAACAAACTGATTCTCTGGTTCTTGTTATTGGTAGAGGTTAAGAAAATATTAATGGCAGTTTTGAGAGTAGAGTCCAAAAATGTCTAGAGCACCATCAGTTTTGTTAGAGTGATCACAAAATCTCTGCAGGTGACACTTATGAAGGACGTATAAGACATGACCCATTTTCTAAAATTAAAATCAGCTTCACTTTCTAATCATGTCTTGTAAAATCTGAAAAGCAAAGTATCTAACATAAAGTAAGACCTATCAAACCTTCTTGGAGTAAGAAAACACAGACAGACAGGTGAGTGGATATTTGAATGGCTGGATGGTGGAAACAGAACAATCAGCAAAGGAGGAAACAAACTGCACTGGACAGGGAAGCATTTTAAATAATGTTCAGAAAAAAAGAAGGAAATATACTAGAAATTTAGTTTAGAAAACAGATATTTTAGGCATTTCTGAAACAATGACCTCCATCTTAACTGGCACTTAAGGTGACAAAAGAATTGTTTGTATCTACAAGGAGATAAGAAAAAAACAACTAGAGAAAGTAAAACTAAATAAATACATAAAGTAATTCACATTTAGTGGATATGGGGAAAATAAATTTTAGTGTCAACAGAATTAACAAAAGTTCAGATTATATAATGCCTTGCAAATTTCTCTGTTTTCTTGGTAAATTCATATTATTCATCTATGCTGTCACCCTTATTAGCAAATAAGTTAGGCGAGTATCGATTTTGCTCTCATAGCACCTTGTGTATACCTCTGTCATACCTTATTTCACACTAGAACAATTAACTTGTTTCTTATCTCTCTTATTCACTAGACTGGAAAATCTTTTTGGATTAAGAGTATTTTCTTTGTCTCTGAATCTCTGATCCCAAGCACTCTTCCTATAACATAGACAATACTTAATAGATAATGTTCAAATCCCCCAATTCTCCCTTTGTAACTATTCAGGTGCTTGAAATTACATCCTAAAAAGGCATGCTTCATATTTTACTTGCTATGTTGATATCGTTATCTGGGGAAAAAATGCAAATTCCTCTGGTAATATGCACAAATTATTTTCCATTGTAATAACAGCCATTGCTCATGGAATGTCTACTATGAACAAGATAATCTCTTTATATATATTACATATATATTTATATATATTACATTGAATTACATTGATCAAAGTATGTGTTTATTAGCAGATAAGAAAAACGGAGATGTGAGAAATTAAGTGACTTGTCTAAGGTTATCCATGTTCAAATGAGTCACAATTAAAAAAATATTTTAATACTTTATTTTAAAAGAATTCAAAAATACAGAAAAGTTGCAAGTAAACTACATAGAACTCCCATAACCAGTTTCCTCAATTGTTAGCATTTCATTGAATTTGTCCTCTTTTCTCTTCTCTTTCTTTCCCTTCTCTTCCTTTTTATTCTCTCTCCCTCTGTGTGTGTGTGTAATATACCCATTATTATTAGTCTTTCTCAACCATTTGAGAGTAAGCTACCAAAAACTTTCTAGTGGCTGCCAATTCTACCTAAAATAAAATCTATAATCCTTACTATGGTAGTAAGGTTCTATAAGAATGCCACAAACCACTGCTCTGATCATTCTTCCTTTTGATAAATCCACTCCAGCCACACTGGCATCCCTGCTGTTCTTCCCACCTCAGAGCCAGTGTACTTGCTGTTCTGCCTGCCTGGAATATTTCTCCCTTAATTTCCATGGGTCTCACTCTTGTACTTCATCCTAGTTTCTTCTTTGACCACCTGTACTAGTCAGAGTTCTCCAAAGAAACAAAACCAATCTCTCTCTCTCTCTATCTGTTAATTTCTATGTGTATGTGTGTGTGTGGATATACATATATATAATATATGAAGATATATATACATATACATTTATATACATATATGGAGAGAGAGAGTTTGATTTATTGTAAGTAATTGGCCATTGCAGTTGTAGAGACTGAGGGGTCCCAAGGTCTGCAGTGAGAAAGCTGAAGACCCAGGAGAGCCAAACATAGTTCCAGACTGAGCCTAAAGGCCTGAGAAGCAGAAGAGATGATGATGTAAATTCCAGTCCAAGTCTGAGACTGAAGGCAGAAGACTGATATCTCAGCTCAAAGACCAGCAGAGAGAGTAGATTCTCCTTTACTCCATCATTTTTGTTCTATTGAAGCCTCCAATGGATTCGATGAGGCCCACCCACATGGGGGAGGGCACTTTCTTTTATTCAAACAATTCAAATGTTAATCTCATTCAGAAATACACTCATAGACACATTTAGAGTTATGTTTAACCCAATATCTGGGCGCCCCATGGCCAACTTAAGTTGGCACATAAAATTAACCATCACAGTACTTTGTCTAAAATAGCAGCCCACTATTTTTCTTCATATCATTTTGTTAAGTCTCTGGCCTTAGTGAAAATATTTTTATCTATGTACCTTCACTATTTATAAGGCTGGTCAAATTTTCATTTGCAAAATTAATTTACTACTAAAAATAATTCCTGGGTCAAACTTTTCTTTCCTGCAAGTCTATCAAATCTCCTTCTATGTAGGTAAAATTCTTAGTTTGATAACAGTTTGAAAAATAGCAAAAATAGGTTGAAACACTCATAAATAGTTAAATAGTACTTTTATTTAAGTGCCTTTTAAATAAGCAATACAAATAACTTTTGCAGCATTTGGTTTTCAGTGATGATAATGAGGAATGAAAACCAAATACCTATGAGTTCAGGTTGCATTAATGTATTAGATTTGTTTGTTTGTTTGTTTTTCCAGTGAGTTTTTGAAATGTCATACAGGGGAGCAAAATAGATACAAGGAGCCTGGAAATCAGTTTTGTTTTCTTGATCTGGTACTTCTCTTCACTATTGGCAAACTGCCTGATGTCTCTGTATGTGGTGCTACAAATACCCAAATTCCCTCCTTCCATCGACCTGACCTATGTTCAGATCTCATCTTGTCCCTTATTGTGGGATTTAGGGCAAGGGTTTCTGTGGGCCTCAGTTTCCCCACTTCTTTTTTTTTTTTTACTTTTCTTTTCTTTTTTTTTTTGGCGGGGAGGGGCAGAGGTAGAGGCAGAGGGAATTTTAGATGCCTGGCTTGATCTCACAACCCTGAGATCATGACCTGAGCCAAAACCAAGAGTTGGACATTTAACTGACTGAGCCATACAGGCACCCCTCAGCTTCCCCATTTCTTAAAAAAAAGGACATATCACCAACTTCACAAGTTTATTTTGAGGGCAAAATGAGAGATTGTATGCAAAATATACAAAGCACACAGTAAATACTGAACTATTACTTCTGCCCCATCACTTTCCCCAGGACACAATAGACTGGCAAAAGTAGTAGAAGTTACTAGACAGAACACCTAAATAAAAATTGGGCATGGATTCTTGGCTGCAATGCTCTCAAGAATTTTCAACCCCTACGTAAAATAGATAAGGACATGATAAGAGTGAATGGTAAACACATTTCCTCTGTTGCACCCCCACCAGCTTCCCTCCAACCCTGTGCATTGCTTATCTAGTTAATAAGAGCAATAGTTGTTCAAACTAGAAATCTAAGAAGTATTGATTTCTCAGTTTTCTTCATCACTCAGATTGCTGGTCAACAAGTCCTACCCATTTTATCCCGGAAATGTCTCTGCAATTTACTCCCTCTTCCAGGACCCACACTACTTCTTCCTTAGCAAAGCATTTCAGCGCTTCTTATTTACTAGCTTGGCCTTCCTCCTTCTAATCTTAACTCCTCCAATCCAATTGCTTTAAAATTATCAATGCTGTTCAAACTCTGCTTATGTTCCTCCCTAGAGTAATGGATTCTTGTTTACCAGAGGATAAATTAAAACAAAAACAAAAACTAAATTTTAACCTGTCATGCAAGCCCCTTTAATATCTGGTCCTAACCTACCTATGCAATCATGTGTCCTCTTACCCCTCTCTAAGTCCCATATACTACACTCCAGTCACAACTGAATCCTCTGAACCTGCTCTCATCTCATGCTTCACCTCTCATCTCATGCTTCACCTCCATCTTTGCATGTTTCTCCCCAACCACCCAGTCTAAAGTAGCCCTTCAGACATTCTATCACATCACTCTGTTTTATTTCCTTACCATGTATCTTCCACTGATATTTTCTTGATTATTTGTTTATGTAGTATCCCCTTCTGCCAGAACACCAATCCCAGAACTGTTGACCCTATCTTGTTCAGTCATGCAATCCTGGTATCTACAAAATTACCTATTTGATAAATGAATGAATGAATGAATGAGTGCTCCCTCTGTCTAGTTACCTTATTTCCTCTACTTTTGGTCAACTAACAACCATTTTTAATTATCATTATTACAGACTATTCTTATACACTACAGAAGGATGTGATAGAGATTACTGGTGCTAACCAATATTCATGTCCTCTTCATCCTGGCCACATAGCTAGACTGTATTTCCCAGCTACCCTTGCAGTTAGATATGGTCATGTGACATTCTGGCCAATGTAATATGAACAGAAGTGATACTGACCATGTCTAGGCCCCATATAAAATCTTTGTTCTTTTTCATTCAGTGGGTGAATGGAGATGAGTCTAGGGATCTACATAACAGTGAAGCCACAAGACAGGAGAAGGCTGGGCACTTATGACTGTGATTTGACTCATAAATTTTTATTTCATTGTGTCATTGGGGTTTGAGGAGTAATTTGTAATAGTAGTTAGCCTATCTTGATTAACACAAATAGTTTAGTGAGAGTATGTGATCCTGCCACCCCCACCTAAACTGTGAGTTTCTTAAGGGCAAGGGTCATGACTAATTCAATTTTACGTCCTCACCTCCTAGGACAATCACAAATACACATGGTATGCTGACAAAGCATGGATAATTGCAATATTTATCTTTTTTCTAAATTCTCTCTAAAATATATTTACTCTCAAATGGCACCAAAAGTCCCTTGTCCTGTGACAGTTTTTCCTTAACTGAAGTGAAACAAAAATGAGATTTCTAGTATCTGTGTGATATAATGAAGAAAAGACCAGAGAGACCTACTTTCAAAGACCAGTTTTACCACTTACTAACTTTGAGAACTTGGCAAGTTATTTTATCTCTGTAAGTCTCAATTTCTTCATCTGTAGATGGAGATACTAATTACTATGAAACTAGAGATAATGTACATAAATCATATAACAGTGTATGGCAAATATGCTAGTCACAAATATGGTACTGATAATAATTAATTTTCATAATTACAAGGCAAAAATGAATACTTCTCCATGGAAACTGTGGAAGAAAGCAGAGTAGTCTTCTTTAGTAGAATATTTAGGGAGATAGTTAAGACTCATAAAATTTATTGCATGGAAGGGAAGTTTTACCATCTCTCTGAAGTTTTGGTCATAGTCTAATGCTTGTGGGGACTTAGGCAGCATATGCTTTGGTAGGAGAAAGCTGATGGTAGCTCAAAAGCAGTACAGGCACCCCAGGGCTTTTCCAAGAGCTTAGGCCATTTGTTAGCAGCAGTGACTGACCCAGCCACTGAGAATATGACAGACAGAAAACCAGAGATTTGAGGATTATAAGAACTGAGCAATAACAACAGGAATTCCCCAGTTGTTCTTCAAAATTTGTGGTATTGCATCTATTATTTGTAAGTGGATATTTCTCAGAAAAATAACAGCAAATCCAGCCATTGGTGGTGAGATTTCAAGCTGGAGTTTTCTCCAGAGAGATTTATTCAGAATAAGCCTTTCAATCATTTAAAAGCAAACCAGGCAAATCCTCATGTATTTTTTCCCCCAGGAAATCACCCCATTTCTAAGGGTAAGATTGGATGAGATATACAACAGCCAACATTGACTTACTGAAGATGTTATCAAATCATCTGTCTTTTCTCATAATGACATAAGAAGATAGAGACACATTATGCTACTGAGTCTTCAAAAGAGGTAGAAAAAATATAATACACAATTTTAACCTGGGGTAGAAAATTTGAAGTTGACATGAAATTGGCTTTCGATGTACTATTTAGAATCCATGTCCTGGCCCGCAGGAAAGTATTAAGATTGTTTCCTATGCTGGAGTGTAAGCTTCTAATTTTAAGACAGATCCAGAGAAATCCAGGACCAAACAATAATGGTAATAACATGAATAGCTCCATCACTGCCTGCCTGTGATGGAGAACCACTCAGTTTAAAAAGCACTTTCGCTGGCATTACTTAGTTTAATCCCACAAGAGAAACACTACCAGACATCATGAGAATTTTATAGAATCAGTGTCATGCCCATCAAGAACTGAGGATGTGGAGTCCAAAGTATCGAGGGAGGGTACTAAGCAGTCTCTCTGGTTTGTTTTCTATGTAGCAGATCCCTTCCCCATCAGAGAGCAAGCATTGTGAGAGGTGAATTCAGATAGAGTAAAAGAAGATAAATGTATTTTGGAATCCCAGACAATACCTAGTCTTTTGTAGATCAGGATAGAAGTAAGTTCTATTTAGGAAGATTATACATGATTTGGCACTTTATAAAAAAACTTTGGTTTCAAAGCATTAAAGTACTGGAAAATATAACTTAATGTAGCAATCTCATTTTACTGATAAGGAAAGTTAAAATCAGAGAAATTAATGACATGATTAAGAATTCAAAAAAGGAAAGTGGCCAAGTAGGGATAATAGATCCAGCCAAAAACCTGTGCCATCTTGTTCCACAAGGGAACTTCCTTAAACTGGGGAGGTGGGGAAAGTATAAATGTGGAAAGTCCTTATCTCTCATAGCAAAGGTCAATAAATAATACCTAAAACTTATCACTCAAGAGTTAGCAGTACAATTATTTCATTTAATGATGTGGAATTAATGACCACAAGAAATAATAAGAGAAACTCATAGAGTTAAAGTTACTTCTAAACAGTAAGACTGAGTATGGGGAGATAGTTTTTTTTTTAGATTATTGAAACCTAAAGAAAAAAAATGAATAAAAAAATAAAACTTCAATTGCAATACATTAGAACCTTGGGCATGGTGTCCTTAATTAGCTCCACTCTCATCAAGATGACTTTAGAAACATTACTTAAGCTTTCCAAAGCTCCTGTTAAGAAACAAAAATCTGTATAGCAAGTTGAATATTATATTTACATTTCTCTCTATTTTCTTTTTACTCTCCCTAGAGTCTTGCTGAAAAAAAAAAATTATACATAGGACATAACTTCTGTTGGCATTATAAAACACTTGAGATATATTCAAAGCCCGACTAATGTATTTACAATTATTAGATTAGGTGGTACAAAATGGAAATGGTAAATAATCAAAATAAAGACCCACATCTACTGTAAAAGGTGGAATTAAAAGGCAACTTGTCTATTGACTTCAAAAGGCGCTGCAATGGAAAGATGATACCTTGTTGTGTCTTAGCTATACATGGGGATTGTGACCTATAGTTCTAAGTGCTCTGAGGAGCAAAACAGACATGCATTTCATTGAATTTTTACCTTAAGGACTTGTGATGAAGGCTATGCCCTAAGCATATGGGTTAATGTGGAGAAAATGGCATTAATATATAACTTTTTTGGATTCATATCTCAATATTAAAGTAATGGTGGAGTGACCCTGGATCGAAAGCATGGATGGGGAAAGGATATAAATTCCTGGAAGAATCTCTAAGAGGCCTAAAGGAGTAATAGCTTGACCTTCAGTGACATGCAGAGTTTTATATTCACTTCAGTTAAAAACAACACCTGGTATATTTATAAGTAAAAGACTTCATCATACTAATGGTCCTAAGGGAATCCATGGAATTACTAAAGCTTTTATTTTTTCCCCCAGAGTATCTGCTAAAAGAGATCCTTTATTAAGATAGGCACCTGACATTTTTAAATGTCCAATATTGCCTTTGTGGTATGTGATGAATTGTATATGCAACCTGAACAAATTTTCTCTTCACTTTTGCTTCTGGTTTGAACACTTCTAACCGATCTTCCACTAAGTGGAAGACCCATCATTTTAAATAAATATCTGACCCTATCTATCAACTGCTGCAATCCTGTAGCTCATGCATCTCACAGGATAAATTTAAAATTCTTAGCAAGTTGTAGCTCCAGAGGAGCAAGATGGCGGAGGAGTAGGAGACCTAAATTTCGTCTGGTCCCAGGAATTCAACTAGATAGAGATCAAACCATTCTGAACACTTACAAACTCAACAGGAGATCGAAGAAAAGAATAGAAGCAACTCTCTGAACAGAATAGCAACCAATTTCTGGAAGGTAGGATGTGTGGAGAAGTGAATCCAAGGCGATATTAGGCAAGATAGATGGCGGGGGAGAGGGGCCTCCGTCAGCTTCTACCAGCAAGTGCTAGAGCAGCGGAGCACAAAATCAGAACTTTTAAGAAGTCGGCTCTGCTGAGGGACGTCACTCCAGTGGCTAAGCCAGGGATGGAACACTCGTGGGACAGTGTGGTCTCAGGACCCTCGGGGTCACAGAAGGACCAGGGGTGCCTGAGTGCGGCAGAGCTCCCAGGTATCGGAGCGGGGAAGCCGGCTGCAGAGGCGGAGCCGAGGAGTGGGCTCTCAGCTCGGGGTTGCCATAAACCGTGATCCGCAGCACAGTCGGCCACTGCTCCTCCAGCAGGGACCCAACAAGCAGCAGATGCAGGGAGACTCCCCTTACTCCCCCGGGAGGAGCGGTGTGGGAGTGCACCGCAGGGATCTGCTGGGTTTGGAGACTCCACACAGGGTCGTGTGCCAGAGATAGAAACACTCGGTCACAGGCCGGGTGAGCACGGAGAGCAGCCGGAGACCGGGGAAACGGGAGTGATTGATTGCTTTTCTCTAGGGGCACACTGAGGAGTGGGGCCCTGAGGTCGCGGCTCCTCCGGGACAGAGACTAGGAGGCCGCTGTTTTCACTCTCGTCCTCCAAAGCTGTACGGAAAGCTTGCAAGGAACAAAAGCTCCCGAAAGCAAACCTAAGCAGATTACTTAGCCCGACCCGGCAAGGGTGGGGCAATTCTGCCTCTGGCAAAGACATTTAGGAACCACGGCAACAGTCCCCTCCCCCAGAAGATCGGCAAGAACAGCCAGCCAAGACCAAGTTTACCAATCAATGAGAATGGCAGAATGCCAGCACTAGGGGAATACTGCACATAGAATTCATGGTTTTTTTCCCATGATTCTTTAGTCTTTCAAACTTAATTTTTTTAACTTTTTCTTTTTTTTTGAATTTTTCTTTTTCCCTTTTTCAACCAACATCTTATCAATCCCTTTTTTAAAAAATCTTTTTTATTTTTCATTTTTAGACTCATATTCTACCCCTTCATAGTAGTTACCCTTATTTTTGGTATATATATATATATATATATATATATATATATATATATGTTGTTCTCTCTTTAAAATTTTGGGATACAATTTCTTATAACAGATGAAAATATACCCTAATCTCTATAGTGTATGGCTTTGTTCTAGTTCCTGCCTGACAGCATTCTCTCCCTTTTTTTTTTTTAAGTCCTATTCTTTCTTTTTTCAACCAACTTCTTATCTTATCAATTCCTTTTATAAATTCTTTTATAATTTTCATCTTTACAGTCATATTCCATCCCTTCACCATATTAACCCTTATTTTTGTACATATATAAGTTTTCTTTCTTTAAAATTTTGGGAGGCACTTTCATCTAACAGACAAAAATAAGCTCAAAATGTAGTGTGTGGCACTGATCTATGCACCAGTCTGACCATATTTGATCATATTCTGTTTTTTTGTTTTGTTTTGTTTTTATCTTTTTCTTTCCTTTTTCTTTCTTTCTTTCTTTCCCTTTCTTTTCTCCATGTTTCAGGTCTTTTCTGATTTGTTTAGTGTATATTTTCTGGGAACGTTGTTACCCTGTTAGCATTTTGTTCTCTCATTCATCTATTCTCCTCTGGAAAAAATGACAAGATGGAAAAAAAAATCACCTCAACAAAAAGAACAAGAGACAGTACCGACTGCCAGGGACCTAATCAATATGGACATTAGTATGATGTCAGAACTAGAGTTCAGAATGACGATTTTAAAGATACTAGCTGGG
>NC_138379.1:53299037-53319537 GCF_054177405.1 Leptonychotes weddellii
CTAAAAAGGGCTGATCCTCCATGATTTAAAATAGTTCATGAAAACTTCACAACAATGGTCAGTTATGTAGCAATGAAGGCTTTTCTCAATAGCAGCCCAAGTAGTGCAGAAGACTGGTCTTTGAATCAGATAGAATTGACTTCCCATTCTAACTCTGCTGCAATTTATTAGAAAAGAAAGTTAACCTCTTTGGTAATGTAAGAGCAATAATGACCACTGTACTACTGCATACAGTTAATTTGATCATCAAATAATATATCTGGTAACATGGAGCTAAATGTCTTAAACATAGGAAGTAGCAGAATAGCCTTTTTTTTCAGTCCTTATTATATAAGTATTTGGGTGTGAACATTTAGCAAAACTGGCTTTTTAGTCATTTTCTTATCTAATTGGTTTAAGAATACTTAAAAACTGCTGTAGTTTCTGACTGCTCCCCTTCCCTCAACACCCCAAACAACACACTGAACAACAAAAATCAGACAGACAACAACCACTGCTAGATACACAGCAACAAAACCTCAAAACATCACTGGAGTCCCTTTGATAGTTTGATGGCTATTGCTTTTTTTGAGAGAGACCTAGAACTTCAGCTTCAACTGTCCAATTTGATGGCATTCCTTTTATTATTATTATTATTATTACTATTGAAGTATAATTGACATGCAATATTACATTAATTTCACGTGTAAAACATTGATTCAACAATTCTATACATTACTCAATGCTTATCTCAATAAGTATAGTCACCATCTGTCACCATACAATGCTATTACAATATTATTAACTATATTTTCTATGTTGTACTTTCCATCTCTGTGACTTATTTATTTTATTACTGGAATTTTGTACTTCTTAATGCTCTTTATCTATTTTGCCCATGCCCCCATCCACATCCCCTGGGAAACCACCAGTTTGTTCTCTGTTTTTAAGAGTCTGTTTTTGTTTTTTTGTTCATTCAGTCATTTGTTTGTTTGTTTGTTTTAGATTCCCCATATAAATGAAGTCATATGTTATTTGTTTTCTCTGTATGACTTATTTCACTTAGCATAATACCCTCTAGGTCTATCCATGTTGCTGCAAATGACAAGATCTCAACCTTTAAAAAATAGTATATGCACATATGCATGCCACCTTCAATCTTTTATGGACATAAGTTTGCATATTTAAATAGATTTAAAAAAGCAGTAAGTTTGGCCACCACATTGTTGATCTATTTTTAGAGTCAAAATACATAACATAATTGCTTATTTTTGGCTTCACATCTTATTGTATAGACCTAGACGGTTTGTTCTAATGTTACATTCTTTGCAGAGTAGAGCACTCTGTTGATGGGAAGTAGTAAACACAAAAGACCACATCTTATAATTTTTATAGGTCTAAAAATATCTTGTGACTCCTAAAATCAACTAGTCAACAGAACACACAATTTATAGTGACATATATTAAATTACCATTTATATTCTAAAGTTCAGAATTTTTTTTTCTTGGCAAAGCAGCACTTTATATATTTTTACCACCCATATGGTATTTATCTGGGTTTTTATAAATCCCACACAAAACTAAACACCAAGCATGTCATGAAAGCAAGAAAAATATATTAGTATTAAATACATATATGCACATATTAACATGTCCTTGAAAACTGACATAGCAGTATCGCTCATCTGGGAAAAACCTCTATTACTTTGTATGAGTTATATGTGATGATAAGATTATATAAAGTACATGTGGCTTTTTTCTTTATTATTCATATACTGTAAAGAAACATTATTGCAGTTGCCCAAGGATTTTTGCCTCAGTCCCAATTAGCTTTGTCCTTAAAGTCAGGAGGCCACAGATAAAATGTAATATTTTCAGATATGAGTCCAAATTCTAGACCCAAAATATTTACTTATTAATTCAGCACAGGTACAATGTGACAATGAATGGTACTTTCTTTTACCTCATTACCATTTCTATGGCACCAACTGCCAATCAGAGAAAATCTCCCTCATTCATTGCATTTATGTCCCCAAGATATCCATTCACCAGAATGAGATAAACAATGACCAATAAAAACACAGGCCTCCAAAGATTATTTTTTTAAAGTAACTTTAAAGAAAAGGGTACATAGTGTTCAGACACAAATTTAATGTACTACTATTAAAAAAAAAAGATTATGGGATTTGGCATTTGCCACACACTGGGCTTGATTCTTCCCTCTATCAGAGTAGGGGTAGTTGGGCATGCTCTATAAACCCTGACTCAAATCCTTTTTTGGGAAAATGGATGAAATAATACTTTAGAAGTAGATTATCATGACCGTGACCTTGGATGAGTGAATTGTAAAGCATCTGGTGCAGAGCCTTTCCCTCTTTTCTCTGAGTCTCCTTGGGACAATCCTAAACTTAACTGTGGCACTTATTTGGAGACGAGGAGCACTGGGCCTGGGATAGGAAGATCCAGGCAAAAATTATTTTTTTCCTTATCATTTAATGCTTGTCTGACCTAAACAAGTCACTTAATCTCTCTGAACTATAGTTTATGCATTATAAGAATGAAAAAATAGTATCTAGTGTAACTACCTCAGTGGCTCATTGAAGCTGAATTCTATTAGAAACTGAAGCTGAATTTATCAAAATTCTTTGTAAACTATGGAAAACCATTTAAAGAAAATAGCTCAGGAAGTTTACTTGGAGGGATTCCAGAGTGTTAAAAAAGAAAGTAGAAAAAAGCAAGATGTTGGGAAATATGTAAAAGACAATCCCATTTTAAACAAATAATGACAAAAACCATATATATATGGTTTATATATATATATATATATACACATATACACACACACACATATATATGTATATGTATAGGGGTGTGTATGTATATCTGTGTGTCTGTGTGTGTGTGATATATATCTGGGTGATTACATCAGCATGGATAAATATCAACATCACTTACATGAGACAGTTAGTATTAGGGTAGTAGAGGAAGAAGAAAGGTTGGTAGTGGATCAGTAAATCAATAAACTTAAAAAATATTTTAAGAAAACAAAGAAAAAATAAAGATACCTATATCCAAGATAAATATATGTATGTGATATAATTTATGTAAATTTACAGTGTCTAAATATTTGTGTGCATGGTATAGACATAGACTGAACTATATATGGACAATCACCAAAATATTAATGGTAAGCATGTCAGAGTAAAGCATAGTGGAAAGATGTTTCTACTTTATTCCTAAACATGGCTTATATTGTTTTATTTTTATTCAATGAGAACTTATTATTTATGAAATCTAAAATACACAAATATTTTCATCTCAAAAAATAAAATACAATCACTAATCTAATCCAAAGAAATACTATACATTATACTGGGCATTTTTAATCTATGTGCACCAATTTCCCCTCCTTTGCCCATTGCAGACATTACTAGTTGATCATGATATCCTTTTTATCAAGGCTAGACATAGCCTCATCATTCTTCACACAATGCAATAGGAGCTATTACTAAATGAGAGAGATGATCACACTAGAGAAAAATTATCTTGCCTTCAAGGTATCAATTAACTTCTTTGAAGGTGAGCCCTGGATTTTCATCCCTGCATATGTAACAGGAATATTTTAGCCAAATGTTTACAAAATAATGAATATTATCTAAAGATAATAATTACAATTTGAACTTTTTTTTCATGAGATTACAAAATAGAGGTAATTAGGAAATGATTAGCAAAAAGAAAAAATAATGTTCATATATGCCAAATATTCTATCAGGGAAAATGGTCAAGGACAATAAAAGGATATGTTAGGCTTCTGAAGTAGAGAGAAAGATTGAACACATATCTCAAAATTGTGTAGCCATGCTCCTATTACTAGGGAAGAAACAATAGGACATTTACTTACTGGCAAACTGTACTATGGCCTCAGCAAGATAATTTGAAGACAGATTTCCAGCCTGGCTTTGCCCTTTAAATTCATGGTGATTTTCTGGAAATAACTTTACATCAGACTCATATTCCTCATCTGTGAAATGGAACTAGAGCAATCCCTCATCTCACTCCGAAGACTGGATACACATAAAAGCACTCTGCTAAAAACTAAGCAGGATACAAATGTTAATAATTGTGACATTAGAGGGTATTACAGCCTATTATTCATGTGAGAAAAATGACACGCTAGTTTAGAATAAAACTTAGTAAAGCAGTAGGTGGTTTTCCGAGGAAAAAGTTTCTGTATTGATGAATTATTTACTTTTGTTATTTCAGTTTAAGCATCCTTTAATTCTTTAAAATAATACTTGATTATGGACGATAGCAATTGCCTCTGATAACTGCAATGAATGCTTGTTGGGTCAAATTACGTGTTGTGGGGGAAGACTAGAGATGTTTAAATCCTTGTTTTTTCACAGTCTTTTTAAGGAAAAATTCAACATTTTGGAGCATTCTATTACTATTTGTAAAGTGGAAAAATAATAAAAGGCATGACATAAAGTGATTAGTAATGCAATCTACTTAGGTAGTTTTAAAAAATTGACTAATTTCATTATAGCTCCATAGATTCCTTCCCCCCAGTAAGCATTGTCTTCTCAGCCACTGTATCCAACATTATCCAACACTGCTAAGTACTGCAGGGAACACTGTTGGAGGGACAAAAATACCCAAAAGAGGTTGAATTTGAGACAGTCTGTAAATGTCTCCATAAAGATAAAATACATTCTAGTGGCTCAGATTTTAGTAATGTCTAACATATGACTATATGTTAAGAAGTTACCTTTCACTAAGAACTGTGCTAGACATTTAGCATACCTACCTTCCCCAATAAGGAAGAAACACAGATGTGGGGGGAAATATATGCTGTCAGATGCTATCATAGAAGGAATCACAGGGTCTATGAAAATACAGAGAACTTTCCCCCCACCATCCCCCAAGAAACATATCATCCTTATTTATCCAGATAAAAAAGGCTTTTTGAAGGGAGTGACCCTGAGCTGTGTCTTAAAGGACAAAGGAACTGAATCACAAGGAAACAGAGACAAAGAATGAAGAGGTGAATCAAAGGAAAGGCAAAAGGAAAGATAAACATTCATTTGGCCCAAATTTTGAGGCCAGTTCTCTACTAACCCCTTTTGAAGATGATAGCTTATGCAAATGTTAATCATTCTGGTGGGATATATCTTATTTTGTACCTCTATTATTGTATTTTCCTTTTTTTATGCATGACACATGATTCGATAAAGGTTCAAAAGCATTAAATGATGAGGTCGGTATTGGAGCTCAATTCCATTTTCATCTCTCTTTCTTGTACTTTTCTTAATATTAACATTTCCCTCCTGAACTCAGCTCGTTCCTTCTTCCAGACATGGAATAAGAAATGAATATCAAAATCTTAACTTCTTTGTCTAGCTTTAAGAATGGAATTATAATTTCCCATATTTATTTACCTGTTTTTCTTTAAAAACCACAAACAGCACTTACATAAGGACTAATCACACCTGAGGAAAAAAGTAATGAAATGCTGACATCTGACCATTCCTCAACAGGCCCAGGCCCCAGCTAGTTCTTTCCTTCTTTCAAAAACATTGCTAAGCAGATAAACTGTCGAACATCAAAACACAACATCATGTAGTAAGAGGAACAAACAAGGGGACATTGTCAGTAAATTTAATCATTGATCAATAAAGATGGGCACAGTGTTGAGGAAACAATAATTATTAGAATGTTGGAGAGGGTAACATGGGAAGGTTATATTTAAGATGGAGTTTGAGGGATAAGTAGGCATATTTCTAAGAAATAGGACACATTCTAGGGTGAGTGTGTCTCACAAATGAAGGAACTGCAACGAGTGGACTGGCTGTTCTGAATAAGGAACCATCTATGATTGGTACTTAGAGCACGTGAATTGGGAGGCAGCATTATGTGTGATAGCAGAGGAAGGCACGGCAACATTGAACACACCCTAAATGCTAAGTGAGGGGGGCTAGATTTTGTCTGGAAGCTTTGGGGGATTTGCAAGGGTGGTAAGCAAAATAGTGCCATGATCAGATCTGTATTAGGGTGAATGGGTCGGGAGGGAGGTCAGGGGGCAGTTAGGAAGATGCTGGAGGAAACAATACCAAGGGCTTTGAAGCTATAAGAATGGAGAGGAAAAAGGAGATATGAGACCATTTCACTCAGAAAGGTCAGCCATGGTCCCGAGAAACTTAACACTCTAATTGGGAGATAAGACATTTATTTATAGCAATGTCTATACTAGTAGGTAGCATCTCAACATTTCATCCCTGGTGTTACAGAAGTTGAGCAGAGGGAGATGACTTCAAAGACTACTTGGAAATACATTACAATGGCCTCATTTATTTTGAGCATAGTGGATCAGTATTAGTAACAGGATACACTAGGTGACTGGCCCCCAGTGCAAAAAAAAAAAAAAAAAGATCACTCAAAGGAACTTCATCAAATGTAGCTATATGCCTCTGTCTCTGTCTCTCTCTAAACATACGAACACACACACCCCATACTGCTTCTAGAGCTATGTTTCAGCATGGTCTAAAAAGCACATGTAATTCACATGTTGATTCAGCCACTCACAAATTTAAAGACCAAGGGCAAATTAACCCATATTTTTGAGCCACAGCGTTTTCTCATTTGTAAAGTGGGGCGATAATACCTCTCTGCCGAGGTTGCAGTGAGGATTTAAATAATTTATGTGCTATCCCCTGGCACAATCTAATAGATAGTAGGTGCCTGATATGTTTTGTTTTGTTTTGGTTTTTGTTTTCTTTCTTGGGATAATCAACAGAGTTTATAGATTTTTGTCACCAACCCCAAGGAAATAAATTTCTTCTACGTATGACAAGAAGAGATAGAAGTCTAGATGTTGTATAAGTATTCTTACATGGCATGCATAGCCCTGGCACAGACTGAGTCCCTCCTAGATGCCAGGCACTGTGGTTAATCTTGGAGACACAAAAAACAGCTCAGAAAAGGACCATTTCCTCAAAAAACTCACAACCAAGAGCAAATAAATAATCACAGAGGATTAGGTACCAAAATAGAACAAAAATTCAGAATAAGAATTTCTTACAAAATCTCCACTGGGAATACAACATCCATTATGTCCAGAAAAACTGTTGCTAGAGGACACTTAAGTAGTGAATGAATTTAGACTAAATATTTGATGCAGTTCAGCACCACTGAGAAATTCAGCTTGTGTAGAAGAAGTATTTTCAGACCAGAGAGCATGAATAAATTCCATTAAACCCAAGGAAAAGCTGTATGTGAAAAAGAAAAAGGTGCTGTGATCTGAGAGACAGTTATTATTTTTCCAACTTAATTTTGTTTTTTATTTTGCCTGTCTTTCCCCAGAATTAAGATTGACTCCTTTTTTTCCCCCCTACTTAGTTTTGATGTACATATGTAGGGGCTGCAGATTCTATAAAAATAATATTTTCAATTATATATGCTCTCTCAGATAGACAGAACTCTCTCAGTAAAATATATATGAGAACATCCCTTCTAGCCACCAGCTATGATTCATTTATTACCCAGTTGGCCAGGGTTCTTGGGAAAGAGAATGGTCATTTCTCTCAACATCCACTGCCATTGCTCTCCAACTTTTACCTGTTTTGCTAGTTATAATGCCAATCAGAATTTATAAGTTATATTCTCTTCCCTCTTCCTCTACTCCCACCCCTCACTGAGTTTCTTCCTACACTAGCCTGACTCAGTAATTATTTTCTGGTATTAAAAGCAGAACAAATTTTGCTTGGAAAAAAAACTTTATTTAAATTCAATTAGCCAAGATATTAGTTAGTTTCAGATGTAGTGTTCAACTATCCATCAGTTGCATATAACACCCAGTGCTCATCACATCATGGGCCCTCCTTAATGCCCATCACCCAATAACCCCATCCCCCCCGCCCACCTCCCCTCCAGCAACACTCACTTTGTCTCCTATAGGTAAAAGTCTCTTGTGACATAAAAAAAATAGAGAGAGAAAAAAGAGTCTCTCTTGGCTTTTCTCCCTCTCTGGTGACTTCCCATTCCATTTTCCCTCCCTTCCCCTATGATCATCTGTGCTGTTTCTTATATTCCACATATGAGTGAAACCCTATGATAATTGTCTTTCCCTGATTGGTTTATTTTGGTCAGCATAATACCCTCCAGTTCCATCCATGTAGATGTAAATGGCAAGTATTCATCCTTTCTGATGGCTGAGTAATATTCCATTGTGTGTGTGTGTGTGTGCACGTGAGCATGTGTGTGTATACCACATCTTCTTTAGCCAATCATCTGTCAGTGGACTTCTCGGCCCTTTCCACAGTTTGGCTATTGTGGACACTGCTGCTATAAACATTGGGGTGCAGGTGCCCCTTTGGATCACTACACTTGTATCTTTGGGGTAAATACCTAGTAGTGCAGTTGCTGGGTCATAGAGTAGCTCTATTTTTAACCTCTTGAGGAACCTCCATACTGTTTCCCAAAGTGGCTGCACCAGCTTGCATTCCCACCAACAGTGTAAGAGGGTTCCCTTTCTCCACATCCTCGCCAACATTTGTTGTTTCCTGTCTTGTTAATTTTAGCCATTCTGACTAGTGTGAGGTGGTATCTCATTGTAGTTTTGATTTGTATTTCCCTGATGCCAACTGATGTTGAGCATTTTTTCATGTCTGTTGGCCATTTGGATGTCTTCTGTGGAGAAATGTCTGTTCATATCTTCTGCCCATTTCTTGACTGGATTATTTGTTTTTGGGTGTTGAGTTTGGTAAGTTCTTTATAGATCTTGAATACCAGCCCTTTATCTGATATGTCATTTGCAAATATCTTCTCCCATTCTTTCAGTTGCCTTTTAGTTTTGTTGACTGTTTCCTTTGCTGTGCAGAAACTTTTTATCTTGATGAAGTCCCAATAGTTCATTTTTGCTTTTGTTTCCCCTGCCTTTGGAGATGTGTCTAGGAAGAAGTTGCTGTGGCTGAGGTCGAAGAGGTTGTTGCCTGTGTTCTCCTCTAGGATTTTGATGGATTCCTGCCTTACATTTAGGTCTTTCATTCATTTTGAGTTTATCTTTGTGTATGATATAAGAAAATGGTCCAGTTTAATTCTTCTACATGTGGCTCTCCAATTTTCTGCTTGGAAAATTTGAAGGAAAATCTTTGGAAGGGGATTCAATGTTGGTGCTTATTTATAGCTCCTATCAAGTGTTCTCAAGTAATTGTCCTTTGATGTGACAGACATTAATTCCAAAGGATTTTAAGAACATTCAGATCTTCAACTGCCCTTATATAGTGATACAGTACAATCAAGAATTTCACTGTTAGCCTTCCATTCTGCGATAAATAATAAGCATGCAGGCAATAGTGGACAGAAAAGAAGAAAAGAAACCCTTGGAGGGGATCTACAGTACTTTCTAATGCCGTAGTATGATTCCTGATGGTATCAAAAGATAAACCAAGAAATTTTAAGAATAAGGAATTAGACACTAAGAATTAGAATCAGACAATAAGTAAGTCAGTTTGTTTTAATTTAACTAGAATTATGATTAAGGACAAAAGTGGAAAAAACATAGGCAGGGACTTCATAATAAAGATCTCTATACTCTGGCTTTGGAAGGACACCTTTCAACAATTATAATAATCAGAAATAAACTAATTGAACTTTAAGAGAAAATTAAAATAGGATGGATATTCTGAGTCACTACCACATTAGATTAAGAGTATTATTGGGGCACCTGGGTGGCTCAGTTGGTTAAGCGTCTGACTCTTGATTTCAGCTCAGGTCATGATCTCAGGGTCATGATCTCAGGGTCGTGAGATAGAACCCCCCTCAGGCCTGCTTAAGATTCTCTCTCTCCCTCTCCCTCTGCCCCTACCTCCCATCTCCCTCTCTTAAAAAAAAAAGTATTACTACTATGAAAAAAATATGCAATCCATAGTTTCAGGTAGGGGAGAGCTCTGTGTTCTGACTAAAAAACATTAGGAATTGGGAACTTTCTCTTCTTAATATTAAATGTGTTCTTCTTTTAAAATCAGATTCTTTTCTAAATCAACTTTCTGGAATATTTATACAAAGAAAAACAGAACGAAAATATGATAAATTAAAATTATATAGTATAAAGCTAGAAGGAGACTTAGTTCAATCCTTGATTTTACAGATAAGGGGGTGAGATTTAGAAAAATGAGGTAACCTTACTGAGCTCATGAAGCTAGGTGGTGGCAAAACCAGAAGAGAAATGAAACTAATTCCACTACCACAAAAGGATATTGGAGGTTTGGAATGCTGCTTTGTCCATGCATCTGGCCTGCTCCTGTGCCATATACCACACTCCCCCCTTTTTCTGTCACCACAATAAATTGCAGTCAATAATTTCAGTCAGATGCATTCACTGAAAAATAAAGAGAACTGTGATACAATTATTAAATGGAGACTTTTATAGATGATCAACAGTGACCTAAATGCTCATCATGATTACAGAGTCCTTGAGAAATGGAGGGACAGCGGAGTGAGATAAGGCAGTTAAGTTTTTCTTTTCTTTCTTTTTAAATAATTTAATATTTGGCAGAACAAATTCTTACAAAACAAGATTAATCTTGGAGGTAAAAATAATGAATCATTTTCACTCATGAGTCAATGATTCTTCTGTTTACCTTGTATGCAGAGTTACAAATTTAGAATTGAAATAATAATAATGAAAGTGATATTTACATTGCATGAATTATTTATGTTCGCAGAATATTTACAGTTTACAAAACAATTCCATTGGTATTATCTCCTTGATGCACACCAAAACACCACAGAACAGGTGACCATTTCAGACAAGAGAATCTTAAAGGTAGTGATTTCCTGAATGGACCAACTTAGTGTAGGGATTTCTTTTTTAAATAATAACTACTGCCACCACATTTTACTTCCCATTCTGTATCACATCTTGTCTAAGTACCTCATAGATATTTCTATTTCTTATAACAATCCTCTAAGGTAGGTATTGTGAGTCTGCCTCATTTATAACAAACCCCAAATTCCAAGTGACTAAGTAACTTTCACAAGGTCACATAATTAGTACATTCCAGTCTTGCTAAAAACTGATGTTCTACTTTCTAACCAAGATACATTTTTCTACTGAGAGATTGTCAACCAGCCTCTACTTATATACTTCCAAGGTTAGGAAGCTTTCTGTGTATTTAGTCTGATTTATTATCAGATATTCTGATCAACAGTTCCACAATATTAAATATAGTAAATAGGAAAGTTATTGTTTTTGTCTGCATTGTAGACTTGAACCAGGCCCTATTGCATCTGGGGCCCTCACCCATTGGCTTTTCAGTCACAGGTAAGTGAGCAATGTCATTCACAATCTGAAATCTCTGGCAAGTTTAACACTGTAAATTGCTCGCATACTTTGTATTTTTGTATATGATTTATCAAAAGCCAACCAGGCCCTCAAGTTTCCAAGTGATTTCTTCAATAGGTCATTTCATCAGACATCCCACCTGATATTTGAGAACTCTCTAGAAATGCCTTAAAAGTGAATGTAAATTTTTACACTGTAGAATGTGATATATCCACAAAATTGGGAAATACAAAACTACCTGTCCTCTGTTGGACTGAGAAGAGAGGGAATTAGCATGCTTAATACATACACCAAACCATATGGCATTTATTTTCTTATTTTATAGGTGAGATAGTTGAAACAAATTGATGTAAGTTGCATATCCCCAGTAGGTTTTGTGCAAGTATTTAAACCTAGATCTAACTGGCTCATTTATATACACCAAATTATCTAACAAAACAAAACATAAGCAAATCATTTAGCTGATTACTTCTGTAATACAGACTCTGAATGAGGAAAGGCTTTTGTTTTTTAACTTGTTTTTGTTTTTTATCTATATATTGGTGAGTTGGAATGAATCACTGGTTGAATAATGCCTGAGCATTTCCAGAGAACTCACAGTGTATGACTGATAAAATCAACACATAATGGATGGGTTTAGAAATATGAATAGTCTTCCTAAGCCGAATGAATAGTTCCCAAGCCAGAACAAGACTTGACTCATTGGTATTAGCTAAGCTAAAGAAGAAAAAATATATGTCAAGAGAAAATAGGTTGTTAGCAATGGCAGCTCAGAAAAATGCAGAGAGAGGAAAACCAATGTTAGCAGTGCATATCTGGACAGTGTCCAAGGAAAGAAAAATTGAATCTGGATGATGTGAGTATTGTCTCAGGGAAATGCAGTGCTCCTCTGAGTCCAAACCCCTCATGTTATATATGCCCTTTTCTAGTAAGAAAATTACTAATAGGAGTAGCCAAGTTTGAGGACATTGATTTGATCCGATTTTCTATGAGATAGAGCTTTAGTTTAAGAATAAGTCTTTATCAGGGTAAATGCTTCTTCTACACTTTTGCACAAAGCTAGCAAGATAATCCTGGGTCCAGGGTTACTGATTCTACTTGGATGGGCACCAAAGACCAGCTATCCCTGGGTTCTAAGACAAACTGTCCCCTTTCCTATGGATAGAATATCCAAAATTGACTGTAATTTGAAATTGAAGTAATAAGATCTGAGTTTTGGCATGGGCTTAATGAAAACAACAGAGCAGGGGCACCTGGGTGGCTCAGTTGTTAAGCATCTGCCTTCGGCTCAGGTCATGATCCCAGGGTCCTGGGATCGAGTCCCACATCAGGCTCCCTCCTCGAGGGGAAGCCTGCTTCTCCCTCTCCTACTCCCCCTGCTTGTGTTCCTGCTCTCGCTATCTCTGTCTCTGTCAAATAAATAAATAAAATCTTTAAAAAAAAAAAAAAAGAAAAGAAAATAACAGAGCAGACTACTCAGCCTGCTATGATGCTAGGCTCTAGATTGCCTCTAGTCTACTCTTGTTAATAGAGTAGATTATTGTCACAAATAGGCCTATAAGTATTGTTAGCTCAACATAATAGAGTTTGTTCGTTGCTCTTATTAAAGACTGGTTCCGGTTTGGTAGGAATAGGTAGTGGCAGTGTGTCTAGAAGTGTGTTGAAGAGAAGGATTTTCTCTACACAGTCATTCATAAACCAAGATTATGGTAGTTCTAACATCTTCAATTCATAACTCCCAAGGTTCCCCTTGGGATCATCTCCTTCCCCAAGCTGAAAGCAGCAAAAATCATAGAGGACTATGTGGAAAGATTTTTACGATTATACCTGTAGGTGGTACATATCACTACCACTCATATTCTATTAGGTACAACTAGTCACACGTCCACTCTAACTGCAAAGGACCTTGGGAAATGTAGTCTGGCTGTGTTCTCAGGAAGAAGAGGAGAAAAGTTTTTGCCAACACCATTCACTGCAAGCTAAGCAAAAGGATTTCTACTTGTGGAGCAGCTAAGATCACAGAAGGACTATACAGTCGTTCAGTACACCATTTTCTGTTATCCCTAAAGGATTACTTGTGTGTGTATCTGTGTTTGTGTGTGTTATTGTTGTTGTTGTTGTTATTCCAGCAAATTTCCTTTTTTCTGTTTTTTCTTCTCCGATAAAACTGATTGGAAGAGACCTAGGTTTTGGAGTGGGATGATCTGGGATTGAAGGCCAGCTCCTTTACTTCCCAGCTAGAAGACTTTGACAACTATTGATCTGATTTCTAACACCATGGCTTTCCCCTTTCTAGGATTTCATATTAATGGAATCAATAAAGTTTATTTTGATGTCTGGACTCTAATTTAGCATGATGTATATTAATAGTTAATTCATTTTCATTGGTGAATATTATATTGTATAGATATGCCAATTTTATTTATAAATACTACTCATAAGTTGATGAACATTTATTTGTACTGTTTTTGTTTTTGGCTAATATGAACGCATCTGCCATGAACATTTAAGTGTAAATCTTTGGACATATGTTTTCATTTCTCTAGGATTAGGACTGCAGTGGTAGTCTTGCTTTGTTAGGATGCTCACTAATTTATGTGTATTTGCTAATCTGCCTTCTATTATAATTTCATACTGGGAAAGAACATGCTTTGCATAAAAGGAAATGAATTTCGGTCACTGAAATGAGATAAATGTCCACTTAATATTTTGGTTGCTTTATATAGTAATCTCTCAATCTTGCTCACTGTGAATGTGACAGAGAAATAGCAATATAATAGCTATGCTCTTCTACGTTTCTTCCATGTTTCCTCCATGAGCTGAGGTCATAACAATAGCAACAACAAGTATTAAGATTCACCTACTCTGTCACCGAGATATATTTATGTCTCTGTGTGTGTTTGTGTGTGTGTGTGTGTTTTAATGTTGAAACTAAGATGTAGAGATGATTGGATTTGCCTAAGGTTATCAGTAAGGAAGAGGTATAGAATGGAATTCAAATCCAAATCTACCTGAGTTCCCATACACTTCCCATTTGTCTTCGTACTTTTAGACAGCTATAAAAGAATACCATGGACTGGGTAGCATATCAACAACAGAGATGTATTTCTTACAGTTCTAGAGGCTGGGAAGTTTAAGATCAAGGCATCCACAGATTCATATGGTGAGGGCCCATTTTCTGGTTCATTGCTTTCTTTTCACTATGTGCTCACGTGGAGAAAGGGGCAAGGGATATATCTGGAGCCTCTTTTACCAGGGCAGTAATCCTATTCAGGAGGGCAGAGTTCCAAAAGGCCCCACCTGCTAATACTCTGACACTGGAGATTAGTTTTAACATAGGAATTTGAGGGAGACACATTCAGTCTATAGCACCACTGATCTATGTTTTTGAGTCTGCAAAGTTAAGGAAAATTTTCTAGCAATGGAGATTCATTATGGCTCTGTCTGTGAGAAGAACCATCTGGATATCTGGTGGTTCCTCTCTTCTTAACAGGCATCCTTCTATCTATGACAGATCATGCAGAGCAAGTATTGGCCAGAATTACTTTCTGTATTACATAAAATTCATTTGGACTTTGAGAGTTATTTCTATAAGACTCTTTCTCAATAAAAAATTTAAAAACAGGTATACTTGGTATTTTAAATAAATTTTGTGTAGTAGTCCTAGACAAGAGAAAAGTTTCCTAAAAATAAATCACCGACTCAACGGGTAAGAGGATCTCTTATAATAGGACAAACTCTTAACAATAAAAACCAAGCCCTAAAAATAATCCTAGCATTGGTTCCCTTCCCTGTAAGTGTGCCATGTCAGGGTGACTCTAGGATGTATAGCCTCAACAGCATTCAGGATCTGGGCAATGACAAAAAGAGATACTAGGAGTACTGTGTATTTTTTAAACTGCCTTATCCTGGGGCACCTGAGTGGCTCAGTCGGTTAAGTGTCTGCCTTCTGCTCAGGTCATGATCTCAGGGTCCTTGGATGCAGCCCCAGGTCGAAACCCACGTCAGGCTCCCTGCTCAGCAGGGAGTCTGCTTATTCTTCTCCCTCTGTCCCTCCCCCCACTTGTGCTCACACACACTCTCTCTCTCTCAGATAAATAAAATCTTTAAAAAAAATAAACTGCCTTATCTTTACAAAAGCATTGGAACCTTTTGGGTACTTTATCTGTACCTTGCATATAAGTGAAAAATTGTTTTGCTCATGAAAATTTCTCAAATAAGTACTTATTCTAGAGCACAAGGTCAACTTGTCATTTCCTCTCCCCTTAGTACAGATGTCACCATCCCAGAATTATGTAATTATTTTCTATTAGGACTTTGTTTCAGTAATGGCTGAGGGAGAGATTACTCATAGATATAATCTCCAAAAGTATCATCATGTAATTTAATAAAATAAAATAAATTCAACTATTAAAAAAATTCCATTAAGTTACTCAACTTATAATTTATTCTGAGCAGGGTATGTAATCTAAGGAAGCAAGAGTAGAGTCATTTGAGTGCTTCTTGAGACACTAGTTTTACAATCACCTCAGTATGTAATGAACCAACATTTTTTCCTCTTCCTCCCTGTTCTTTCCTTTGTGGCAAAGCTTATCAGAAGAGACACAGTCTTTGGAGGAGAATGATCTTGGATTGCAGGCCAGCTCTTTCATTTTCCAGCTACATGATTTCTTCAAGTTTTAGTTTCCTCACCAGCCAAATGACAGTGATAATATTTATTTACAAGGCAGCCATGAGGATTAAATGGCTATTCATTCCATTCATCAGGGTAGCAAATGCAAAAGAGCAAGTTTATGTGGGGATTATAAATTCATTCGTGTGGTGAGCTCAGGTGCCTGTGGGACAGTCATAATATATTTTAAAATGGTGGATTTGTGCAACAGAGCTGAATGGCCAGATCAGAGGAAGAGATATTTGAGAACCATCAGGTGTGGATGACTGTGTGACTAGTGAGGCATAGAGGAGGGATAGGCTTGTCCAAGAAGGGGACGTAGAGTCATAGGACTCTGGAGAAATGAGGTAGGGTCCTTGGGAACAATAGTACAGTCAGGAGTGGGCAGCAGTGTCTCAAAGGCAATGTAAAAGAACTTCCAGAGAAGAAATGCATTACCAAGGTCTCCTGCATATTTGTGAGTAGGAGTTTCTGTGCTGTGCTATTTTTATAAGACTTTTGTTCAGTTGATTAAAAAAAAAAATCCTTGAAAAGAGCATTGGGGAACACCATGGGAAACTATAATTGCCTAAATATCCAAGTGTTCTAAGAAGTTGGTGGCAGCTGGTCAAGCAGTCTTTTCTTCTACTCTCCAATTTAGAGGGAAATGCTGCCAAAAAACCTCTCATTGGCAGAGAGACCAACCTGAATGCTTCTTTATAGGCTAGGCTGTTTGGGGGCCAAAGTGAAAAAGGGAGTACCAAGCTGGTCTGACAATCAAGTTTGCATGCTTGACTTGATCCAGCTTATCTCCTAAATCCATTCAATAAATATCCTACTTATTGAGCACCTATCTTACAAGTGAGCTGGACTATTAGGACAAAAATATAAGTGAGAAGCAATCTTTGCCAATGGAAATTCTACAATCTGGTGCAAGATAGAGTCATGACAACTCACAAAGACAAACAAAAAGAATGCCCAACAGCATGCCTAAATCAAAACTTCTTGAACTGAAGGGGAACTTTCATTCTCTACTTTCTTTCTATTTCAGGTAATATTTTGTTTTCATCTATACTGTGAGAAATGTATTCTCTCCA
Source organism: Leptonychotes weddellii (assembly GCF_054177405.1). NCBI lineage: Eukaryota > Metazoa > Chordata > Mammalia > Carnivora > Phocidae > Leptonychotes > Leptonychotes weddellii. The sequence continues at coordinate 53,316,106 of NC_138379.1, forward strand.
TTTTACAGATGAGTAAATTAAAGCAGAGACTTGAATTTCCTGACATCACAAAGTCAACAATGGGTGAAGGTAAAATATTACCTGGTTCTATTCAACTGCAAACCCAGTTTCTCATGATACCTTATGGTCACACTGCAATTATAAATGCAAAAAATCCATCACAAAATTTTAAATGGCAATACAGTGTTCACCTCTTAAATTCAGAAGAGACAGAGAAAGGGTGGGGAGACAGAAGGGATGAAGGCAAGGAGGGAAGGATAAAACACAGAGTGAGAGCAAAAGGTTAGAGGACAGAAAGTGAGAATATGCAGAACTAAGAGAAGGAAGAAAAAGGAACTAAGTGATAGAGACAGTAATGCCTTTCTGAGCTAAAGACAAACATCTCTCCTGAGTCAATAATTATTTTAGTTTCTTCCCTAGCCTCTAGAAGGTGAAAGAAGATTATTACTCAGTAGGACTTTTTCAGAGGATGACTAAAAGCTGTATAGTTAATAATGTAAAAATCATTCCCAGGAATCAAGAAAAGCAAAAGAAATGAAATAAAACTCAAATGGAAAATAGAACCAAAGATAAAAATCAGATTGTGTTATTATTAACACCAGGGCTTTGAAATAAAAGTGGAATATTTATAGACTTGTAGGTTATGAAATGGGGAATTGTTTCTATGGCATGCAGATATATGATATGAATGTAGGTGTATATGGCCATAATAATTTGCCTACCCCTACTCCTATCTCAGGATCTGTGAAATGTGATAGAAAAATGTGGGACTCACAGTAGAAACCCTCACTTCAGCCTGGCCCTCACCCTTTACCCAATTATTTGGAAAAATAATTTGTTATGGACATCAGAGTTCTCAATCTTAAAACCGAAACCATTAACTTATGTGCCATGTACATAAAGATTGTGTGTCCATCTATCTTAAATAAAGTGAATCGAGGTAGTTGCAGCATGATATTTAAGGACACGGGCTTCGGGGTAAATGTTCAGGTTTGAATTCAGGCCCTGCTTTTAATGCTAAGCAAGCTATTCACTTCTCTAAGCTCAATTCCATCATCTGTAAAATGGGAATGATAACAGTAGGAACTCATGAGAAGGTTATGAGGATTGTTTGAGATAATGCATATAATATGCCTTGCATAGTACCCTGGTAAGCAGCAAGTTCTTAACAAATGCTACTTGATGGTTGTAAAGATGATGGCAATTACTATTAGAGACAATGGAATTGATAAGGAGGATGCTGGGGGGTGCCTGGGGGGCTCAGTTGTTAAGCGTCTGCCTTCAGCTCAGGTCATGATCCCAGGGTCCTGGGATAGAGACCTGCATCTGGCTCCTTGCTCAGCAGAGAGCCTGCTTCTCCCTCTCCTTCTGCCTGCCTGCCTGCCACTCCCCCTGCTTGTGCTCTCTCTATCTCTCTCTCTGTGTCAAATAAATAAATAAAATCTTTAAAAAAAAATGAGGATGCCTGCGGTGGTGAAGCTGTAATAACCTCTGGGAAGCCTTCCCTGACCCCTTCCTCATCCCTGGAGATAGGTAGACCCTCCTCTCTATCACTGTACAATTTTGAATATACTTCCACTTAGATGTTATTACATGATCCTGTTGTCACTGAATATCCTTTTTTCTTTCCTGCTAATCTATGAGCATCATTAAGTTCTATCTTTGTCTTTTCTATTCCTTCATTGCTCTGGACATAGACTCTCAAAGAATATCTGTTGAACAGCTGAATCAATTGAGATAATATTTTAGATAGCTCACTATAAACCCTAAGCAGGGTAGAAATTCTCAGTAGTATTGGTGTAGTTGTTTAGATAGGTTTTTGCTCCCATTCAATTATTCTCCCAAATAATAACACTCTGTGTGTTGGAGGTATCCAATATCTCCACTACTTTTGACTGTGAAAACAGCTGTTCTTTGTTTGGTATAAAAGCAAAGCAGGAAGAAATTGACTTGGAGCTGGAAGAACTTAATGCAACACAAAAAAAGAAAAAAAATTCCAAGAATACAAATTTTGCTGATGAAAGTGCAATCAAAAAAGAGCAGCATTAGCATCTCCTAGAATCTTATTAGAAACTACCCTGGGTCTACTGAATCAGAATCTGCATTTTAACAAAATCCTCAAGTGATTCCTGCTCATACTGAATTTGAGTAGTTCTGCTCTAAAATCCTGAGCACACTCAGTGAAGCAGGCAGTGAGTTCTATTTTCCTGGACTCTCTTTAGGAAAAGGCACGTGGTAAAAAAGGAAACAAAAAAATGTCTACAGGTCACCTGCGATGTACCAAACTCAGAATAGGTGTTTTGCTATGTATTTTATTTTAATCCTACCAGTGTTTTTGTAAAGTGTGCGTTGCTATCATTCCTTTTATAGATGCTCCGAGGGTGATGAATCATGAATACCATAGTGATACACAGTGAGCAAGTGGCAAAGTTTGAATTTGACCTGATGATTCTACTTCAAAGCCAGTTTTCATAGCAAGTCTTATCAAGCCCTAATTTAGTAACCTTGCTCTCAAGTCACAACTCCCTTCCAGCATCATCAGAGAGAGACAACTTGACCTCTGACTATCTGAAGTCATGCAGTGGAACACCACTTGTTTCAAGTCCAGGCTGAACTCAGGCAGATATGGGTTCAAATTCTAGCTTCTCTTCTTAATCGCCATGCAACACTGAGCTGAACAGGAATAACACCTATATCTTAAGGTCTGCTGCCAAGACTTAATATCATGTGCATAAAGCCCTGTCACAGTCCCTGATATATATTAATTGCTAAACAAATGCTAGGTACTATTCCAATTAAATTGTTTATTTCTCAACACAAAATTTAATATAAATAACAACACCCCCCAAAATTCTTAAAGTATTGGTTATTCCTATGTTCTTATAGTCAACCATCACTTGTTTACTGTATTTGGATATTTCAAAAGGGCCTCAAACCAAATATATCTAATTCCAAACTTATGATCTTTCTCTGGCCTCTTCCACGGCAGCTTGAACTGTCTTTGTCATATCAATTATCATACTGTAATGTAATTAATTTTTACTCTCTCTAGACTATGACTTATTTGATACCAAGGGCTGCATATCATTCATCTCTTAAATCCCCAGTCCTGAGCTCACTGAAAATATTACATGATTCTTTATATTTGTCTAAACATGCTTTGTACTCTGCTCAAACCTTAGTTAGATCAGAGAAACATCAATTTTAGTTGTCCCAGATGGAAATGCCATGTTTACTACAGATTTTTATTTCAGTAACTTTACAAACCATTCTGTTTCAGAAAGTAGACTATTCACCCTAGGGTCTGGATTTATTATTAAAATGATGCTATATTCCGCTGTGAATTGTGCAAGACTGTTGAATCTCAGATCTGTACCTCTGAAACAAATAATGCAATATATGTTAAGAAAAAAAAAAAGAAGAAGAAGAAGG
>NC_138379.1:53319637-53328441 GCF_054177405.1 Leptonychotes weddellii
GATGGACTCTGAAAAACAAACTGAGGGTTCTAGAGGGGAGGGGGGTGGGAGGATGGGTTAGCCTGGTGGTGGGTATTGAGGAGGGCACATTCTGCATGGAGCACTGGGTGTTATGCACAAACAATGAATCATGGAACACTTCATCTAAAACTAATGATGTAATGTATGGGGATTAACATAAGAATAAAAAAAATTAAAATGATGCTATATTCATAAAATGTTATTTTAAAATCTGGAAATAAAATTCCCACGTGTGAAATACCACTAGTTTGCCAGGCCACAGATAAATAAAAAGACCCCACTGTAACTTCTGGTTCTTTGGTATGAAGAAGAGTTAATATAAAGGTATAAGAGGAGCTGCTGTTATGTTAATTGAAATATCAACTTCTTTACAACGAAGTCATATCAATGATTATTTGACAAGAATTATAATCTTCCGTTGGCATTGGTTGGGTAATGATATAATGAGAAATGTCAGAAGTATTAAGTTTGGCCAGTCTCTGAGTAGAACTAAAGTTATAAACATTATAGAACTAGACCTCTGCCCTGAGTCCATGCTTTAACCCAGAGTCTCTATTTCACACAGAGTTCATATGCAAAACGTGTGGGTTCAACACAGCTTGAAAGCAAACAGAAATGAAGTCTCTTTGGACTACTGAGTTCAAAGTGAGGGCCTTTTATTAACTATATATCTATTGAGATAACTATTAGTGGTTTGTGTCTTCCGAAAGGTAGAGTATCACAAATATTCACAGGCATTACAGTTTAATTATCCTAGGGTTTGAATTCCACATCAAATACTCTTTAATTGTGTGAAGTTAAAAAAAATTAATTAACTTTGCCTAACCTTATTTTTTTTTAAATCTGTACAACTGAAATAACAATCTAAATTTCATGGCTGTTGTGAAGATTAAAATGAGGTAGCATGCATAGCAGGCAGGAGGTTTGTAAATGGTAGCTACTCTCTCTCTCTCTCTCTCTCTCTCTCTATACACATATCTGTTGTTTTTTTTTTTTCCCTAAAGTGAATGCCTAGATTATGGTCATATTAGGTACACTTTTAAATAATATCAATAGTATAAGTTCACATTGTGGGGCTCTATTTTTTCTCTTTATCTTTGTATATATATATATATATATAATACATATTTATATACACTTTTCTATAATTAGGTGATATATTTCCCTCTAAGGGGTTTATAAAGCCGATGCATAATACTTTAGCAGCAGTTGCCTTAAAGGACAGAATTCCACCAAATTAAATTGGGAAGGTAGAACTTGTAAATCTTGTAAACAAAGATATGTTTAAAATTAGAGCAAACCTTTTAAGATGATGGTGACAATGGTGGTGGTGATTGCCATCATTTATTGAATACCTATCATGCGTTAAGCTCTGTAGCAGATGTTTTATACTGAAGGGGTTCAGAATGAACCTCCCAAAATGTGTCATATGGCATGTGGATTATTTTGAGCTGAAGACAATTAAGGCCCAAAGTCTCAGGAAGAGCTTTCTATCTCCCCCTTAACTGCCTCTTAGAATTTAGAGAGAGTGTCTGGTCCAGGAATAGAGTATCACGGGAAATAACTATAAAGAGAATGAATTAGGTGTCATAAGGTGGGAGAGCTTGTCAGGGTCTGTTTGTTCAAATTCCTCTCTGTGTCCCATTGTCACTGCATGGCATGGCAAACGTTTGTTTACAAAACATCTGCTTTTCCTATCTTCTGTGAATTATCTTCCTTTACTTTGAAACTCCAGACCCCTACTCCCTTCTTTAGCTCAGGATGGCATATAAGGCTAAACTGCCTGTCTTGGAGCCTCTCATGTTCTTATGAGGCTCCTATACATGTAAAATTAAATTTATTTTTCTCCTCTTAATCTGCTTCATGTCACTTTAGTTAATATACTAGCCAAAAGAACCTGGAAGGGTAGAGTAAAAATGTTTCCTTCTCTACAATAAATTTTATCTCCAAGTTTTGAAAATGTCTATAAAGGAAATGATATTATTATCCATGTTCTACAGAAACTGAAGTTCAGGTGGTGTAAGTGGCTTGCTTAAAGTCAAACAACTAGCTGGCAGAAGAGGAACTAGAATTCAGATATTTTCTGATTCCACAACCAATAGACGTAATAGACTACTATTCTACTATATTGGAAGAAATGTATAACAAAAGGATCTGTTAAGAATCTACTAAAAAGAAATTATTAATCAAAGATTAAAAAAAATGCCAGCACATGTCCAGCAGCATTCAGAGAAGATGTCAGTGCCCTGACTAGCTGGCATGAGAATTTTGGTCACTTTGCAACTCTAGTCCTATATGGATCCAGGTATAGCTGGCTAATCTGAATTTTTCAAATTTTCAAAAATAAACATGGTTAATGTGACTCAAATGTTCAGGAACTTAATCCTCACTGGATATGCTGAAAAAGTTTCTGGATCCACAAAGTTGAATCCAGCCTCTAAGTTGTATTGCCCCTGTCAAGCCTGCACTATTTTGAAGCCACCAATATCATTAAGTTCATGTTAGAACAGTTAGCCAATCTTCTGCTGTGGCATTACCATCTTTTAATGAAACGGCAACTTAAAACCAAATGGCTTTTAAAGGGGTATTTTAAAACAGATTTCATGACATTTGGTATGTGGGTAAAGCATTGAAACAAATCTCTAACCACATAAAGTATCCACATTTCCTTTTCATTTCTTTATTTTTTTCTTTCTTCTATTTTAATAAAAGCAAAAGAAATGTTTGCCAAATAACAAATATCATCTACATAAAAATAAGTAAGTAGATTCTTTTTTTTTTAAGATTTTATTTATTTATTTGACACAGAGAGAGAAAGCACAAGTAGGCAGAGAGGCAGGCAGAGAGAGAGGGAGAAGCAGGCTCTCCACTGAGCAGGGAGCCAGACACGGGGCTCGATCCCAGGACCAAGGGATCATGACCTGAGCCAAAGGCAGCCACCCAACCGACTGAGCCACCCAGGTGCCCCAAGTAAATAGATTCTTTAAACCATTCTTGTATGCCAGTATTTTATGGACACACTTGGAGAAAACACAGCACTCTTCCAGAAGGTGACTCAACTCCCAAATGCCAATGCCATCTACTTACTCACAGATTCTACCAAGCAGGCTGCTTCCAAAAGAGATCAGCCCTTGAATGTCTAAACTGGATGCCAGCCTATTTGTTCATTGAGATTAAGTGCCACAGTATTACAAGGATAGATCTGTCAAGACCCATATGCAGACACTGGCCCAATTACCAAGTGGCAGGCTGCACCCAAATGGTGACAGGGGAGGAGTGACTCAACATGTCACACACAGCACAACTAAATGACTGCTTTCAAAGGAGCTCAAAAAGAAGTTCAAAAGCAACAGAACAAATTAGCCAGCTAGGGCTTTAGCCTGGTGGGGTTTGATGTTATCCTTTTAGCTCTACTCCTGCCCATTAGTATAATGAAAGCAAATCAAGTTAATTATTTAATAAAAATATTTTCCTTTTAATGAAATTCATTGCTGATCAAATTAGATAATGGATGTGAAGGCAGTTTGAAAAACATAATGCACAATGCACACTGTCATTTTTAAGCCTTGGAATAGGCTTTTCTCCAGGATTGGACAGATGCCTCTTGACAACCTTCATCAGCATAGAGGCTGCTTTCTGCATATGGTCCTGGAGTCTTCACAAGACAGTTGCATAAGAGTTAATGGTTAGTGGGCGCCTGGGTGGCTCAGATGGTTAAGCATCTGCCTTCGGCTCAGGTCATGATCCCAGGGTCCTGGGATCGAGTCCCGCATCGGGCTCCCTGCTCCGCGGGAAGCCTGCTTCTCCCTCTGCCTCTCTCTCTCTCTGTCTCTCATGAATAAATAAATAAATAAAATCTTTAAAAATAAATAAATAAAAAAATAATAAAACTGTCAACATCTTAACATTCTAAGGAGAAAATATCATCAAAAAAAAAAAAAAAAGAGTTAATGGTTAGTTACCCTAGACTTACACATTAGGCAACCAGACACCTCTGCAGTGAAAAGAACCAGAGTTCTGTCAGGGAGTGAGTCTGACCTGAGCAAAGCCAATTACCAGCTCTATAATCTTTTCCAAATCACTTCTTGGAACCTCAGATTCATCATCTATATAATGGGTACAAACATTTATCTTACACGGTTATAAAAGAAACCACAATTAAGCCTGGTATTTCAGAACTGCTCAGTATATGCTAGTTTCCTCCCTAATTCCCCAAATCCTACCCTATTCCACCAATGTTTTGGGGTGTTTGATAATTTCAGGCAGGTGGGATGGGAACAGTGATTAAGATCACAGCTGTAAAATCTCAGGGACCTCCAGTTTCAACTTGCCAGAAACAGTGTCCATAAAATGTAGGTGTCCAATTCCTGGTTCATTTACCCCTTTCATAAAAAGAATTTCTAACATGCAAATTATCAAGATAAATATGAGGTTCTACTGGTTTACCAGCATAAAGCCTACTAAAGCACAACTGTTTTACCATTTATGTATTTTACTCAGAACTTTTCTTTTGGAATGAATTTCAAGAGAGAGATAAAAAGACATTAATGAGCTTGTTTCCTCCTTAGTACCTTGCTCATTTTAGGATTAAAATAGAAAATATTGCACTTATAAATGGGAAGGCTTGTGCTTTATATTTACCCTATAGTTTTATTCTTAACCTTTTAGTATGAACCATAACTCATCTTCTTGGAAAATGAGCTGAAGGACAGGTTTGATTGCAATTTTGCTATTTATCTACTGAGATTATGGACGTGATCTTCAACCTATATTGAATTATCAATATCATCCTATTAAGTTAGCCATTAACAGTGTAAAGGTCATATATTCTAATTGATCTCTAATAAAAACACAAGATTACAGTAACTTCTTTTCTAGAATACTTATATGTACATTTCCCTAGAATGTGAGCTTCTTGAAAGCACAATCTCCAGCACAAAGTCACTTCCTGGCACATATTACACATTAATTATCATAATAATGAGCTAATTACCAGGTAAATAAGGAATCAGCTTATGAGCTGACAAGCTCTTTTAAAGAAAAAGCAAGTTCCTTCGTTTTTCAAAAAATGTCAACAATTTGGTATAAATGAAAAATACAATATGAACTTTGGAGGAAGACAGCCCTTAAATTTCAATCCATTTGCGATCACTAGCTAGCTAGGTAATAGGAGAGAGAGAGAGAGAGAGAGATATGAAGGCGCCTCAGCCCCTCCAGCCAAACTAGTAGTCTTTAAGCTTTAGCAATCACCCTTAGCCCCATGATTGATTAACTAACCTTTCTTTGTATACCTATAGACCATGCTTCCTTTCCTAGAAAGAACAGAGCACCTCTGCACAATCCCCAGGCACTAAGGAACCACACCCCCTCACACAACCTCGGAGCACTAAGATAACATCTGTCCTGGCACCATCAAGCCTGCATGTAATCAAGAAGTGTTGGGAGCACTGTATTTCCCTTATTGTTTAACTACCCTAAACTCCTTTAAAAAACCCCTGGGTCAGGCAGAAACTTCAGGATGGCCTTTGGACAAGAGTCTGCCTTCTCCCCCAGTGGTCAGCCTCCTGAATACAACTCGTATTCCTTTCCAATCAAAGCTAATCTCTGGAGTATTGCCTTTTTAGTGACAGCTGAACTTGGGTTTTTATAACAAATAGATAAAGAGAGAAGGGAAGGTCTTTGTTCATAACAGAATGCTAGGTGCCAACTGGTGAGTAGGTGGAAGGCCGGAGTTAGAAAATCAGCATTTTGCACACATCATGGGGGAAAAAAAAAAAAAAATATATATATATATATATATGGCAAGAGGCATCAAAAGATGCTAAATCTAGGGGGAAATTCTGATGAGGAGCAGAGTATTTTCATGGTCTTAAGGAATCTGTGAACAAACTGTGTATTAGTTGCAAGAGAAGAAAATAGTAATTATACAGTAAGGGAAATCTGACAACACTCTAAGTGATCAAAATGAGTATCATCAATGAGAAGAACATTGTATGTCTCCCACTGTGGTACCCCGAGAAGGACAAAACATCTCTCTAACCTCTCTAACCTCAGAACTTAATGCTTTTTCCTTGAAACCACAGTCTTACACAGTATGTCTCCCCTCAGAACCTCTTTTGAGATCAGGTTGCTACATGGCAGGTGTTCTGCCAGTTTGGCTTGGGGCCCCAGACCACCTGGGCCCTGGTGATTTGAAGGAACCCTGGTCAAGTTCAAATATGATGGAGAAAATCTTGTTGGAGTCTTGGTTGCACTTTTCCACCTTAAAAGTTAGAGGCGTTTTATACAAAAATGCAAAATAAAATTTGTGGCCGCAACTGGAAAAATAATATAGTCTTTGATTCTTTCTAGTATATAATAGGAGCGGATTGTTCAATAGGATAAGCAGAGGATTTTTTGTTTGTTTCTCTTTCTTTGCTCCTATTTTGAGAATACCAAATAGAGTTATTATAAGTCACTCAGGCATGAAACAAATGACTGAACTAAAATTGTGAAATGACTTCAATTAAGAGAATAACAAAGCCTGTGTACTCCTGCTGGGCACGAGTCTATTATAAGAATCACTTTGCATTTCAGTGTTTAGCATTCAGACCCTCAGTCAGGTGACACAGATGAAATTGCTCAAGAACTTGATCTCATAATAATGTCCACGTTTTTTGTATAACACAGAATGTTTAAGGTAGAAACCAACAAAAATACAGCCAATTCTTCAGTTTACAGAGGAAAAGACTAGAATTTAGAGAAATTGATAGTTGAGCTAGACCAGATCATCAGTGTTCTAGCTCTACTTTCATGGGTCTGTCTATTGTGCTACTCAGAGTGCACTGTGATACCCATGGCAATGCTAACACTGTGAGGAAATACAGGTACATAAGAGGGAGACAATACCTACCTGCTCATCTGGGGTTGGTTTGACTTGAGTGAGTACTATGAATGCTAAGGACAGGTAATGAATGAATTGCTTTTTCTCCTGTACTTACCATGCTGTCTAGCAATGAGCTGACATTCAAGACATGTTTGTTGAATGAAGCATTAAGTGAATGCAATGTGATCATCCCACCAAGCACCTACTATATGCTTATTCTGTGTTAGGCACTGTAACAGGTGCTTCATGATTTGTAAAGCAAAGTCCCATTCAAGGACCTCACAATCTATTTGTGAAAACATACCAGTGAACATCAGATAATTGCAATATTACATGATAAGTTCAACTGTGAAAAGGTGACCCAGAGATGTTCTGAACCTTTAAAAGGGAGAAACTAAAAAGAAATAGGCCTAAATGTATTGCAGCCCAACTAGAATCCAGTTTGAGTGGTATAATGAAAAGAGGTACATATTTCTATCATATGTTTTTTTTTTTCAGTTCGAATTGAAACTACATAGCTATAAAATACTCCTGTGCATAGGGATGAAGTAACCCCTGAAGGGAATGAATATTCCTAGCATTAGCCATCCTAGGAAAAGCTCAGTTCCGTGGCAGAAAATAGGCACTCAGAAAGGAGATGAGCTAAACTGTGTACCCCATGAAATTCATATGCTGAAGCCCTAATTCCTGGGACTTCAGAATGTGACTCTACTTGGAAACAGGACCTTTAAAGAAGTAATTAAGGTTAAATGAGGTCAATGGGGTGGGCCCTGATACAATATGACTGGTATCTTTACAAGAAGAGGAGAATAGAACACAGACTGAGGGATGGTCATGTGAGAACACAGAAAGAAGGTGGCCATCTAGAATCAAGGAGAGAAGTTCAGAAGAAGCCAAACCTGCCAAAACCTTGATCTTGGACTTCTGGCCTCAAGAACTATGAGAAAATGAATTTCTGTTGTTTAAGCCACCCAGTCTGTGGTATTTTATTATGGCAGCCCTAACAAGCTAATATAGAAGTCTTTACATTAAGATGAAGAAAAATCACCTCCTTTTGGTACCTGGAGTTAGTTTGATCTATACTCTGAGGTACTGAAGTGCCTTGCAGAAGAAGGCAGCAAGCTGGCAAGACCCGGGAGACAGGTCAGAAGTGAGGCAAATAATTACTATTTTTTAAATATGTCATTTATATCTCAATAAAGCTGGAGAGAGGAGGGTATCTAGGAGGGAGAGATCTAGGTGGAAAAGGGACTCCAGGATGTGTCCTGCTTTGGGCTGAGGTTGTTATTCTCTACATTGTACTTCTTTTCTGTTGTGGTCAGTCTTCAGTAAAATATTGTTAAAATTATAGCCTAAGCTTTGATTCTTTGGGATGCTCTGCATCCTTTAATTGGAGCAAGTGAGGAAGAAAAAAAAAATAGTGCCGCTCCATAGTGAGTAAGCTCTCTGTCCCCTGGGCTTGCATTCTCGTGGAGGAGAGGCATCAGAGGGTACAGTCAGAGCAGTAAACCTGAGTGACCTGTTTTAAACACATGTGAGGCCCAGGTGCATCTCAGAAGTAACTGGGGATTATGTTGGAGGAGGAAGGGCCTAATTCCTAGTAGGCTATATGGTCTTTTTTTTTTTTTTTTAAGATTTTATCTATTTACTTGACAGAGAGAGAGAGAAAAAGCCCTGGGAGCAGCAGAGGGAGAGGGAGAAGTAGGCTCCCCGCTGAGCAGGGAGCCCGATGTGGGGCTCGATCCCAGGACCCGGAGATCATGATCCGAGCTGAAAGCAGATGCTCAACCAACTGAGCCACCCAGGCGCCCCAGCTGTATGTTCTTCTTAAATTTGAATTAACATGATATTACTTTCCATCATAGTTTAATAAATTCTGAAGTGTGCAACTGACATGAGAAAAATGAGAGACATAAGA
>NC_138379.1:53328941-53369861 GCF_054177405.1 Leptonychotes weddellii
GAGCTGCTTTCAGGATTTTCTCTTTGTCTATGAGACTCGTAAGTTTTACTATTAGATGTCGGGGTGTTGACCTATTGGTTTTTGTGCTATTTCTTATCACTAGAAATGGGTTACAGATTTGGGGGAGGAAGACCATAGAGGTAAAATGCCATTCTACTCACATCATTTCAAAGGTACATGCTTTCAACATGACTTATCACCTAGTTAAAGTGGAGCTTAGCAGGTTTTCCACTGAAAAATGACCCTCCCTGCCATGCCCCTTCTCATACTGTATTCTTGCAAGGAAGTCACTACGTGCAGGCTACACTTCAAGGTTGGTGAGTTATATACTACTCCCTTGAGCACAGAGTATCTAAATTAAATTAATTGGAATTATTCTGTGTGGGAGATTTGTGTAACTCTCTTTTTATTCCTCAATATTAAATAATGATTTTTTTCACATATACTTAGAAAATACAAAAAAAACCCCATCATCATCATATAAAACCATAAAATATTCTTTATTATCTAATAATGGAGAAAAAATGACCTTTCAGGTATGGACACATCCGTTTTTTCTTTTGCAGTTTTGGTGTTGAAACATCAGATCATGTTGCTTTTCTACTTAAAACCCTTTAATATCATCTCATCAGCAGCAAGATAGGGCCTGAAAACTTTGCCCACATAAAGGGCTTAAAAGTTCCTTTGTAATCTAACTTCATCTTCTAACTTTCATGCTATTCCATATTTCCTATGCCTTGCAGTGTTGTTGTGAAAATTAGAACTAATTTATGCAAAATACCCATCATATAGTAAGAACTTAATAAAAGAGAGTAATTCTTTTTTTTTTTTTAAAGATTTTATTTATTTATTTGACAGAGAGAGACACAGCGAGAGAGGGAACACAAGCAGGGGGAGTGGGAGAGGGAGAAGCAGGCGTCCCACTGAGCAGGGAGCCCGATGCGGGGCTCGATCCCAGGACCCTGGGATCATGACCTGAGCCAAAGGCAGACGCTGAACGACTGAGCCACCCAGGCGCCCCAAAAGAGAGTAATTCTTAAATACTAAAAAAAATTCTATCTTCCTTGATATATATTACATGAGAATAAAAATTCACTTACCAACTGAAATAGAGAAGCAGGAGGTTCAGAAAGTGAAAGGAAAGAAAGTTATTTTATGGTACTGATAATGTTTTAGTTTTTATAGTTGTGTATCATACAAGGAACACCACTGTTTTCTTACAAAAGTAGTAATAGCAGTATAATGTTGAATATAGCATGGTCCAAATCCCAAGGAATTTAAAATTTATTTATGTCTTGTTTTCTTATAACTAATCAAATATATAATATAGTATAGATCAGAAAACTTATGACTGCTGAGTCACCCAATCATTAGAACCATAGTTGGGATAATGTCACTTTCATATTTATTGAGTACTTTCTATGGAGCAAGTAATGTATCAGGCAGGCACTAGGGAATTCAAGGGTGGGTAAGACAATGTTCCCAAATGGTTCATCAGTTAATATAAATTATAGATCTATAAGAAATTATAATAAGATGGATGGAAAAATAACAGAAGTACTGGCTGAGAGAAAACAAGAGAAGCTTCATAGAGTAGGTGAGCCTTAAGGAATAGGTGGGATGGGAGTTAACCCAGTTTTTGGAGAAAAGGAGGAAATTCTAACTATGCTGAGCTGCATGTATGGGCAGATGTATACCGGAGAGAAATCACAGCACATTCGGTCCTTGTCCCCAGTGCCATTATTCTTTTCTTTGTGTAGTTTTAGCTCCAGATCCAGGATAGTTTTTTCGCATTTGACTAGCTCTGCTACTTTTTAAGCCCACCTCAGGATATATTCATGCTTTTGTTAAATAAAATATAGTTTAGAGGAATAGGAAAATATTTTCTGTAAAATATCATTCCACCAAGAAACACACTTAATAACGGACTAAGCATTTCAGCTCTTTCAGTTGAATTTTTCTGTTCAGATTTCCTAATATACAGTGACTATTAAAGTAATAACAATTATGGTCATTTAATAGCATTCCCTCCCTCTATTTCCTAGGCAAGGCAATTTATTTTCAAATGCATAAGCTGCAAATAGAGAGTTATTATTATGGTAATGGACTAAAATGCAAAACAAATGTGGTCATGACACATGGAGAAACATTCCCACAATGCTACCAAGCAAAGACTTACACCTCTATGGATATTAAAAAGATACATCCCTTTATCAACAGCCCTGCCATTTCTCTCACATATATTTCCAAGTGCTTCCCATATGCTAGGCATTGTGATACCAGGATAAAAATCAGTGGTTCCTGAATTTAAGACTTTGGTTGAAAGAACAAATGTAAACACTCTATCATGGGGCCAATTTTTAACCAGTGTTCTGCACAGAGGGCGAGTGATGCTCAGAGAGCCATCTACACCGGCCTGGTGATGGTGGGGAAGGTCCCAGAGGAGGAAAAAGCTGAGGCTGAAGGTAGGAACAGGAGTTTGCCAGAATTACAAGTGGAGAAAGGACATCCCAGGTAAAAGGAACAGAGTCTGCAAAGGAATAGTACTCAGAGGTATTTGAGAGTAAGGGTTGTTGAGGGGAAAGGTGAAGGAGAAAAAAAGTCAATTAATGAAAACTAAAGTGAAGATTGAACACGGGAGGGGGGCAATGTTTCAAGTTCTGAGGCTGCAAAGTCACAGTTTTTTTTAAAGGTTTTATTTATTTATTTGTCAGAGAGGGAGAGAAAGAGAGAGCGCACAAGCAGGGGAAGCAGCAGGCAGAGGCAGAAGAAGACCCCCACTCAGCAAGGGGCCCGATGCAGGACTCAATCCCAGGACCCAGAGATCATGACCTGAGCCGAAGGCAGACCCTAACCAACTGAGCCACCCAGGCGTCCCCAAAGTCATAGTTGGAAATAGAATTTCTTTTAGAATAGAAAAGGAGGTTCATTCAAAACAGTCTTCCACTGCCATATCTCTGTCACATTTCCTAACTTCCAACTTGTCTTGTGAGTTACTCACCTCAGGATAATCAAGAGGCAGCTTTTTCCCTCCAGCCGTCCCCCAAGAGTATAAGTATTGTGAGGGTAAAGATGGTTCCTTCCTCTAGTGCCCTGTCCACCACCTGGTTTATAATCTGAACTCATTGATATTTGTGGGTTGAATAAACACAAGGAAAAACTGATTACTGACCTAATATCATTACAACTCTGGCAAATATTAGCAGTATAACCTCAGGAAAGTGACCTACCATCTCTGAGCACCATTTTCAGCTACAAAATATGCTAACCTGCTGTTGATACTGTCAAGATCAAGTGGGATAGTTCTAGATGAGCGTCTCCATACAAATGCCTAGCCTATAAAACAAACTTAATGTTTAGTACATGTTACTTCCCATCCTTGTTTTTCTTTCATTCTCTTATTCTCATTCACAAATTCCAAATACCCTATTAAACAACAGAACTAAGGAAGCAATCAAAACAGCAATCAAATCCACTTTGCAACTTGCTTCTCTCTCGTGCTTCAGTTACACTGGTTTATTCTCTTCGAGATTCACTGTTGAACATCTGATAAAAATTATTTAAATTCACTATGAACTTCTTCAACAGCACACTTCAAATCTTAACAACCAGGTCTTTACTTCCAAAATTCTTAGAATGTTTTTTTAAAAAATTATGATTGGTTTCCTACTTGCTGAAACCTCTTCTCTTACCAACAGTTTCTCTTTCTAGCTCCTGAGAAACTGGAAGCTTTGTGTTCCCTCCTCTTCTTTCTGCCTCTTTCATTTAGACATTTCCTGAAGTAGCACCTTTTTTCATCTTCCTCATCCCCTCATCCTGCATAGCCTTGGTTTCACAGCTTTGTTCTAGTCTCTTAATTGTCACTGACAATTAGGCCTGGCCTTTTGTAATGACAAGCACCACGCCTGGCAGCCGCTGGCCAGACAACTCTGCACAAGTGCCAAAACATTCTCCTGAATCACTGTGGTGAACACAGATCCTCTTGCTGCCCTCCTTTTCCAGCTTGGTCTTTTCCTCTACCCATAAGAAATGTCATTGTCTTTCTCTTTGGAAATTTTAATCATTTTCTAGTTCCAAATGTATTTCAATTTCCATAAACCATTACTTTACAATTCTAACCTTATACTAGAGTAGAAACTCTTCTATCCTTACTTCAAAACACTGCCTACTCTAAGCTCTAGCTTCACCATCTCTTAGATAATTAAAGATTATTCAAAAAATTGTTATTCAGAAAAAAGAAAAAGAAAGAAAAGAAAAGAAAAGAAAAAAGAAGAGAGGAGAAGAGAAATGAAACCAAAAAAATAACCCCAAAAACAAAAAAAAACACCCAAGGCATTTCAGCCCTGCAGCCAAATCTGTGACACACCTCAGGCAACCTTCTAAAAGTGTAGAGTGAGAAGGCTTGCTTTCTCCTCCATCCATCTTTCCTTTAAAGAGTTGAGTCATATCGAACTCATTACTGTTCCCATGTGGTCTCCCACCTTGCTTACTTGGCTTCTGCTGTCTCTTCTACATGCAATGCCATTAGTCTCAGCCTACTAAAGTTCTATCATTCTACCTCTTCAAGATGGGCCTGGTGCCTTCGCTAATATTTCTACCATCCAAAACAGAAAACAAATTCTCTTTTCCTAACTCTGAAAAGACAATCTCCCTCATAGCATGTGTTATACTCATGCACAGAAATAATTTAGCAAGATGGTTATCTTTCATTCAGTCTGTTATTTTAGGCTTCCACATTATCATCAACATTAGAGTGGGACCGTTGACTTTAGGTATAAGATTAGCTAGAAGGTTTATTACTCCAAATTAAACCTTCTGATGAGATTCTAAATTCTCCCATATAATTATTGCCAGCAAGAAATGATCCAGCACCATACATTTAATTGCAGGATGTTTGTGTGTGTGTGTGTGTTTCCATAGGGGGTAGAGCTGGATCGGGAGGTTGATTCATTGAAGTGAATCAGGTAAACAGCATCTAGTGCCAGGGGATTTAAGGGTTCATCCGTTTCTATTTATTCCTGTAACTTAAAGAGCCCAATTAAATATAATGGGTTAAAGTATTAAAAATCTGTTTGATTATCACTACTTACTCAGTGAGACACTGATTAAAGCTTAGGGAAGAGACAATTCTATTCATAGAGCTGAGATGGGGAGAAAGATCAGAAATGGTTTATAGGTACTTTTCACCTTATATTCTTTAAGGCCTTTAATGAGGGAAAAATACGGAAAATTTGAAACTCTGTTCTTCGAAGTCTGACTTAGTAAGCAGAGGATGCAGCAACAATGCCATGATACTTCTGATGGTGTGATAGCTTATACTTCTCAGTTGCCAGAAATATGCCCCATACCAGTTTGTCCTACCCATTCTCCCTGAGAGACATTATCTCTTCAAACATTAAAACAAAAAAACAACAAAAACCACTATATTTTCTTTCCCTTGCCCTTCCACTGACTTGACTTGTGCCATTTCAAATCATTTTAAGCATTCCAAATCTTTTTTGGAAATAGTTTAACCAATGTCTGTGGAGTGACAAAACAGTATATTGGAAAGAACACTGAACATGCAGTTATAGAGATTTATTTTCAAGTCTTAACGGTATCTCATTCTTTCCATCCTTCCTTCATTCAAGAAATGTTTTGTAAGGTAGCTATGGGAACTTGGCCAAGTTAATTAGCCATGCTAAGATTCAGTTTTCTCTCCGTGTAATATAGATATAATCATTATGGCTTGCCTTCACAGGGTTGTTGTGAGGATTGAATAAAATTTTTAAAGTGAAACACTTTAAAACACTATGTAAATCCACACATTTTGATGCTGAGAGAATAGTAAGATGAAAAAGCTCAAAGGTCTTCAAATACTTTGTTGGCTGCACACTGCTTCACCCAGTTCCATCCAGTGAATATTTACAATGTGGGATAAGCACACTAGGAGCTGCAGGAATGCACCAGTGTGATGTCATGATTCTTCTTCCAAGGGAAAGGAGAGGGGAGAGAGAGAAGAGTTTTCCTAGGGGAAGAACAATAAAAGACAGGGGGCAAATAATCCTTGCAGGCAGTAATACATGAGCTCAAAGGGAGGACAATGTGGGGAAAGCTGCAATACTGCCTTCTGAGGCTTTTATGTTACTGAAGGAAACACAGTACCTATGGGACACTTATGGGTGGTATGACACAGCCGTCAACTGACTTGGTCTGGCTGCTCTAAGAAGTACCCCCAAGGTAAGAAACAGGGAATAGTCATAGAAGAGAAGGTTCTGGATTGATGGGCTGATGGTGTACAGATACACGCTCCATGAGGGTAGGATCCGAAGATGACTCTGTTTCCCCTGCATATACAACGCTCACTCCTCCTTTCTACCCTAAGTCACCAGTTGTCACATCCATCCTTTGCTCTCCTTCTAACATTGGCATTTCTCTGTTCTCACATACTCTGTGGGCTGTGGTTACATAGAGTCAAAACAAAAACCAGTGGGTTCTAGATTAAGACTTAGCTTACTTTATAGCCTACCTTTTTAAACTTACAGCATTCTGAATGACCCCCTTAAACCCCTTGCACCTCTGTTTTCTGCATAAGAGGAATAATATATACCTGGCTAGAAGGCAGGCAATGCTTCTAGAAGAGGTGCTTAACAAACTGACATACTTCTTCAGTTTATAATAGGCACTCAATAAATAATTCAATAAATACTACTAATTATTGTTGGGTCTATTACCTTGACCCCACTTGGGGGTTAGGGAGACTATCCTCAAAGGCTTTACAGTAACATTTTGTCTAATATAAAACTATAGTGAAACCTTCCCCTTACCTCACTTCAAAGTCTGCACTTTCTGTAAAAGATCCAAAGCTGGCCAGCATATTTCAAACTTTTTAAACCAAATCAATAGTAATTCTCTTTAATAAATTGCATAACTGGGTCATTTCTAGATTACTACAGTTTTATTATGATTAGTTTAGTGCACAAGGAAAGGACAAATAGTGATGTGATGGATACAGAATAGTTACCAATGTTTTAAAATATTTTTTGTTTCTAATAAAAAGCTTTCTCCCTTAGCTGCTAGGAAGTTCAGAGGCAAAATGAACTCTCAAACCCACCAATTTTATTATCTCTGGCAAAATTCTCACCTTCTTTTTTCTTGTACAATTTTATAGATGTTATGGAATATTTTACTTTGTGCAAGCTGTCTCACATACTAGCCTTATATCCTCAAGGGGATCTCTAATAGATAGCTGGTCATTACTCTCTCTCCACACATGACCTCATAGACTGAAAAGTAGCAGTATGCTGAAACTGTAGAAACAGTACAAGCAGCTAATCAGCCTAAATCCAAACAACATGTATGTATGCAAAAGAGGCATTGTTTGCGTAGAAACAGATGGTTCAGAAATGATTTAACTTGAATAACATTTAGCCATGTTTTTAACTGTTTTACTAACCTCACTGTGTGCTTCTCTGGCTCAAAGTAACAGTCCATAGTGTTAAAACTATAGCTAAATATCACAATTTGTTTATATTTGCAACCAGTTCATTGATAGAAAGCATCATAATTTAAATGTAAACTGACATACACTGGTCCATCTTATCATGTGAATCATACTGTGATAGCTAATTTAAAGGTTGAATTAACTTACCATTTTCCCCTAAGCAAATTACTTAAAGTTTCTGTATTTCTCTTTAAGTCAGTTTTAGCATTTGTGAAATGGGCTTTAGCATCAGATTAGTCTGCAGTCACATTCTGACTCCAGCACTAAATGCTGGGAGATTTGAGAGATATACTTTTAAAACATGTCTCCCAAATTCTTTGACACAGTTTCTATCAAATGGTGGGGACTTATGTCTCTCTCCTTCAATCTAGGCTCTGTAACTTTTTGACAAATAGAACACAAGGGAAGTGATGCTGTGTCAGTTTCTGGCTCGGACTTTATCAAACTGGCAGTCTCCATTTGCCTCACTTTCAGGTTGGTCACTCATAGAACCTGGCTACCATGCTCTGAAGAAGCCGAAGCAGTCCTCAGAGAGGACTAGGTGGAGAGAAGCACAGCCCACATCCCTGGCATGTGAGAATGCCATTTTGAAAGGGAAACCTCCAAGCTCCAGTTGAAATGCCTCCATCTCATGTTTAGTGGATAAGAAACAAGCTGTCCCAGCCAAGTCTGCTCTATTTGTGAGCAAATAAGTGATTGGCATCGTCTTAAGCCATTAAGTTTTGGGGTACTTCGCTACACAGCAATAAATAACTAGAACAGTAGAACAAGGTCTTGTTTTTGCATAGAAAAGGCTCCCACAAGGTTGTTGGCTAACATCAGAAGAGTTTCTGTGCCTTATAAGAATGTTACAAAATGATCCTGTTTAACATTCAGTCAATTCAGGGGCACCTGAATGCCACAGTCAGTTAAGCATTGGACTCTTGATTTCACCTGAGGTCACGATCTCAGGGTCGTGAGATCAAGCCCCACGTCTGGCTCTGAGCTGGGCATGGAGACTGCTTAAGATTCTCTCTTTCCCTCTTCCTCTGCACCGCACCCCTCCCCTGCACATGCACTCTCTATCTCTCTCCCAAAACAAACAAAAATAAAAATAAAATAAAATTCAATTTAAAAGTTTGTGAATTTGATACAGCTTTTCTATCAGTCTTCATTAATAAGATAAATTATAATACAGACATGTCTTATTTGATTGTGCTTTGCAGATATTGTGTTTTTTACAAGTTGAAGGTTTGTGGTAGCCCCACTTCGAGCAAGTGTACTGGCACCATTTTTCCTACAACATTTGCTCACTTTGTGTTTCTGTGTCACATTTTGGTAATTCTTGCAATATTTCAAACTTTTCATTATTATTTTATTTGAATTGCTGCAATCTCATGATAAAACGTTAATGGATAAGAAGTTGCTTCTCACTGATGAGCAAACAATGGTTTTTTGAAATGGAATCTACTGGTGCAGATGCTGTGAAAATTGTTGAAATGACACGAAGATTTAGAATATGGCATAAACTTAGTTGATAAAGCAGCAGCAGGGTTTGAGAAGATTGACTCCAATTGTGAAAGAAGTTATACTATGGGTAAATTGCTATCAAACAGCATCACATGCTACAGAGAAATTGTTCATGAAAGGAAGAGTCAACTGATGGGGCAAACTTCATTGTTGTCCTATTTGGAGAAATTGCTACAGCCATCCCAACCTTCAGTGACCACTTGATCAGTCAGCAGCCATCAACACTGAGACAAGAACCTGCACTAGCAAAAAAAATTTTAATGACTTGCTGAAAGCTCATATGATGCTTAGCATTTTTTAGCAATAAAGTATTTTTTAATTAAGGTATGTAAATTTTTTGGACATAATGCTATTGCACACTTAATGGACTACAGTATAGTATAAACATAACTTTCATATGCACTGGGAAAGCAAAAAAGTCATTTGACTCACTTTATTGTGGCAGTCTGAAACCACACCCGCAATATATGGGAGGTATGCCTGTAGTAGTTATTGTTTATTGAATAACTCTGTACATTGAATGGACATGTTACAGGTTTCATAATAATTCTACTAATATATTACTATTGTATCCTTTTTATTATTGAGAAAACTTAGGCCTAGGGAACCTATATAGTAATAAGTAGCATGATTTGGATATGAACATTTATAGGTTAGTGTTAAAGCCAATATCTTCCTGTTTCATGATAACTTTCATGTGTATTATCCAATAAAAAAAGTGCATTTTAAAATCAATATGACAGCAAATACTGAATGGGCTTAGAAACAGAGGCTTTAATAAGACTTTCCTGATAAAGTTAGCTAAGCAGTGGAGTAGGCAGTGCCTCCTGGACAGAGGACACAGCAGAAGCAAAAGCTCTGAGACATGATGTTTCCTTGCCAGGGACCTGCATCTGCATATATTTTGGTATTACTGAGGTTTTGAGTTTGGGGCAGGGAATGGTGGAAAAGACACTGGGAAAGTAAGGGAGGGAGGACTTTGAGAATGCGTGTGCCTTTTGGAGGAGCCTGGTCTCATGCTTGATTGTTAGAGAGCCATTGAGAGTTTGTAAGCAGATAAGTGATATGGTAAAATTTCATACCCCCAAGCCCTTGGGAATCTCCATCATATGTCTAGCATGGTAATTCAAGGTCCAATGTTAGACTTCATCTTCTGGATTCTGAATATTGGCATTTCTACTACTGGGGTTTTCACCTAAGGGGACTTGAGCTTCTTGGGGTTCATGAAATTATTGCAAGGGGTCCAAAAATATGTGTGCCTGTAAACTGCATGCTAAGAGAGTTATATATGACACTTTCCATGTTGAAATCCCTTTAAATTAGTGAAGCTGTTGAACTTGGTAGACTTATGTCATCTGTGCTTTGGGGAACCTAGAAATAACCTAAATCCATGCCTTGGGGTGAGATGAGCAGAAGAGAGACTGTAGTGACACAAAGGGATGGTTTCAATCAGCCAGATGTAACTGATGAGGAAGCCAGGAGCAGTGATTAGCAGAAAGTGGGGACAAGCTGCAGTGCATACGAATATATGAGAAATGTGCATTTTTCTCAAGATACTCAGAAAAGACATGAGTGGTGGACTGAACTGCCCAAGACTGTTCGGAATACTTACAGACAGTTAAGGAAGGGATATCTGAGCAGCTGAAGAATTTGAGGTCATCCAGGTGATCTATATTTATTTTTTCTATATGTTTCTCATCTCCTCCAACTATGAATTGCTCAAGGGTAACAAACACAACTCATGTTTCTCCACAAAGATTTCATTCCTAATGAAGTGTTCAGGATGCAAAGGTGTTCAAAAGTGTTCTATGAATGAGTGAATTTTCTTTAAAAGTCCTAATTTTAATAAAAGGTCTCCCTCCCAAGACTATGTTAATATTTATCTCCCATACCCTTCAAATATTTGGGAGAGAAGAAGTTGTTTCAGGAATAGATGAATTTAATAATTTTATTATACTTGAACCAGGTTTCCACTAGTAAACAATTGGTCATTCTCTGAGTAATTTATAGTAAGTGGAGGGTAATTTGTGTATAAATGATTTGGGTTATGTTCATTTGTTTGTTTTTCTGTCTACTTCTTACCTCAAAACAACCTGTATACACTTTGCCATGGCTTTTAGTTTATGGCTGGGTTCACCTGTGACATGGAAGCTATGCATACGCAAACCAAGAAATATCAACCACGGAAGGGAGTTAGAAATAATCTAACAACTATTATTCCTTTTTAAAAATAATTTTAAATATTAGAAAACTAAAGCTTAGCCTTTAGCCCTGTGCCTGTAAATTGGCAGAAATTTCACAAAACTTCACTGATATGATGAAACAGCGAGAACTGGATCCTAGAACTAAGTTTAGTAGACATTACAACATACCTTTGTACCACCATTTTAGATATGAACATGGCGGCGTTTCTTCCTTATTTCCACTAAAAGTAACAAAATCTTCCAACAAGTCATTTTCAATAAAGCCAATAAGATGTTAAAGGGGAAGAGAAACCATGAATGAGGAAAAGGGGAGAAATCAAATATACTAGTTTTAGGAATTGATATCTTAATGAAATTAAAAATCACATTTGATGTTTTCCTGCCCTTTTGTCTATTTTAACTGAGTATGCACTATATCAACATTGCATATACTCATTCTTATGTATATCAATGCATCACATTTTATCATACTACTAAAACTGCTCACAAAAACATCATTTTGATGGTTTTATAATAAGTGAAAGTACTTTAGGAGTAAGTCACGCCATGTAACTTTCCCTGAGCTTTAGTTTCTTCAGGAGCCATCTGGGCCTATTAATCCTTACCTATTAATATCTGTTTTACAGGGAGGTCATGAGGATTAATTGAGTTTGAGCATAGGAGTAAAGTACCCAAGCCAAAAACTAAATCATTGCTACAGAACAAATGCTTATGTTTCCCCAAAATTCATATACTGAAATCCTAATCCCTCAAGGTGTTAGCTGGTGGGGACTTTAAGAGGTGATTAGGTCCTAAGGGAAGAGCCCTTTTAAGTGGAATTAATGTCCTTATAAAGGAGACCCCACAGAGCAACTGAGTCCCTTCTGTCATGTGAGGACACAGTGAGAGATGGCCATCTATGAACCAGGAAGGAGGCTCTTACCAGAATCACACATGCCAATGCCTTGACCTTATACTTTCTAGTTTCCAGAACTGTGAGAAATAAATTTCTATTGTTTGTAAGCCACTTAGTTTATAATATTTTGCTACAGCAAACAGACTAAGACACCCATGTAATTGAATCTTTGACTCTGGGAAAGGACCACATTCAAGGATGGCCCTAGTATCCATCAGTTCAAAAAATAAAATAATCATCTCAAACAACACCACCAACAATAATACTTTAGATACAGACCAGTAATGTTTCTTCAGGTGTGCATAAAATGTGAGTAAAGTATATTTAATACCGTTAATAATTTTTATGATTCTATAACATACAATTTAAATATAGGTATTGTTTGATAAACACAACTTTAACACAAGTCCCAATTCTTCATGCCAACCAAATGGCTGGCCTCAGTCTGCTCCTACAAAGAAATTTTGAAGGCAAAACGAAGAGACATGGATTTCTTTCTATTTCAGTTTCACCTCTATAAACTAGTGGTAACAATAGTACTTACTCAATAAGCTTTTAGGGGAAAGTAAATGAGTTAAAAAAAATTTAGCATAGTACCTAAGACTTTGTTAAAAAAAAAAGTTAACATTATTTTTATGTTTTCCTCTATCATAGGACAACTCACACCAAACTGTATTGTTTAAGATATTTGAGAACAGAGTATGTCAGATTTTTTGTTTTTTGGGTTTTTTTTAGTATGTCATTTGTAACACTGGATCTAAATTGACACCATTATTCTTAACACATAGTATGCATTCAATAAATATTTTTTTGAATAAGTTAACTTCAGTAGGTTTCCATGTCACCTCTGAAATCTGATTTATATTATTTTATTCCACAACATATTCCTCATTAAAAAAATGAAAAGTAAACTTAACAGAAATGATATTACAAATTTCTTATCTACAGAGATTGGATAAATTTACCATCCTATTGTCTTTCTGGGGCTCCATTTTCTTGCTTGTAAAATTTTGGAGGCAGAGGACGGAAATACCTGCTTCATAGACTAGAACAAAGTCACTCAGTGTCAAGGTGAGATTGATAATAGATGGCTTCTCTGTAAATGGCCTACTCTGAATATTCTCTTCTGTTCTAGCTGCTGATTGGTTTTTCATGGTGACAGTCTCTCAGTTTTCCCTTCGTAAGGTGGCCACTTGATAAGTAAGCTCATGTATGTGAAAGTCAATGCACACGGACCCCACTCACATTCTGTTCCAGGTTAAACTGATTCAATTCTATTTTCCCAACTATTCTCTGTCTACAACTACCTAATGAAACTAAAGTGGGGATTATTAGCCTTGGTTCTAACTTAAAACTGGCTCACTCTCCTTCCAATATGCCTGGAGCACTTTCTAAAGTTGCTGATTTCTCATAACAGACTTGATAGTTATTCTAGTTAGAAACAATTCTATTTACTCATTCAGACTTCCTCACTCTCATTTTGATTCCTACTTTGAAAAAGGAAAGAAAAAAGGAAAACAATCACTGGAAGCAAGCTTGTGGTTCTTACTTCTTATACTGTTATATAATAGGAAGGGCCATACCGAATACAACTACCATTTTTTAACTAGCATATAAGGGACCGAGAATGTGTTAAATGCTTTACATATGCTATTTTAATCCTTATGATGCACATCTGCAATCCAGGTATTTTTTCCCCACTTTATGTATAAGGAGAAAAAGTGACATAGGTTATGTAACTTATCCCAAAACACAATCCTGCTAACCATGAGAGACAGAATCAAAATCCACACCTGTTTTCCTAGAGTCAATTTTCTTTGACAGTATGAGGTTTTAAGGAGCATTTGGCTTAAGGAGAAACCTGATTCAACTCTAGCCTCTGCTGTTGAATACCTGTGGGCACTGGGTCAATGCAATCAATTTAATTCATTTTAGTACAGTTCTACATTTACTAAATACCTGCTTCATATAAGAATCTGTGTAAGGCACCACTAGAAATAAAAGTGGAAAAAAATGGTGTAAGTTCTTATTGAACTGAGAACACAGTATAGGAGATTAGATATATACACAAAGACCTTCACTACAAAATACACTATGACAGTTCATGTTAAAAAAAAAAAGGCACAGACAATTGATAATAGAAATAGAAGAGAAAGAGAGACATTTTGACAGGGAGGATCAGGAAGAAAGAAAATTTGGACAAGCCACCCAAGAGAAGGCAGCTGATCTTAGAGTTTGAGAGATCAAGCTCTTAAACTAAAGAGTGCTGGATTCAAATCCTTGCTCCACCAGCAAACACAAATCTATGAAGACCATTAGCAAAGTGCTTGATCTCTGGCAGCTTTGGTTTCTTTATCTCCAAAAGTGTCTAAAACAATTCCTACCTACTAAGAAGAGGGTTCTGTGGCTGTCAGAAGCAAATACACTGGATATAGAACATATCACAGCACCTAGCACACTCCTGACACCAAATAAGCATTTGATAAAGACTAATATTGAAAACAAGAGAACTAGATTTCGTTTTTAAAGATTTTATTTATTTATTTGAGAGAGAGATTGAGCAAGCAAGAGAGAGAGCATGAACGGGGGGAGGGGTGGGGGGAGCAGAGAAAGAGGGAAAAGCAGACTCCCTGCTTAGCAGGGACCCTGACGGGTGGGTTGATCCCAGTACTCCCTGATGATGACCAGAGCCAAAGGCAGATGCTTAACCGACTGAGCCACCCAAGTGCCCAAGAACTAGTATTTTTGATAAACAGCATATAGGGTGGAAGGACAGGATTTAGGTCTCCGGGGACAAGGAGTAAATAGGGTGAGAAAACATGGAAGGAATATGTTTTTGGAATAGAATATAACTGAAACAGAAGATAAACTGATTCAAAGGGAGGGATCATAAGCCTAAGTGTCAGGTTGATGGTCTGAGAATAATCCAAGCAAGGAGTAACAAGGCAGGCCTGATGTGGGACAGCACACCTAGGCTGGAGGTCAGCTGAATTAAGAGGGGCCAGGAGATCCTGGCAACTACTGAGCTATGGTCTGGAAAGCGATGAGTTGAATACAGTCTTACCTATGCTCATCCCACCTGTGTAAGAGAGAGCATTATGACCCCCTTCACAAAAAAAAAGAGAAAACAAACCAAAAAATTGAAGGTTTAAAAAAAAAATCTTCAGTTTGAGGTGAGGTAAACTTCAGTTGATGAATGCGGAGTTTGAGAAGGAAGTTAACCACATCAATAACAACTGGAGCAACTCTAACAGCGGATTCGTTGCCCACATTGGTCTAAATTCTATGCTTACATTTTCCAATACCAGCCATACAAAGTGCTCTGAGGTGTTATTCTTATTTTATAAATGAGAAAATTGAGGTTTCAGAGGTTTTAGTAACCTGTCCAAAGTTATGAAGCTGTGGACAAGCAAAATTCAAACCTGGGCCTAATTTCAACACCCATGATTTTATCTACTACACAACACTGTCTACAAAACAATCAATCTGAAAGAATTACATCTGTTGTAACCAGCTTAGTGTATCATGGTAAGTAATAAATAAATAATGAAATATAGTAATGCCCTCAAATACATTATAAATTGCTGTAAAAATGTTTGTTACTGTTTTACTAGTGGTAGTTTTGCTAATAATAGGGATTAGTCTCTAGTGAACAGCCCCTATTTTCCCATCCAATCCTTTTGATGATTAGTTCATTTATTCAACAACTGAGCTCTAAAATAGTCATTACTTTGCTCTAGGAGGATCTGAGTCAGGAGAGAAGTATTTATAAAGCTGTGGATCAGAAAACAAGAGAAGATTGTAGAAGATGCTTGACCTTCCCACATAAGGATGGAAACTGTGGCAGCACTCTGGTTTGGCCTGTCTTCTAATGAACTAGGTAGATCAGGTTTACACATCAGATGATACATTTACAAAGACCTGGGTCAATCTCCCTTAACCTGAGAGAACTGGAAATTCTACTTTCTATAGGGTACTTTGATAACTCTTTTAACCATCCCAAACTACTTCTTTTTAGGTAGACTGTGGCACAGAAAGCCACCCATGCAAATGTGCCAAACCAAATACAGATAAATGTCCAATGTAGATCTCAAATATAAATGAAATTGCCTTTGAGAAAACAATAACAAACAAAATACTGCCAGTGAGTCAAAATGTCCATTTACCCACAACTATTTAGCAAGAATTAATTGAATGTTCACTATGCTTCAGACACTGTGCTACATTCTTTACATAATATGATGAATTCTATCAAAGTCTAGGCAAGTCAAATATTACCTCAGCTTTACAAGAGACAGGTTCTGCAGAGTTTTTCAAAATCATGTATAGTAAGTGCTGGAATGGGATTTAAATCTGGGACTATTTGATTTCCACTCTAGACCTAGATACTGATAATGGAAAATGAACAAGACATGATCTTTATGTTCAAAAAAAGCACAGCCTAGTTGAAGATTCAGATTTGTAACTGATATATTACAATGAGATACAACTGAATAAAAGATGCAGCAAATGAGCTCACTTGGGTATGACTTGGAGAAGACTTTACACAAAAGCTCAATTGTGAAGGTTTGGTAAAAATTTGTCAGACAAACAAAGTGAGTAAAAGGCATTTCAGGCAAAAATTACAGAGATTCCAAGGCATGGGGTCACTAAATGGTGTGCATTCCCATTTAGAGAAGTGGAGAATTACCTTCTGTCTCTACTAGGGGATATGTGGAGGTTGAGAGCAAGAGAAGGGCTTCCCAACAACTAAGCTGGAATACCAAAGTAAGGGTTTTGAATTTTGTCTGGCTGATGAATGGGGGGAAATAAGAAGGTTGAAGTATATGAATTCTAAAATTCTTAAAGTGTATGGCTATAAAAGGAAGCACAGCTTAAAAGTTGACAGGCTTCAGAAATATGCTGATTCTCCTTTTTTGTTTCCAAGACTGACACAAGTAAAAGTAAAGCCATCACACAAAAATGCATTAGTAAAAATGTCACTGCCTATCTAAACAATTAGGGCAAGCAAAGTAGAAGACATTTTAAATTTCTGATTGTACTAGAATAGCTATGAAATAATTTGGTTTTCTAGTCTCACAACTTTATAAAGCCACAGCAATTACCACTTTTATCTACCCCATCAAATATGATAGACTGTCAATTCTCAAACTATGTCCAAGAACCTGGTCTCTTTCCAAATTAACAAACAGAATTAATGGATTTGAACCCATAGTTTACCTGTCTTAGGAAAGCTTCCAAGGTGAAGTGATCATCATTAGAAAGGAAACTGTGGTAACTAAACAGAGAAAAATTAAAATATGTAAGCAGTAATCTAGGAGGTAGTTATTACTGATAATGGTTTATATACTGATGCAGCATTCTTGGGGTAGCTCCTAGAACATATTCAAAGAAAAAAGAAATGTGTGTCTTCTAGTTTGAAAAAGCTCTTGTCTCTATTGCAGAACTATCACATGAGCACTAATAGGATTGAAAAGGTGCTTAGTATGTCCTTGGAAGATTGTCTGCTAATTCAGTGACTTTCAGTTGAAAGCAGGGATGTGGGCAAAAGAAAAAAACGAAAAGTAAAAGAATAAATCTGAGAAGTTAGAAGAAACTAGAGAACCAACAAATAGTAATTTTAAAAAGACAGTAGTTTTCTTTGATCAAATACTATGTAGACTAGAACTTGAATTTTCAAGTTAGTAACCAAAACACAAAAAAGGTAAAATATTGGTTTTAGTGTTTAATAATGTAAAAGCAATGGATCCAGAATCCATAGAAAAATGTTTATTATCTATATATAGACATCATTATTTCTCTCTGCTTTATCAAACTTCCTTATCTTTTTTTTTTTTTTACAAAACCTTAAATCATAAATAATTAATACCTTCAAAAGTCATTTATTTCCCTGGCATAAAATCCTGTCTTTAATGTCATCCAGTCCAAGTGAGAAAAAGAGAATGTGGCTGGGTTAGAAGAAAGAGTGTTGGTGAGGAATGGACCAGCAATTCCTGTCACCCTTTCTATAAGCTGATACTGCTCAACCTTTGGAAATGACATCTTAAAGTCATGGATTCTGGCACTCACTCTACTGTTAATTAAAACACATCTTTGTTATCCAAGTGTCTTTTAACCAACTACACTAAGTTTTGCAATAACAGGGCTTTAACCACCTAAGTACCTATAGTATGAAAGCAGCTCCAGCCTGTCTCATATTGGGGAACCTCAGTTTTCCTTCCCTGTGAATCTCCTTTCTCAAACACACCTTCCTTCACTTCTCTTCTTTAATTACTATTCACTTAACTGTGAAAATTAAAAGAAGGTATGGCACCTCTGAAGAATGGACATTTATAAGATAGGATTCCTACCACTCTTTTCAGTGTTGCTTCGCTGGATAGAATACTGGATTTGGGTTCCTTTTCTTTTTGTATGTTAATGATAAAAATAACAGCACATGTACTGAGTGCTTACCATAAGCCAGGCACTAGATTAAGAAGTTATGTGTACCCATTTAATCCTCACAGCAGTTCTCTGGGGGCAGTACTGTCATTATCATTTAGCAGCTGGGGAAGCAGATATGGAGCAAGTAACTGCCCCACGATTCCACAGTCATTCCTGTTAGGTTGGTATTAAACCCCGGATCATCATACATCAACGACCCTTCTCTTAACCAGTGATTCCCAGATTTCTTTTCCATTGAACACTGATTTCTCAGATTGGTCCACAAAAAATGATCAGTGATCGGAGACCACACAAGTTTTAAAAACACTGCATATTTTTCACTTGTCTTGGAGATTCAAAATACATTCTAGGACATCCAACATTCTAAAAAGTCATGCAGTCAAAAGACCAGTTCAATTTTGATTAGCTATAAGTTTGTTTCATCATGGAAACTTTTTTTTCCCTGTATAACATCTAATAAATCACCCACTTTGGAACCCTCATTGGGTTCCTGTCTTCTAATTTCATACTGCATATATGACTTATTCATCTGCTCTATCTTCTGAAGCCCATTTTAATGAAAATGGTGCCACTTTCTTCTCACCAGAAAGCTTCTCTTCATTGGTTACATGAATTAAGTTTTAACTAAAGAAAACATTTCTCTTCCTGGACTCCTCCCTTTCCTTGATCACCTTCCCTCCATTCTCTAGCTTGGGCTTGACTGTATCTGATAGGAGCTTGAGGATGTAGCCAAGCATGGTCTGCCCCAAGAAGCCTTCCAGAAACACAATGCCCTTCAGACGAGGTGAGAATCTCACCTCTTATCTCCATGGTACTATAGTATATGGTTCCAAATGTTACATAGCTCTGAATGTTATACTCAGCTCTCAATTACTCCAGTATCTGCTACAAAGAAATCTATGCAATAATAAAAGGACAGCATTGCAAAAAACTTAGACTTCTGGATGCAGTGAGCACACCATAAGTTCTATACTCACAAACAAATTCACTATCTGGCAGATTAAACCCCTCTAATTCTTGAAAAGTATATGCACAAATTTGAATTCAAGCTCTTAACACTGGTCTTTTTTTTTAAAAGATTTTATTTATTTGAGAGAGAGAGAGAACAGAGGGAGAGTGAGAGGGAGAAGCAGACTCCCCGCCGAGCAGAGAGCCCGATGTGGGGCTCCCTCCCAGGACCCCGGGATCATGACCTGAGCCAAAGACAGACCAACTGAGCCACCCAGGTGCCCAACACTGGTCTTTAAATTCCTTGGAAATATGAACTGATTAACTTCTGTGGCCTTACTTTAGATCTGTTAATTCCTTCTTTTCCAGTTCGTCTTTCTTTTCATTCCTTTTCTAAATATGCCACAAAGATATTGGGAAGAACACAGACACCAGGGACAGACAAAATACCACCTTGAAGACAAGTGAGCACTACCAGGTTAGTTTGCTATCTTGTGTCTCATTTTCCCCACCTGCAGCTCAAACAAAGGAATGATGTCCACACATATATTACATATGTGAAATGACTTGGTGTCTAATCAGTGCTTGATCAATGTTAGCTTTCCTTTCAGTGCTAAAATTTTTATTCATGCCATTCCTACTATCTGAACCACAATTTGCTAAGATTTCTTATAGAAATTTAAGGGTTATGAACTTGTCTAAAGTTTTCCAGTAAAGTCAATCAACATGAAATCGGGAAAAATATGTTTTACAATTAGATAAACCTAAATCTGAACTTTGCCCCCTCTCCATTTCTTAATTATGCGACTATAAGCAAATTATTTAGCCTCTCAAAAGCTTAACTTCCTTATCTCTAAAGTGGGGGTATAACATCTACCACATAAGGTTACTTAAGGCATTCAATGAAATAACAAACAAAGAAATGTCTAGTATTGTGCTAATGTTAATCTATCATTTCTTACAGCATTCAACAATAGCATCATTTCTTAACAAGAGTAGAGGCTGGATAAGAATATGTTTTTTTTAGGTTACTACTAGAGATTACTAGAGATTAGACTGAAGAAAATATACAGGGGTGTCCTGGAAGTTCATGAGATTTACCAGATAGGGGTTGAGCTCTGCCACGTGGGTTTGGGCAGTGTGAAGAGTCAGAAGGAATTAAAGAGCTTGCCAGCAGAATCAGACAAAACATCTCACACTTCCAGGTCATGCAACCCAACCATTAAACTCATATTCCCAGAGCAAGGCTGCTCATCTCTGTCGAGCTTGGCAGAGAAACAGAGAATCTATGAGATACCCATGCCATAGAATTAGGGTCTGAAGCCTGGAATTACATAAAAATTATATGTAGTCCTTCCCCTTTGTACTGAAACTATGTATTTGCACTACAGATGAGATTATCATGATAACTAGTTTGTTCCAAATTGAAAAATGGATTTCTGAGAGAAAATGGATTTTAGGGACATAGAACCTTCTCATTCAATGACTGGGTTACTGAAAATGATGGGTAAGCTTTTTTCTTGCTGAAAGCCCTCACTTCTTCAATCCACCCAGCATGTACCATGCCAGATTTACCTTCTCCATTTTTCTTTATTATGGCATTCAAAAACTGATTTACATCAGATCAGTACTGGTAAATCTAGATTCCAAAATTCCATATAGTGGTTCCAATCTTTTTATTAGCATATCTCCTAATCTACAAACTTCCTCAGTTACCTCAGCATTCAGAAGGACTAAAATTTGCTCCACTTTGAATTTCCTTTCTAAAAATCATGAAAGAGCTTACTGATGCTATGAACAACTGCTTTGAGTAAACACAACTTAGGCACAATCTCTAATTTATGATTTTCTAATGCCTTACTTATTTTTTAGTAATTTCATTGAGGTACAGTTAACATGTCATGTAATTCACCTCTTTAAATTATGCAGTTAAATATTCATAATTGCATAGTCATTACCATCATCAATTTTAGAACACTTACATTATCCCCACATTGCCCCTCAAAAAAACCATGCCCATTAAAGGTCACTCTGCACCTCCATCCTTCTCCAGGTAACCAGAAATCTACTTTCTGTCTGTATGGATTTACCTATCCTGGACATTTTATACACATGGAATCATACAGTATGTGGTCTTTTGTTAACTGGCTTCTTTCACTTAGCATGGTGTTTTCAAGGCTCATCCATGTTGTAACAGGGATCTGTACTATATTCTTTTTTATTGCCAAATAATATTCCATTGTATGGATATACCACCATTTGTCCATTTATCAGTTGATGAACATTTGGATTGTTTCCACTTTTTGAATATGATGAATAATGTGTACAAGTTTTTAAGTAGAAACATGTTTTTTTTTTTTTTATTTCTCTTGGTTATATACCTGGAGTTTGTCTTGTATCTCTATGTTTAACATTTTGAGAAATGGCAAAACTATTTTTGAATTGACTTTTATAAGCCAATACCTCGTTTTAAGTAGGAAAAGAAGTTAATTTCATGATTTCAATTAATTATACCTATTATTATTATTAGGAAAAAATTATTTAGGGGGTTGAATGATAACAAAGTCATGGAGTTAATTAGTGAGAAAATAAAAATGCAATGTTAGCATCCATTCTTTGACCTCTAGTGCTATCTTCTTCCCCCTGTGCCTTTTTGGACAAGGCACACTGCACTATATGGTGGTGTGGCTTATGTCAGTTCACCTTATCCTTCTTCTGAGCCGCCTAAACAATTTGAGTAAAAGGAATCAGTCTTATATACAAAGTGATTTGTAGGAGAGAGGACAGATGTGGAAGGTTCCAAGTTATGAATCAATAAACTGAAATGACATTCCTCCAATTTCTAAGGGAAAAACAAAACAAAACCTCTGAGATATAGTGAATAAAAACAAATGTGTAAATCTTTGTTATGAATTGAAATACATGTGGTGGTACAGAATTTCAAGAGAAAGCAGGAATAGTCAAGGTGAGGTGAAGTTGGTATCAAGCTTCAATGTGCATAAATACAACCTGGAATTGCTTGTTAGAACTGTACATCCACAGGACCTATCTTCAATACCCCTGGAGTTTCTGGATGTAAGGGAGAGGCTAAAGTAGGAAGACTGTAGACTTTGGCGAATAGAAAATTAAGCAACCTTTGGGCATATATAGCACCTTGTTTCTGCCGTTGTGTTAGCAGCCAGTAGAATCAGACAAAACATCTCACACTTCCAGGTCATGCAACCCAACCGTTAAACCATTAAATTTGGTAACACTGGTAAGCGGACTGACCTTTGAAATCAAGTAGGCAAAATTTGAACCCTCCCTCATCCATTGGCTGTGCAATGACAAGCATTTCCTAGAGTCAGTGTGTTTATCTATTTTATGGAGCTCAAACAACCCCTTAGTAGTGCATCCATGAAGATAGAATAATAAAATATACATATGAAAAGGACTTGGCTCTAGCTAACATTAACTTCCTCTCTGATCCCCTAAACCAAAGTCAAAGGGACTGGTAAACATAACTTTTACAACTGACGCAAAATGAGTATTGCTTTGTTTCACCTTCTCTCCTTGAGACCAACCCTTCCCTCCTCCAATAATGTCCCCATTGTGAGCAACCTGCCTCAATCCATGAGAAATATGAAAACACTATCATTTGGGTGAACTAGTTGCAGCTGCTAACACAACAGCAGAAACAAGGTGCTATATATGCCCAAAGTTGATTAGCATCACTGCAACTCATTATTCTGATCAGCTAGAAGCAATTTACAATCATCTTTAAGCAAGTGCACATCATTTTCATAATTGACTTGCAGAAGCTTTGACACAACAACTTGTTGTAGCTGCCAATCACTGTCAAAGGACAGAGGAGGAGGAAGCCCTTCTGGAGAGCAAAGCAAAAGTAGTGCCTGGCCATACTGGACAGTGGACAGGGTGGCTAAGCATCCTTTTCCATGTTGCTATTTTCCAGGCCTGAGGACAGAATCTCTTCTAGAGAGAGAAAAAGACCAGAAAGAAGGTGGAACTCAATGACTTTACTGCCTTGTTAAAAAACAAACAAACAAAAAACCACTTGGAGTGAGACTGACTGACAGGTTTCAGCCATACCTAAGCCCTCTCTTAGCCTTAATTTTTATTATTTTTGTTATCTTCCCTCCCCTGAGGTAACCACTCTGATCATTGTTAGATGTAGAGAAAAAATTTGGCTTGAAAATGCATTTTTTTCTCTCAAAGAATTATACATTCTGGGGTGACCCCAAGTATTCTGTGCAGCATCTAGATAGATAGATAAGATACGTAGATAGATTCCATCTTTTCTGAAATAAATAGGACTAAGAAGATTTATTTAAATTTTGCATACTGAATCCAATATTTATTTAAATAGTTATGAATGAGAACATTATCTAATTTTGTATCCACATTACTTAAAGTGAGGATAAGAACTAAAATAAATGGCCTTGAAAAATATCAAAGAACAAAAACAAGAAAGAAAATCAAAACAGCAAACAATTGATATTAAATGTTAGTTAATAAAACCAAATTTATTATTAGTTTGTTTCTTGGTAAGATGAAATTAACAATATTTTCATGCATATTATAAGAAATAATATAAAAGCACTTGGAAAAGTGCAAAGTTGGGAATGCAGCGCAATGTATAAAAAAGCAGGAGCCTTAATGACCAAGTTGGATTGGATTCTAGTTATATCAAAAGTAAGCAGTGATGGGGCGCCTGGGTGGCTCAGTCGGTTGAGCGACTGCCTTCGGCTCAGGTCATGATCCCGGAGTCCCGGGATCGAGTCCCGCATCGGGCTCCCTGCTCCGCGGGGAGTCTGCTTCTCCCTCTGACCCTCCCCCCTCTCATGTGCTCTCTCTCTCTCATTCTCTCTGTCAAATAATAAATAAAATCAAAAAATAAATAAAATTAAAAAAAAAAAGTAAGCAGTGATGATTATATCACATATTATTGTATATGATGTGCAATATGATGCATAACACCCAAAGCAAACATGCAGGTAAGATTCTTTATATGCTCAATAAATAGTACTTGATTTACTTATTAAAGATCAATGCAAATATAAGGGGATAGCTGCTTTTTATTGTCTACGAGGTAAATTTTAGAATGTCAGGATTATTTGAAAGAAAAAATTTGAATGAACTATTCAACTCATTTGTGTTTTCCGTCATGTAATTTGAGTTGAAAAATATTTACCAAATAATGTTTTTTCCACAGGCCCAGGTAGGCCTGTGTAAATAATGCACAATACTAGGACAACCGCTGAGAATGCCACAGCGTATCCAAGAGGGTGCATTTTACATGGAAAGTGAATCAAGGATGTTTAGAATGTGTTGGCCTGCATGATTGTGCCACCGTGTATGAGCATTTAAAGATAGCAGTGATTCAACCTGAGCCATATCCCATGTTCTCCTTTACCTAGGTTATAAACATTGAAAGGTTGCTTAATTTTCTATTCGCCAAAGTCATTAACCATGTTTTTACAGAGATCAGGTACTGCAAAATGAAAATATGCTAGATTGTAGTTCCATGAGGGCAGAAAACATCATTCTTCTTGTCATTTAACCTGAGGGTCACATGCAGAACCTCCCACATGAGAAGCCCTCAGTAACTATTTGCGAATGCATGAAAAAAATCAACTTTCTAAAATTTAGAGCACTGTATAAAATTGTACTTTCATATCCTTGGCTTGCATCTCTTGACCATCATTTATCATAGATTAATGTATTGCTTTTTTTATGAAACTGTCAGTAACTCTTAGTATCTGGCAAAGTCTGAGAGAATAGAAGCTTTATTTACATCCCTCTCTTCCTCATAATCCAGCTCAGTGAAAGATGACTAAAATTGGTACTCTTGTTGATAATCTGTCATTTCCTTCTGGTACATTTTTAGAGTTTCTTAAATGCCCTTAATATTCTGATTTTTCACTGTGAAGTGTGCATGTGTTTGCTTAACACTATTTGACATACTATAGATCTGTAGACAATCTCTAGACTCATGCCTTTCATAACTTCTTGAAAATTCTCAGCCATTATTTCTTCAAATATTGATTCCCTTCCACTTTTTCTACACTTCTTTTTGGAACTCCTAATAGATGGAATAAGAAATTCTGTATATCTGTCCTCCATAGCTCCTAACTTTTTTTCCATACTTTCCACTTTGTTTGTTTGTACTGTTATCTGGAAGTATCTTTCTCAATCATTCAGACCATTAATTCACTAATAGCTGCATCAAGTCCACTTTTGGGTCATCTATGATTTTACAGCTGTGATATTTTTCAATTCTAAGATCTCTAATTGTTTTTATTCTGTAACCGCACATTCTTTTATGTCTATTCTTATATTATAGAGGTGAGTTCTTCATTATGCATCTGATGATATTAAAAATAGCTATCCGTTTTCCATCTATATTTTAGATCTTGTCACATTTGCCCTCTCTGAATTTTATATTATCAATATTTTGGTATATTCAACGTTTTCCTCTAACCTGTTATTCTTCTCATTGACAATTAAAAATGCTCAAGTTTTTCCATATTGAAAAATAAATCTCTCTTAGCACACTCATCATCCAACCCTGAACTCTCCTTTTTATACCAAAGGCATTGAACAAACTTCCTATATTTATACTTTATGTTTCCTCACCCTTTATTTATTTCAATCTGGTTTCTATCCTGTCATCAAATACCTAATAATGGTAAGGACAATGAATTTTGTTGTTGTTGTTCTCATTTTACCTGGCTTTCATGCACACTAATTACTGTTGTCAACTCTCTTTTCTTAGCTTCTACAATATGGCTGCTAGCTTTACCGCCATCCTTTGGATTCCCCTTTTCAGTCTTATCTGAATGCTCATAGTCAATTACTCAACCATTGTATATGTTGGGACTTCTCAGGGTTTTGTAGTCTTCTCAATCTCTAATTTTGTCCTATAGCATCTAAATTATGGACCTGGATTTGATGACTTCCCACACACAGATTAATTCTGAGTTTTTATCTGCAACCCAGAACTCTCCTCTGAGCTCTGTGCTTCTATGTAGAACTACCTCATCATCTCACTTTGATATTCCAAAAGCACTTCAGACTCAACAATATCTAAAACTCAACATTTGATCTCCCCCAAATCTAGGTTAAATGATAAGTT
The DNA here is from genome assembly GCF_054177405.1 of Leptonychotes weddellii. Lineage (NCBI taxonomy): Eukaryota > Metazoa > Chordata > Mammalia > Carnivora > Phocidae > Leptonychotes > Leptonychotes weddellii. The sequence continues at coordinate 53,355,560 of NC_138379.1, forward strand.
TGAGAGGCATCATCTTTTTTCTCTATCTTTTTCATCTTTTATTTCATGTAAGTTGTCATTACTTTGCACCTAGGCAACTGCACTAGGTTTCTAATTAATGCCCCTTTCACTTTGTCCTCTTCCAGTCTACTCTCCACAGTTTAGACAGGGAGATCTTTTCCATATACAAATCATATCATTCCTTCATTTAAACAGAGGCTCCCATTGTTCTTCATATATAAACCAAAAATCTTCAATATGACTCACAATGTCCTCCATCATTTGCCCCGATTTACTCTATTAGCCTCGTCCAACACTGTGACCTTCTGAACTCTGGCCACACTAGTTTTCTTTTAGTCCTTAGACTGTATTTTGTTTATCTCTGCTGTAAGACTTTTGCATATCTCTTCCCTGCCTGAAATTTTCTTCCCAGTCCTCCACATTTAGTTAATACCTACAATCCATCATATCTCTGCTTAAATATTATTTCCTCAGGCTAACCTTCCCTCACCCCTAGACCACTAGGAGGCCCTGTCACACATTCTTGTACTATAACATGTGTTCTCTACATGGTATTCACCACAATTTAAATTGTATATTTGTTCTGTGTGATTGATGGCTACCTACACATCTAGACTATAAACTGCTTGCCCAGACTATATTCTGGCTCAGCCTTTTGAGCAGTAGGGAGGCACTCAAAAATAGTTTTTAAAAAATGAGGGAAAAAAATTTGAATGAAGGGTTTGATAGGTTCAATGTTAGCTGTAGTGGTTGATTACCTTATAGTTTCTATTTGTTGTCACAAATTATTTTTAGTTTTGGATAGACTAGAAGATATTTTAGGATCTCTATGCATATCATCAGAAAAGAAATGACACATGAACATTAAGTAATTTGAAGAATGTTTAATAAGAAATGATTTACCAGGGCGCCTGGGTGGCTCAGTTGGTTAAGCGACTACCTTCGGCTCAGGGCATGATCCTGGAGTCCCTGGATCGAGTCTTGCATCGGGCTCCCTGTTCGGCAGGGAGTCTGCTTCTCCCTCTGACCCTCCTCCCTCTCATGTTCTCTGTCTCTCATTCTCTCTGTCTCAAATAAATAAATAAAATCTTTAAAAAAAAAAAAAGAAATGATTTACCAAGGTGTGAGATGGGTACAAGAAAATCACAAGGGACACTGTAGTGCTTCCCAGCTGATAACAGCAATAAGAGTGTATGGCAGAGGAAGAATCACTTCCCTCCCTCCCTTTAGCTTCCTGTCTGTACTCCTCTTTGGCTAAACTCACCCAAAAGCCAGAAGAAAAGAGAATCTGTTGTTATAGTTTGTACAGATCAGCTTTTCTGGGCAAAACAAAGGTAGAGAATGGATTTAAAGAAACAAAAATATCCAGCACATCATGCAAAGCTGATGACTCCTAGAGGAACAAAGTCACTTATTTATTTACTGGGTCATTCATTTTTACTTATTTCTTTAGTAAAAGGCTGAAATTGCCTTCTGTCCGTACTTTATTAGGTAATGTTTCCCTTTGTGGACTGAGGTCTCCAAAAGCACATGTGAAAGATGGAAAAAAATGTTAAGGAATCTAGCCACCTAAACCTTTCAGAGTAGACATGGCAAAAGCCAAAAAGATACCTGTCTGGCCTTGTTTTCTACAATCTTCCACATTCGTGGGTTGGATGATTCAGATCTTTCTTTGTCATCACCTTGTTTGTCAGAGAACTCTTCTCCTCACCTCAGCAGTGAGGAGATATGCACAGAGAGAAGGAGGAAGTTTTTTTTCTCTTTCTTCTCTATTCTCATAGTTTAGATAAAATTGGTTTTCTCTTAAGGGCCGGATGTTTTCCAAAGCATCTCTATGCTTGGTCTTTTAATCCTAATGATGTTGGAACAAACTTTATAGATAACATCCTCTCTTCTTTCTGGAAATTTATAAAGGAAAAGAGGTAATACAAACCCAAATAGATGGATACAGCATTTTATTTTTTTAAAGGCCAAATATTTCAAAGTTGGCCTCAGATTAAGTTCATAATTATTTCCCATGATCATACTATAAACTTAATTTCAAGAAAATAAAACCTGGCAATAAAATTAATATACATATCCTCATACATGTCATGAGTTTTGCCTTAAATTGTACTCCACTGATAACTGATGTCCATACAATGAAGAGAAAAAAAAAATCAATTAAGAATTTTGAAGCTTGAATGAATCTTCGATTCCCCTTATCTAGCTACATATCCAGTGTTGTCTTCTCTTCTTTAATCCATCCAATTTTGATATTTGTCTTGATGACATTACACTCAGAAGCAGCTCATTCCAACCTGGAACATCTCCCATTATGTGTTCTTCCTTCCCCTCTTCATTCTATCAGACCCAGAATGATATAGTCACTATTTATTAAGCAATTACTGTGGGTTGGGGGCTATGGTAAATGTTTTGCAAATGTTACCTTGTTTAACCCTCACAATACCCCATTAAGTAGGTGTGGTAGATTTTTTTTTTTAAAGATTTTATTTATTTGACAGAGACAGAGATAGCGAGAGCAGGAACCCAAGCAGCGGGAGTGGGAGAGGAAGAAGCAGGCTTCCCCTCGAGGAGGGAGCCTGATGTGGGACTCAATCCCAGGACCCTAGGATCATGACCTGAGCCGAAGGCAGATGCCTAATGACTGAGCCACCCAGGCGCCCAGTAGGTGTGGTAGATTAATGACCATATTTAATGACTAATCCCTATGACCATACCCTTTGCAATTTAACTGTTCTGCCCCTATCATCCAGAGGTGAAGGCCCTTTCCCCACCTTCTTAAATCTGGACTAATCCCTTACCTTCCTTTGAAAAATATAATGTGGTGGAAATGGCACTGTGTGTTTTGTATTCTAGGTCTCAAAAGTCCCTGAAGGATCTTCCTTTGCTCTCTTAGAATCTTGCCCTCAAGTCATCAAATAAAAAAGCCAGTCTAGATTAGTGGAAAATGAGAGGCCATGGGGAGAAGATCCCAGGCACCTCACCCAATAGTCAGCACCATTATCAAACAAGTGAATCCATTTTAGATATTCCAGCCCAGCTGATACTCTGGCTGAATGTAGTCATATGTGGGAGTCCAGGCAAAAACAACAGAGGGATTGTCCAGTTTACCACAGAATTGAGAGAAATAATATATGATTGTTGTTTCAAGCCACTAAGTTTTGGAGCATCTTTTAAATTTGTTTCTTTGTTTTTGTTTGTTTATTTTACATAAAAAGACTAATTTAATTGATAGGTATTGTAATTTTCTTCAATTTATAAATGAGGAGAGGGGGCAGGAAAATATTTAGTATATTGTCCAAAATATCATACACATTCCATGATGAAACCAAGCCTTTCTGAATCTAAATTCTATCTCTGAAGAGCAATGATATACTACCTCTGTAACCCTATTTCATATTTTCTTAAATTTACTTTCAATTATTTGAAGGTGGAAACCATGTTGTACAAAATCCTTTCTTTTCCGAACTAGGTATTCCATTTTCCTTTTATTTTCTTCACATAGCAGTACTTTTCAGTCTTTTTTTTTTTTTAAGATTTTATTTATTTATTTCAGAAAGAGAGGCTGAGAGCACATATGCAGGTGTGGGGGAGAGAGGCAAAGGGAGAGAAAGAATCTCAAGCAGACTCCCTGCTGAGTGTGGAGCCCGATGCAGGGCTTGATCTCAAGACCCTGAGACCATGACCTGACAAAGACAAAGACTTGGACACTTAACCGACTGAGCCACCCAGGTGCCCCTAGTACTTTTCATTCTTATCAGAATGATATTCATTCTTATTTGAAGACCTAACAATTTATCCATTTCTGTCCAAATGGTTGGCATCCAATAACTAAATTCTATATGGGCTCAGACTACAATAGAATAGAGCAGTGTTTGCCGAATTTTGGCCTGTGGACCAGGTTTAGCCTGGTTTTGTATGGCTCATGAGCTAAGAATGTTTTTTACATTTTTAAATAGTTGAAAAGAAAATTTAAAAAAATAGAATACTTCAGACAATTATATGAAATTAAAATTTCAGTGTATATAAAACAGTTTATTAGAACACAATCATTCATTTGTTTACCTATTACCTATAGCAGGTTTCCCATGACAATAGAGGAATTGAGTAGTTGTGATAAAGAAGAACTTATGGCCCACAAAGATGAGAATTTGACTATTTAGCTCTTTTCAGAAAAGTTCACTGAGGCTTGAAATAGGCAACTATAATCTTCTTCACTTTGGATGCTCCACATTTCATCCTTAACTTATATAATTTTTATGGATAGTAATGCCACTATTTTGAATGATATTGTACCATATAAAACTGTGTTTTCACTCATTTTCCTAAAGTCACAATTCCTCCATTTTTTTCATTGATTTTTTGAACCAAAATGCATGCTATTACATTTAGTTCCATTAAATTTCATTTTTTAAGTCATACTATGATTTCAGTCTTTTAAATATCTTACTGGACATTAATTCTGTCCTCTAACATGTTCAACCTTTCCGCAGGATGATCATAAGTACAAACTTAAGAAACATAATTGGAATGTCTTAGATGCAGTGATAGAATAAGTGCAGAACAAAAGAGAGATATGTAACACAACACTAGAAAGTTCCCTCTAATTTGAATCCCCATCCCTTAGCTAAAATATCCTTATTAGTAGCCCCACATATTTTGACCAAACTTTGTCCCCAAGGTCATTATTCTATACCATATTCATTTATTCAACGGACGTATATTGAACCCCTACCATGTCCTATGCTTGGTGCTGGGAAAATAATGGTGCAGAGAGCATAAAGTCACCCTCCTGTTAGAACTTTTAGCTTCATCAGATTCATAAGCAAGTATTCGTTCCCAAAATATGTGACTACAAACTGTAATGACTGTTACGAATAAAAAGCCTTGAATTATTAGAGGGTCCCTATATAGGTATACAACACATTGCTAAAATCACCCCCATCTCCTTAAGCAATGTCTTTGATAACCCTATGAAAGAAAGAGCTGAGGTTAGGCTAGCATGACTCTAGGTTCTCCTTGGTAAATCAATGCTGGTATCTAGTAATCAGGGTTTCCCTGAAATATGAGTCTGAACCTTCCATGCGTTTACAAATCACTTGAGGGATCTTGTTAAAATGTAGATTCTGGTTCAGTAGGTCTGGGCTGGAGCCTGAGATTCAGCATCGCTAACAAGCTCTGAGCAATGGCAGGCTGCTGTTCACCCACCTCACTCTGAATAACAAGGCCTCAGCAGACACTCACAACCTAGATCTTTAATGATCTGTTCCTGTCCTAAAAGGGCAGGACTAAATTTTAGAGAGGCATTACAGAAATTTTTGAGCAGAGTAAGGCAAATAGCATAGTGGAAACCACAGTCCCTGGGATCACAGAGATGTGAATTTATACACAAGACCTGCACCTTGATAATTTTGTGAGCTCAACCTGTGTCCTCACCTCACTGTACCTCAATTTCCTCATCAGTGAAAATGGAAATGATAGCTTGCTAGAGGGTTATTGAGAAGAATAACCCTGAAACACAGCAGACTTTAAACAAATGGCACCTTTTATTGTGTTTATTAAAAAAGTGGTATGAACAGAACTGTACTTTGAGAAAATTATTCAGACAGCAAGTTAGAGTTTGATTTTGAATGCAGAGAGACTGGGGGCACTTGGATAAATCAAATGTGACTTCAACCAATATTTAATGAGCATATAATATATGTTAGAAACTGCTAAATGCTAAGAATATAAAGATGAATAAAGCAAAGATTCCGGAGTTCATTTAGGAAGACCTATCAGCAAACAGGCATTAGATATAGGCATTTAATGAACCTGGGGCCACAGATTCATTTGACAAATGCCAGGGAAGTAGCAATTGTAATGACAAGATGGAAATAGGTTTGTTATATATATTATAGTGGTTAAAGTAATAGGATAGGATATTATTATAAGAAAAAGAAAGGTGTTAATGATAATTCTGAGATCTTAAGACTTGAGAGGATGGAGGTCTCATTGACAGAAATAAGCAACATGAAAAAAAAATTAGGTAAGGGAGAGACAAAATTGAGTTTCCTTTTGCACATATTGAGTTGAAGAGATGCCAGGTCATCCCAGTGCAGATGAATTCAAAGACATTTTGAAATAGGATCACCATGGGTAGTAATATGTGTAATTGAAGCTCATTTACAGAATTCAGGGAAAGCTAACATGCACTTTCTGTTTTTTTGTAACAATATGATTTGGATCACATGTTTGTGTATCTACCGTGCATTTATAGATATAGAGAAAGGAGTGTATGTTTATGTTTGGTGTTTACCCTACATCAGCAGTTCAAAAAAATTACTACACTGTTTCTACTCTATTAATGACAGTCTGAATTTGGAAGGCTTGATAAGTTGTTTACAAGGAAGTTCAGAGGGAGAAATCAGTGCATGTTTGCAGAATATTGTGAAAACATTTTTCTCAGGATGTGTTGCTGGAAATGGCAATTAGTCAATGTAGGGAAACTGATGTATCTTTAGACATTAAGTCACACTAAAACAAACACCCAGACCAATGCAGTTAAGCTTCTGAGAGAATAAATGAAATTATGTTGATATAAAAGAAGTTTCACACAATTTACATTTGTTACCCATGAATTCTCATTAGAGTTTTTGGAATAAGCCAAAAGAGAAGCTTTCATATATATTTTTTATGGACAAATATAGTGAGGAATGGGGAAATGAGAGGCTAAGAGACAGACTCATAGACAAATAGAATGAGTGCCTGAAAATTTTATGTAAAGCTAGGCTCTGTGCTAGGAACCTTCACATTGGCTCTTTTGTTTTGCTCTCACGGTAATCTCGTGCACTAAGTATGACAGTGTTCTCATCATCTTGCAGACAAGATAATGCAGTAGCACAGAATGAACATAATTTCATCAAGATCATGCAGGTGCCCTGTGGAGCATCTGTGGGTTGCCTTCACTCCTCCCTTTCCCCTTGACAGTGGCTACAATTTCTGTTTAGGGGTCGACACGGTTTCAGGGAAACTGAATTTATTTCTGGCTCCATAGGTGAAACATGTGAACTAAACTAAGCCCATCAGGCTACTGTTTTATCTGCAGAGCTAGGTTTATGGATGGGCATGCCATCTAAGTTCCACCAACCGGAGACTCTAAGAAGAATCTAAGAATTTGCACTAAGAATACTGAGGCAAATGCCACTCTCTTATGCTGGTTGTATGAATAGAAAGGGGCTGGCAGCCATTTTAGGACCAATGAGTCTCAAAGTGAAATAAGCAGACAGAGAGATGGAGAGAAATTTGGTCCCTGGTTAAGCTGCTGGACCAAACCTTGCAGACTTTTGGAGATTGGAGGAATTTTGGACTTTTTAGTTTGTTGGGCCCATAATTAACCTCCACCAATTAACCAAGTTTGGGGCTTCCACTTACGGCAACAAACATTCTAGCTGATATAGAAATCACCTAGACCAACCCCTTTTTACCAGAAATAGGTTATGAAGCTGAAAGAAAGAAATCACTTTTTTTAAGATAGTCAAGCTAAGTCAAGACAAAGACAAGTCTAACATTCAGGATTCTGCATGCCCAGTCTAGCATTCTTTCCAATGCAACAAGCTCAATTACCAAGGTACGCAGTAAAGCAAAGGTCTAAGTTTTCCAGAATACCTAGATTTTATCATTTCTAAAAGAGCTGTGGTTAAATACAGACTGGTTTAAATATTCAAGGAGAAAAATATCAAAAGGGAAAAAAATACACTGTGGAATGAATATTTTCATTTTTTATTAGGAAATGTATCTGACTACTTTGAAAATTCTTTAAAGCTGGATATTTTGACTTAAGTACTTCTGAATATCTCTTACTGTGCCAAGCACCACATTGGTCAAATTAGGTATTCAAATAAGTCTTTGTTTAACATATATCTCTCTCACTAGGTTATATATTGTGATAGCAGGGATCATGACTGTTTATTTCAAACTTGCATTTTCGGTGCTTATCACAGGGTATGCTGCATGGTAGATTCTAAATAAACATGTATTAATGATATTATATGTTGTCACCCTCTGTGCTTCCACCCAAGATTCAAGGGCAACACACAAAGTAGCCACAGAAACTGGCCCATTTACATAATCTATCTAGAATGGCACTGTCAAAAAGAAATGTAACCTAATTCACAAATGTGAGGCGTGTATGTAATTTTAAGTATTCTAGTATCCATGTTAAAGAATAAAAATAAACCATTGAAGTTAATTTTTATTTAAATCAATACACTCTAAATATCATCATTTAATACATAATCAAGAAAAATATTAATAAGACACCTTATACATTCTTTTATTTTGTCCTAAATTTTCAAAATCTGGTATATCCTTACAATACATCAGACTAGCCACATTTCAGGTGATTAGTGGCCACATACTGATAAATGTGGACATATGTTACCTCAGATTTAGACCTATGTCTAGGACATTGTATAAAAACAATACCATAAGAGCTAAACTGTGATAAGATTTTATATGGAAAAGTCAGAAATTCATATTAAAAATGCACAGTACCATTACAATATACATAAATTTGCTAGCGTTACTTTGAAGTCTCTAAAAGTAGTCCCTGTCACACCAAAGCTGTTCCTTCACAATGCCTAAACATTAAGATGTTAGTATTATTATGGAACAAGCACCTGGTTAGCACTCATTACTATTTTTTTTCCAGTTTTTGTTTTTAAGTCATGCAATCCTACCCAAAAATACTATGTCATGGCATAAATAAGTCTAGTTAGGAATGTTAAAAACAAGGCAATAGGCCCAATAGTCACATATGCTAAGCCCCAGAGTCACCCAACTGTGACTTATTACTTAACTTAATTGCGGTTTCAGCCTCCCCCAGGAATGGAGTCTTAAACAAGTCGATTAAAATTATCTGGTCAACTCATGATAGACCCCTGCGTTCCCCTAAAGAAAGGTGACTTTGCCACAATCAGCAGTTTGCTAGGATAACTTCCTTGTCCCACCCCTTCTGCATAAAAGTGTTTCATTTTGTACAACTATTGGGTGTCCCTTTCTATTTATTAGATGGGATGCTGTCTATTCATGAACCATTGAATAAAGCCCATAAGATCTTTAAAATTTACTAAGTTGAGTTTTGTTTTTTAACAATAACAGTCTTAATGTTTTACATAAATTTAAATGGCCTGTGAGAAACCTACATATGATTTCTAATAGTGGGTTTGAGGATTCATAATAAATCCTTTTTAATCTATTCAGGAAAGCCAGTTTATTATTGCATAATTATACATTATATAATGTTATATAATGTTTTTATATATATTATATAATAATTATTGTATAGTTTAAATCAAATTTCTGTGAGCTCCTACTCAATCAATAATCATGTATCGGGTATGTGAGGTAACATATTGTTGCTAGGGATGCAGAGATGAGTAATTATACCTTGACTTCAAGTAGGTTACCATCTAGTAGAACAAACAGCCAGATGGATTTGTGAGAGTTTGTTTGTTTGTTTGACTGAGGTTAGCACAGGACACACTGGGGACACACGGGAGTCAGTGGTGGTTTTACCTGTAGTGGGCCAAGAAGGTAGGAACAACTTCTCATGGAGAAAAAGAGCTTAAAATGATTCTGAGAAGTGGAGAGCCACTAGGACCTAGAGAACTAAGTTTACTCTACTGCTCAGAGCTGTAGTGCAGGATTGCAAGGATAGAAGGGGGTGGCCTATGCCCAGGTGGGGGCAGCAGCATGGGAACGCACACTGCAAAAGGCACAGAAGGAAGTTCTGGGCCTGGGGGGAGACTCAGCCAAATGCAAAAGGCCAAAGTTGCTGCAATTTACATATTTCCATTTTAAGACTCCCCCCAACCCTTTTAACCCATATGGTTTTGATAATTATTTTTAAATGGAAATTCAGATAGCAGCAGGCAGTAAGTATTTGAAATAGGACTTCACATTGGGAGACTCTGTGGGGCACTTGGCAAGTTTTATGTCCTCCTCCCAATAAACCAAAGGGGAAAGCTGGCATTTCTAATTCTAATTGCAGGAGCTCTATTCTCACTCTGACCATCATTCTTAAAGAGCTGGATACAAGGGGGGCTGCTCACTCTCTCCTCCATGATTCCTCCCACCCCCATGAAAAATAAGCTCTTGTTAAAGACAGAGTTGGCCTATATGTAAACAAACACAGCACATCATAATATGGGAGTCAGCCATTTGGACTAGCACATTGGAATGCTCTGACTCATGGCTATCCCAAAAGAAAGGGTGGCTCTTAAAAATCACAGCACTTGGCTAATTGTCCCAAGTCAATTACTAGCCTACTGTAGTGGTTTCCAAATACTGATCCACAAGAAAATTTTCAGAAATAGGAAGAAAATGAATTTTAGAAAAATGTGGGGTGTGTGTTTTAGAGATTGCCAACTATACTTTCTTGGAAATGACTGCTTTTGTTCTATATGTGTGTCTGTGCTAATTTTTTACTAAAATTCCTTCTTTTTATTAAATGGGATTTCTAATAGATAATAGCTATTTTTCAAAATACCATTACTTTTTAAAATGCAATGTATGATAAATCTCCATTTAAAAAAATTACTCATCTGTGAAATCCAAAAAATGAGCACTGGTACAGCAAAGAAATTGGGCTTGAGAATTAAATCTGTTAAAAAGCAAAATTCAACTGAGTAAATTTTAAAGATCTTATTGGCTTCTTTCAATGATTCATGAATCAGGCAGCATTCATCTATCAGACAGAAAGGGGCTCTAAGCAACTATACAAAATAAAAGACTTTTATAGGGAGAAGGGAGCAGGAACAAGGAAGTTACAATAGGCAAAAAGCCATCTGGTTATTGCAAAGTTACTTTCCTTTAGGAATTGGAGACATCATCAGGCAGATTACCTAACTAATGCTGATCAGGTGATCCCTGATTGTCTGATTTAAGGTGCCATTTGTGGGAGAGCTGAAACAGTAATTAAGTTTTGGTTTGGTAACATGGGGCTTAGCATAAGCAACTCTATTTTAGTCCTGTTGTTTTGTTTTTAACAAACCAATACAGCATTAAACCATTGCTTGACTAATTACTAAGTGATAATTTTGGAGAAATTACTTAGCTTCTCTCAGCTTTGGCTTATTGTTTAGAATTGTAACAAGTGATGTTTATTTAATAGGGGCAATGTGAAAATTAAATACTATCATATACATAAAATGTTTTAGAATTAATTTTCCTTCTTTTCTTGCCCTTTTCTACCTAGTTAATGACTATATCCTTAAGGATCATAAAGGATCTGAAAATTAGGTTTAAGGGACTCATACACCCTCCCAGATGCACCATCGTCTCCATACACAAAATAAGTGAGACCCCACTTGACCTCTGTATTTATGGAACCACTAATTTCAGTGTTTTTAGTGCTGCTGCCACTCTACTGATAGAATTCTGTGTATCTCCAGCACAGAGGACAATGCCTGTGTCAGAACAACTGGCATCTAAGCAGCGGTCAGCAGGACAGGAAGAAGGCAGGCAGCAGCTAATCCAGCTCTACCGTCATCCCCTTCTCTTACACAGGGAAGGCTCAAGACTAGAACGTACAGCTTGGTCAAGCTATCATTCTGAGTGAGTCTGAACACATCTAAGGACTATATTAAATAATAATGTGGACTTTACCTGAATGAAAGTAATGGTCTCTAAAGGTCAATGGCAGTGAAAGTAGAAGAAAAGGAACATACTAAAGGAAATACTGAGGATATAGAACAAAGAAAATTCTCGCTAAAACATCATCTTGTATACACATTAGTAGCAGCTGGGAATTCCTTAATCTAGGATTAAATTGTTTCTACTGCCTCTCACCATTAGATTACTGTCAGTTTATTTCTGCCACTGGCATTATGTGAAAGGTGACAGCTGATTAAAGGGAAGACAAGTTGCTTAAAAAAAAATCTTGCTTTAGGTAAATAGAGACAATTCAAGATAAATGTCCATACGTGCATTTACCAAGACATTAGATAATAATCACATAAAGAACAGTAATTAGAATCAATACAGGATTTTAAAAAAGGGTTAGAAAGACCTAAATAATTAGGACAATTAATAACACTGCCTAAAAAGAACCTCAAAGGTCAACTAATTAATTTATCTTAATGTGCACAATAACAAAGTCCTAGATTTCAAATATACTGGATTAAATGCAGGCAATCTACAGAGTATGTTATTCAGTGATCAATCTGAAAGCCACCCATAAACATAAAGTGACATGAGTTCAAGCAATTCATAAAATAAAAGCAAAGAAACAACAACAACAGCAAACTCAAACAAAACAAATTGCCTATAACATGAAAATAAAACTTTAGGTGGCTATTGAGCAAAGAATATTTTAAGTCATGTTATAAAACAATCTGACTCAATTCCCACTAAAATCTATGCACTAACATCCCTAAAGTTTGGGGTAGGGGAAGAAGAGTGGGGGTCTAGTGTTGTTTAGAATATTGTACTATAAATTTGAATCCTCCTTCTGGCTCTTATCAGCTGATTTGCTTTAAATAAGTAACGTAATTTCTTTAACTATCCTTTTCCTGAACTGTAAAATGGAGATAGTGATGCCTATTTTACAAATTTATTTTGATAATATAAAGAGATGCACATGAAAGGATCTGACTTTATTTTTGTACCTATTAAGTCTTTATATTAAATGTCCTCCTTCCTCCTGTCTATGAGGAAATGAGATGCAGTAGGAAAGTATGGACTTGAAACCCTGGCACGTATTGTAATTTTACATCTCCTAGTTTCAGTCCACTTATTAGTAAAATGTAAATAATATCAATCATACAGTGTATATGTTATAAAGGCAGAGTTCACAAGTGTTTAGCAAATATTTTTATGTATGTTCCTGTTTGCTTTCTACGCCGTTTTCTCTCTAAAGACAGACTAAAGACCTCATTTGAAGCATCCTAAGCCACATTCAACTCACTTTTTAGCCCTGTGTAATGCTATAATAAAAGAAGAGCTTCCTTACTCACAGCCTCAAACCTCCCCAGGTACATAGACATGCCAGCTTTACCACCACTCTCTCTTATTCCTAGAGATGAATGTATTTCGAGCCATCCGCAGCCTAACTGATGTGACAATAATGGAGTGCCAGCAGGATTGTGTTAATGGATTTGGTGTGGATAGACTTTGCCTGTCCAATAAATCTGGCAAAACCTCACAGCACGTTTTATAGCCCAGAAGGATGTTGAGCTTGGAGGATGTCCCCTCGCCCCACTCCCACCCCATGTTCCATCATGCTCTTACATAGTAGGCTCCTGTACCAAGGCCAAATTTACATTATTTTCTAATGCATAACCACATAAATAATCGCCGCAATGACATGCCGATTCATCTAAGGAAAAAAAAATTAAGTGTCGTCTTCCAGGCGGTAATAATTACCACGGGTTGAAAACACTGAGAACGACAGGATGGCAGTGGTCCTGGAAGGAGGCTCGTAGTAATGATGGTGGTACTGGTATGGTGGCGTTGGTGGCATGGGGATTCCTGGTGTGTTGGGGGATGAACACCACTGGTCTGTAGTATTTCCTAATTTTCAGGGGATAAGTACCCCTACCACGGCCTGTTTTGAGTTTGCACTGTGGTATCAGTGCAAGCAGAGTTGAAGGGGGTTCTCAGTCGTATTTGATGAGTTGGTGTGAGCCAGGTGGAGCACATGACTAGAGGTGCCGGGGGTAGCAGCCGCGGGGTCCTGGCCGTCATGGTGCTAGCGGTGGCGGGAGTAGTGGTCGTGAGCGTGATGACAGCTGTGGTGCTGATGACAGTTCGGTGTTGGTGCAGGTGCGGTGGGGGTGCTGGCAGCTGCGTTCACGATGGCGGAGCCTGTGGTAAAGGAGGGGAGAGTAGTAGCGGAGGGGATGGTGAGGGCAGCGTTGACTGTGATGTTCGTGGTGGTGGTGGTGAGAGTGGCATCGAGAGTGTGGTGGCGATTTACAATTTGGTACTTTCACCTGAACTACTTTATTTAACATTGCAAGTAATGCTTGTTAACGATAATTCTATCTCTTTTTATGGACTAGCAGACTGCACTTCAAGGGGCGGTAAAGCTTAGTGATTAAGAGCGAGGCCTTGGACTCAGAGAGTACTACTTCTAGCTCTTCCCCTCCCTAGCTATATAAACTTGCACAGTCACCTTATCTTTTGAGGCCAGTTTTACCTCATCTTTAAAATGCAGAAACCAACCATATTCCATTAAGAATTGTCAGGAGGGGGCGCCTGGGTGGCTCAGTCGGTTAAGCGACTGCCTTCGGCTCAGGTCATGGTCCTGGAGTCC
>NC_138379.1:53369961-53393573 GCF_054177405.1 Leptonychotes weddellii
CTGTTTCTCATTCTCTCTCTCGCAAATAAATAAAATCTTAAAAAAAAAAAAAAAAGAATTGTCAGGAGAATACTGGGGGTCTGGGTGGCACAGTCAGTTAAGCGTTTGACTCAGTTTCAGTTCAGGTTGTGATCTCAGGGTGGTAGGATCGAGGCGCTCATCAGGGCTCAGCATGGAGTATGCTTGAGATTCTCTCTCCCTCTCTCTCTGTGTATCCCCCCCAAATAAATAAATCTTTAAAAAAATTATTGTCATGAGAATATTAAGATATTTACAGTTATTTTTAAATTGTCATGAGATTTTGAGAGATAAGTAAAATGAAACAAATCTTTTGTAATAATAGGAAAATAAATTCTCACTTTGTAGCAATCATGGTTCCCGTTAAATAGGTTTTTGTTTATTATTCCTTTATTTTTTGTTTTGTTTTTGTCTGGAGTACCCTCATAAGTATGCAACAGATGAGTTGTTGAAACAACCTGTTTCATGTAATACAGGGAGAAGAGTTTAGCTCTCCTTGGAAGGAAGAGGTTACTAAAACAGAAGAGGGGGAAGAGAGACAGAAGAGGAAGTAACAAAATGGAGATAGGCTGGAATTAGGTGAGAACACTGTATGATAAATAACAACCACCCAAAGATATCTGGTCCAAATCTCTGGAAGCTGTAAATGGTACCCTACAGGGAAAGGAAAAAAAAAAGTGTCTTTGCAGATGTGGTTAAATTAAGGATCTTGGCATGGGGAGATTATCCTGGTTATTACTATTTTTTTTAAAGATTTTATTTATTTATTTGACAGAGAGAGACACAGTGAGAGAGGGAACACAAGCAGGGGGAGTGGGAGAGGGAGAAGCAGGCTTCCCACAGAGCAGGGAGCCCGATGCAGGGCTCGATCCCAGGACCCTGGGATCATGACCTGAGCCAAAGGCAGACACTTAACAACTGAGCGACCCAGGCACCCCATCCTGGATTATTTGTCTGGGACCTAATGTCATCACAAATGTCCTTATTAAGACAGAGGCAGAGGGAAATTAGACACACAGAGATGAAGATGTAATATAAAAATAGAAGCCGAGTTGAAGTGATGTGGCCATAAGCAAAGGAATGTCAGCAGCCAACAAAAGCTGAGAGAGGAAAGGAATGGATTCAACCCTGAGAATTTACTGAGGGAATGCAGCCCTGTTGATACCTTGATTTTGGCTCAGTGATACTAATTTAGGATTTCTAGCTTCTAGAACCATGAGATAATACATATCCATTGTTTTAAGCCACTAAAAGTTTGTGGTATTTTGTTTTAACAGCCATAGAAAACTAATGTAAACAGTAAAACTTTTTGGTTTTCACACACAAAAAAATTAGAAATAATCTATTTAATATGGATTTTAATATTGTTTTCATTGCTTCACCATTATTCCTATTTCAGCATTCCCCCCCTCAAAAACAAACAAACAAACAAAACAGCAACAAAAAACTTCAGCAAACTCAATTGTGCCCACAAATGTTTTACTCAAGCGGATTTGTGTTTCTGTTTCATATGCAAAGGAATGCTAAGTTGCATGTCAAGGACAAGGAATAGCATCGAAGAGATGGTGTGTGGAAATAAGAGCCCAGGGAGCAGAGAATCCATGAAGATGAAACAACAGAGAAGTTGAGCAAACTTTGGGAGAGAATACTTGGTTTCCCATGATCTGTGAAATGAGAAGAGGCTCAATTCAATAACTTGGGTGGTGGGGTCAACAGAGAAAGAATTCTCCTAAATGGTATATGAGATACATTATAATTACTGTTGTGTTATTGTTATTTTTATTGCTGTTTGTCATAGCTCTGGCTGCTCTAACAAATTACCATCAACTAGGTGGCTTAAACAACACACATTTATTTCTCACTGTTCTAAGAGGCCTTAAGAAGCCCAAGATCAAAGTGCCAACAGATTTGGTTCTTGGTGAGGGATCTCTTCCTGGCTTTCAGATGGCCACCTTCTTGCTGTGTCTACTTGTGGCAGAAGCAGCTCTGGTATCTCTTCCTTTTTTTAGTAAGGAAATTAATCCCATCATGGGGGCTCTCATCTCATAACCTCATCTAAACCTAATTATCTCTCAAAGGGTCCACCTCCTAATACCATCATATGGAGATAGTTCCATTTTTCTTAAATATTCAGAATATTCTAGAAACAAGTTTTTCTGCCCACCATAAATAACCTGGGCAATTCACTAGCTTTCTGTTGGAAGTGTTTTAAGGATGAAGAACAGAAGCACAGGGAATCCTGTTGACTGTGTAAAAGCCAAGGACTATTCACAGGTCTTTAGGAGAGTATGGGCTTCAGACATCAATAATTATGGATTCCAGTCAGTTTTCAAAATTTGAGTGAGCTGACTTCCTGATGACTCTCACAGAAGGCAGCCATCACATTAAGAGGAAACTTGAACTGCAATCCCTCATTTTCTTTTCATTTTCACGAAAAAAAGTTAGCATAATGGGAACTGATAGGAGAGCCAAATCACTGAAATATGAAAATCACAGAATTAGCATTTATCCAAATTCCTCAGCTGAGCCTATGATGGAAAGAGCTTGTTTTAATCACATCAAGTCTCTGCTTTGTGACTGTGGAGTTTCTTAGGAGCTAAAATATCCCTTTTTCTTTGAGGCAAAATTAATGGCTCCACCAAAGAATTAGATTAGTGAAGCAAAGTGCCTTTGTAAAGGAAAGACATCCTCAACATTTTCAAGTTGTTTGTCACCCTATGAAAAAGAAACATCAGTTCTAAATCCTTTGGAATTAATCAATCTAATGGTCATCTCCTTCATGTTTCCTATTTTCAGACTAAAAATTTTGCTCTGTTCAAATGTTAGTTTTGTTTAAGATCTGGGGCTGTTTGCATGACCACTGCTCTTTCTCCCAGATAACTTTATGAAAGATAAAGAAAGCCCATGAATTATATCCATGGACCTGATGTCCAAAGGCCACTGTTACTTTGGGTTTGGCTTTGCCACTGAGGGATCTAGAAGTTAGCTGTCAGAAGTTAGTCTGTTTTATTTAAGGGTTATTTCATTTTAATCCTCAGTTATATATGTGAAGATATAATATTTTCATGGAAAAAAGAATCTTTATTGTCTTGACTGTTTTTCTCCCCTACTATTTGTTGACTGCTAAGCCATTCTTGAATTATCATGCAAATCCTCTTCATCTCATTGAAAATTATGTGTTCACTCTGATCTGAAGAATAAAAAACTTGGATAGTCGAGATAGTGAACTCTGAGTAGTCACAAAATATTAGTTTGTCAGAAGTGAAGGAGTAATTTTGGTGTGTAAGCCACAGTGTCATAGAGTAATATCTCTTCAGGGATTAATATACGCCAGCATAGGGGCGCCTGGGTGGCTCAGTCGGTTAAACGGCTGCCTTCCGCTCAGGTCATGATCCCAGGGTCCTGGGATCGAACCCCGCATCAGGCTCCCTGTTCAGCGGAGAGCCTGCTTCTCCCTCTCCCTCTGCCTGCCTCTCTGCCTACTTGTGCTATCTCTCTGTCAAATAAATAAATAAAATCTTTAAAAATATATATATATATACGCCAGCATAGGTCAGAACACAGCAACAATAGCAGAGTTTTGGAATCTCTTTTTCCATCACATCATGGTATGGACACCCCAGCTCCTTCTTCATCAACAGACTCAGGAATGCTACTCAAAAGTTCTGGATGTGCTTTATTTCAACTTACTTTATTTCATCGAATTCTATATTGAAAACTTACATGCTACTGCTCTGCCATAAACTCTGTCCCCTTCTTTGCCCCATAAACTCTATAATCTAATATTCTTTATAATTATTCTCCCAGGTTAATTTTCAAGTTCTAAATGTATACATGTATATAAATGCAAGTACAACCAATCTTCATTATTCATAGATTTGATATTTGCAAATTCTCCTACTTACTAAAATTTATCTGTAGCCCCAAAATCAACACTTACGGGCTTTCATGATTTTTCTCATATATGTGTAGAAGGGTGAAAAATTTGAGTTGTATTACATGCAAGTTCCCACCTGAGGTCAAACAAAGTAATGCTCTGCTTTCTTTTTCAGCACTTGGACTGTAACTATTGTCCCCCTCTCTCACGTTAGTACTTTTTGTGGTAATTTCACTGTCAAAAATGGGCCCTGAGGGTAGTGCTAAAGTGCTATGTAGTGTTCCTAAGTGTAAGAAGGCTGTGATTTACTTTGTGGACAAAATGCATGTATCCAAGAAGCCTTGTTCAGCATCAGTTATAGTGCTATTGGCCATGAGGTCAATGTTAATTGAATCTGCAATGTATATTAAGTGCAATGTCTTTAAACAGAAACACACATAAAACAAGGTTATGTATTAATCGGTTGACAAAAAATGAAAACAGAAGCTTGCAGGCACCTAACCTTGTATTTCCTGCAGGAACAACGTTCAGGATTCACTAATTCAGTGTTCATGGCTATTTTACAGAACATAACTACCACAAATAGTGGAATCAACTATATTTATTTACAGTGGGAAATTTATCAGTTCTTAAAATATACATATTAGAGTAGAAAAGGGAGGAGACTCACCCAAGAGTCAGGAAGTATTTAAGCTCTAGGCTCATTAGATGTGCAGCTTTGTTCTCTAAGACTTCTGATTGATTTCTTAGGTGTTCAGAATGATTTTATATTTACCTATCTGTGTTTGAATGAGGAATCAGGCTTAGGGTCACCCTACTCCTCCACCATCTTACATCCCTCCAGCTCTAGGTTCATTAATGACCCGTGCTCTGAGATCCAGGTACAACATCCCTTTCAAAAACATAATAAAACAGAAATAAAAAATATATATATTCATACACATAATATGAAAAGAAACAGGGATTTATGATCATCTTCCCTTCCATTTTTACTTTTTCCTCTAGTGTGGAAAACTGTGTTTAAACTTGAGTGATTATTGCTAATTGAATGTGATGATATTATTTGGGTTGTTTTTATACAAAAGGACTTATTATTCAGAGAAACATACTTAAATGTTTATAGATAAATTTTTATGATGTTTGCTACTTGCTTCAAGATAATGCTCATTGGGTGAGGGACAAAAGAACCTGATACTTGTTGAAGCTGAATGATGGACACATGGGGTCACTATTCTCTTAGGTCTATTTTGTATGCTTTTAACATTTTCTATAATAAGATATTGCAGAGATAAATAATAAAGTAAGAAGTACTATTCTTCTGTGTCAAAATCCATGCTTAGAACTTTATATATGCTGTTTTATTCAACCCCTATAATAATTTTATGTAGAAGATACTGTCTTTTTTAATTTAGAGCAGAACTTTATATATATATATATATATATATATATAAATCAGTGATAGCAACTATATTTAAACATTTAGTTTTCATTCTTTTTTTTTCTTATAATGTATTATATATGTAGCTTGTAACAATGATAAACAGATGTCTTTTGCATTTCCAAATTTTAAAATTTTCTTTCTAATCTTATAGTAAGGTGTACATACATTTTGAATATATATATTCAGAGTCAATTAATCTTTTGTGTCCACTTACCAAAAGTCCCAACTCACATTTCTAGACTTAATATCTGGAAAGGCAAATGACCAAGACAAACTTTGTTCAAGAGTTCTAGACCTCAGAT
Organism: Leptonychotes weddellii; assembly: GCF_054177405.1. Taxonomy (NCBI): domain Eukaryota; kingdom Metazoa; phylum Chordata; class Mammalia; order Carnivora; family Phocidae; genus Leptonychotes; species Leptonychotes weddellii. The sequence continues at coordinate 53,375,600 of NC_138379.1, forward strand.
CCAGATATGAAAGACATAAACAGTCTAGAATGTAACAACAATTTCATTTCTGAAAGAAATTTCACCATTATTAAATTTAGAATCACAGTATGTTAGAGTTTGGAGTTCTAGATATCCAATCTTCTTACATTTCAAGAAAATAAATCCCAGAGAAAGAGAGTAGCTAAAATGGAGATCAGGTCTCTTATTTTCCAGGCACACAGATTTATTGACACATAGATTTATTGATACCATACTGAAAAACGTATCAGAAGCTCTAGGCAAACATGGAAGAAAGAATAAATAAATGTCCATGAACACGTACATGAATACAGATGCACTACACATACAAACGCAGATTAATATATTTAAATTAACTGAAATGTTTCTTACTTTAAACCCAGAATAGGCATAGGTCAGGTAGAGATGATTTTATCTAAAGCTGTTTGCAAATCCATAATTAAATCCATGCACACTGGCAGTTACACAAAATATCACCCTGTGGTGTTATACTTGGTTAAGGATTAATTAGATTAAAAGCTTCTAAGACTAATTCACTGAGATAAGAAATGATAATTTGGGAGTCTATAGAATAGAATTATTCTTACCATATTGCTTTTCTAAAGAAAGTTTTAATTATCTCTCTTTAGCCAAATGTAAAAGTATCTTTTCAGATTAAAATATCTACTGCGGGAAGAAAAAAATAAAGCTCTATTGAGATGAAATATCTACTTAACACAGAAAAATATTCTACCATTCAATTAAAACATTAAATATGAATAACATAAGTTAGAGGTATACCATAACAGATGCTGTGAGTCAATGTAATGCCCCTGTCTATTTTTCCAAAACTCAATCATCATTTGCTAACTTAGATGAAAATTTCTCTTCAGGGAATAAAAATAAAACCAAGACCAAAGCAATGCTAAAAACATAAAAATGCCTCAAAAACCATGTCTCCTTGCAATAAAGTGAACTGCTTTTAAAAATTACAGTGAGACAGTGTTAACCTACCATAATCTCTGTTGCACTTCAGCCTTTAGAGTTATATATTCTGCTCTGTACTTAACTTACAGGAGCTTCAAAAACAGCACACAGATAAGGAGAACTAGTAAAGAACTGGCATAGTAATAAAATCCAACAGAAAATTAAAAATAAAATTATATTTGGAGGTCTCATAAGTGATAAAGGCAAGATTTTTAGTCAATCAGTAAAGAATAGCATTGTCAATGTATGGATTCATGCAAATTTGAAAAAAAATTGACTTGAATTTTCACATACATCACAATACATTTTGAATAAAAATATACATGTAAAAAAAATTAAGCCCCCAGATACTCTGGAGTATATAGAAATTGTATTTCTACAATATTGGGGGTGAGGAGGTCCAGTTATAAGAATCATACCAAAGGGAAAAAACAACCCAAATAATAAAGGAAAATACTGATTGACCTTACTGTTTAATATGGGCACAACTTTCAGTTTTGTAATAAAGTTTTGTAAATAAAAATGAAACTCAAATAATGAAAAAAAATTTCATTACACGTAATAATCAATTTTTTATGTGACTGACAAAAAGTTCCTAAAAATCATAGAAAATTTTTGTATTCTGACAGAAATACAGGCCAAGATGTGGAACAGCAATTTGTAAACCAAGACTTATTAGTTGCCAATAAACATTACATAGTATATCAGTTTGATAAATAATCAAAAATATAGATTAAAACAATTAAATATGATTTCTACCAATAAAATTGAAAAGATAAGAAGAAAATACAGAATAGTAAGGGAGTGTCACCTATCAAATATTCTCATACATAGCTAATGGAAGTTCAAATTGATCCAATATTTCTGGAGAAAATGTCATCAGAATATATAAAGAATACAATATATAGCAATATCAGTCTAGAATTTTTTTTTCAAAAAGATAATCAAAATTATAATAATCAAAACAAACACTAATGTCTAACATTCCTCCTTTGTGTCATGCACCATTCTTAGCATTTTTCCCACATTAACTCATTTAATCATTTCCACAAGCCTGTAAAGTAAGTTCTATCATTATTACCCCATTTTACAGATTAGAAGAAGTATAAGAAATCAGATCCTGATCTGCATTTCCTTTTCCTTCTTTTTCTTTCTATTTCTAGTCCCAACCTCTCTATTGTTCTGATTATCCACAATGGAGGATATTCAGCTATATTTATAAACAACTTCACAAAATTTTAGAAAAATATATACATACATGTATGTGCACAAATGCCTGTGTGTATATATATTATTTTTATATATACATAATATATGTATGCATGTGTGTATTTGAATTTTATATAAGGAGAGTTCACAGGTGGAAACAGATTCATGTATGTGGGATATTTTCTGCCATATGTGTATATACTAATTGTTTGAATATTTTCAGTTGTCATGACATTCTTATAACCAAGGAAACTAATGTGCAGACTAGCTGTAAAATTTACCTAAGTTCCATCTTCTACACCTATATTTTGCTATTAGCTATTCCTTTAAAACATTCTTTAATGGAGGACTACTCTTCCATAACATAGATTTATTCATAATTTACTTGACCAATTCCAAACCTGTATTGTTGAACAGACAACCTATATATTTTAAATGTAGAATTTATGGCAACATTTATAATCTCTCATTAACCAAAGACATGACCATTCAGGTCAAAGATGTTTGAAATCCATACATGAAGGCTGACAGTTGTTCAAAATTATAATAATTATAAACCATATTAGGAACTTAATTGCTTGATGTTGTTGCAGTATTCTGTACTTCATCTTGTGTATTTTGCACTTGTGATTCATTTTTAGTGTTTTCTCACTTGAAACCACCAAAAGACAATTCATTTTAGTTTGGCCCAATTACTAATAAGTAACAATGAAAGTGAAAGTAACATCGATACTTTGAACATGAAAGTTTCTTCATTATTAGCATGGTGCAAGCATTGTCATTTCTGATTCTCAGAACTTGAGGCAGAGTACCAAGGGCTTGGAACATGAGGTTCATGTTCATGCCAACACATCACTATAAACCTCACATACAGATTGCTAGATGTGAAAAAACTAAATTTAAAATCAGGCATAAGAGGATCAGCTGTAACAATAAAGAACAACAACAGAATGTGGGTTAGTACTTTTCACACACTAGTGACTTTTTTGGGCTGAGGCCCAGGATTCACGGTGACATTGCTAGATACAGCTTCTCAGATGCTTCCCTCTACCAGCAATGCCTGCTTTACTCCTCCTTATCATTTCCTAGGATAACCTTACTTATTTTTCAAATGTCAACTAAGCTGCATCTTCTCTTGGAAGTCGTCCCCTACCCTCCCATACACATAAACACACACACACAGACACACGTGCATGCTTGTGTGCACAAACACACACACACACACACACAGAAGCAGTCAGGGAAAGGTCTTGTCCTCTACAAAACTTTTTCAGAGCCCCTTGTTTTGGATGGAGTCATGTCCTCCCAAAAGATATGTTTGTGTTCTAATGCCTGTTATCTGTGAATGTGATCTTATTTGCAAATAGTCTTTGCCGTGTAATCAAATTAAGATGAATTCATACCAATTTAAAAATGGGCCCTACCTAATCCAATGACTAGCATCCATTTAAAAAGAAATTTAAACATAGATACACAGGGAGATCCTTACACGATGACAGGAAGAGACAGGAGTGATGCGTCTATTAGCCAACCAAGGACTATCAGCAGCTACCAGAAGCTAGGAAGAGACAAAGAACAATCCTCCCCTAGAGCCTTGAGAAGGAGGATGGCATTGCATATACCTTGATTTCAAGATTCTAGACTCTGCAACTGTGAGAAAATAAATTTCTGTTGTTTTAAGTCATCCAATTTGTGGTACTTTTTGATAAGGCATTCCTTCAAAACTAATACATCCCTAACACTTTTTTCCTCATTCATTCATTCCCAGGCAAATTTTACTAAGTGCTGACTCCATGTCAGGTAGTAGACTTGCTTGCTTTCCTCCTTTTCCTCTGCCAATCAGTTTAGCCCCTCAGGAGAGGAGCTTCATCATTATATTCTCCAGAGCCTACACCATTCCACACACAGAAGAGGCTGCTAATAAATAATTGTTGATTAAATGATTAAATGCCACTCTTGATCTTTCATAGGGAGCTTCTTTTTAACATTGCTTTTATCTCCTAGTAAAGAGTGGTGTCCAAAGAGAACCAAGGGCTGAACGAGAAAGGAGCTGTCTTTTAATGACAATCACAAATCTATCCAAAGTAAACAACAGAATATGTGCATTTTAAACAGATCTTAGTTTTTTTGTTGCTGTTGTTCTCATCAACAATGCAAATAAAATGCCATTTCTCTTTGATTGTCTGAATGTTCTTTACTTCATCAACATAAAAACAGCCAAATGGACTTTCACTGAACTTGAAGGGTATGTTTGGGAAGGCATGAGAAAAAGGATAGCAAAATAAACTCTGAAGTCAAAATGCCTGAGTTTGAATTCCTGTTTAGCCACTCCATAGGTATAACCTTAAAGAAACATTCAGTCTCTCAAGGTCTATAGCTGCTCATCTATAAAATGTGACCAATAAGTATATATTACATATGAAACACATGTGAGGATTAAAAGACATACTAGATGTTTAACACAGTGTCTTAGATACAGTGAATGCTCAAGCAAGTTAATTTGCTTTAGTTCTATTGTATTACTCTCATTATTAATAGCACTTCTATATTTTTGGTGTCAAAATCTTGGTGCAAAGTCCTTCAGAAATTCTTACTTACTCCGTAGTATAAAATATATAAGATCTTAGAGAGAAGAAGAGATCACTCGCTTTTTTTTTTTTAAGATTTATTTATTTGACAGAGAGAGACACAGTGAGAGAAGGATCACAAGCAGGGGGAGTGGGAGAGGGAGAAGCAGGCTTCCCATGGAGCAGGGAGCCCGATGTGGGGCTCGATCCCAGGACCCTGGGATCATGACCTGAGCTGAAGGCAGATGCTTAACGACTGAGCCACCCAGGTGCCCCGATCACTCATTAATTTATATATACTCTGCAGGTGACAATTTCAAAAATAAGGACCAAAAGAAAGAGTGCTTTTTCCTTCAAGAAGCAGTCAATCCAGCTAAGTATCTTGATCACCATTCAAAGAACTTTTTAAATTGGAAGTCTCTAGTAGCGCTGAGGCACTTCACCACAGCAAGTGGCTGTTCATGTGAATACACAGATGAATCAGAAAGGATTGCCAATAACTCATGGTTATATAGGAAGAGATACAACTGCAGGATTCACTGACTCCCTATTTTCCATGGAAAACTATTATAACACCTTAGCTAAGTACACAAGACACTTTACGTTCTCATTTCCCGCTTATTGGTATATATGGAGTTACAGCTCCCACATTATATTTCATTTTTTATTGGTTCTGCTTTCCCTATGCTTTTTTTTTCTCTTTTGCTCCTTCCTTTAGATGGACTGTTTATAACAGTTCATTTTTTCTCTCTCTCAGTTAGAAAACTATAAATTTTTTTCTATTCTTTTTGAAGTTAACTTTTGTATTTTTAATATGCATATTTTAAGTTATAAATTGGTAGCTGCAACATCCTCTAGAAAAATTGAAGGATGTGATAATACTTCAATCTCATTATTGCTACCTTCTCCATTTTAGATATTCACTTCCTGTATGTTGGTTCTAAGTTTCTGTCCCCATCCAATGTAATATTTTTTTTATTATTTTATACAGTCAATTTCAATTAAGTCACTTACTGACTTCCTTTGCTCACAATTTCTATTTGTATCTCATATATTTTTTCTGGAATTATTCATCTAGAATGCATTCATTAAATTGTATTTAAAATATAGCCTTTAGAAATGCATTTATTGAAATGTTGTAGGTAGGAAATGTTGTTTTTGTTTGCCCATAATTTTGATTTTATTCTTATTCCTGAATAATACTTAAACTTCTGAAAATTTCCCCCTCCCCTTGGGGCACTTTGAAGATTCCACTTTCCTCTTCTGACTTCCGTTGTGTTAATGGGAAGTCAAGTTTAAGACTATCATTTTATTTTAAGTGATCTGACTCTTTTCTTGATTACTTTTAATATATTTTATTTATGTTTGGTATATTTCAGTTTCCCTACAATGCTCCCTGTTATGCAATTCTTTTATTCTGCTTATGATTTATTGGACTTCCTAGAAGTCAAAATTCATGTCTTTAAGCAATTTTGAAAATGACCCACCATTAACACTTTAGCTATTACCTCTCCCTGCTCTCTATTCTCCACTTCTGGAATTCCAATAAAATATATGTTAGACCATCTCCTTCTGTCTTGCATGTCTCTTAACCATTCTTTCTTAATCTCTCTACATTTAATCTTTGTACTACATTCTCTGTAATTCTGTTCAATCTATCCTCTGTATTTCCTAACTCTCACTTTAGTTTTTTCTTTTTTTTTTCTATTCTGCTTTTACCCATCCATTCAATTTGATAATCTCTTCTGCTTATTGTTTATGCCGACTCTTGCTCTTTTTTAAAAATTTCCTTCTGTTTTGTAATTTGTATTGTGCGTTTTTATTTACACTTGTGCTCCATTTGTCGAAAAGAAAAAAATCTGTAGAAATAACAAGATAAAATTATTTCCCTCTAGATAAATTTTACTTTTGATTTGTTAATTGCTCTCATATGTTTCCAAACTGGACAACTCTTATTTGATTTACCAGCTTATAGAAGTTCTGCAATTTGAACCCTAAATGTGAATCAGGTTACAATTTCTCATGGGAATTAAAAACAAAACAAACAAAACAAAAATTATCCAGAGCCCAGGCTAAGACATAAATGTTTATTTTGTTTCCTTTTGCTGGTTTAACAGATAGGTATCCACTTAACCAATATCTAGGGCGGTCTTAAAGACTGAGTGATACAGTGATAAAAAATCTTGGTAATACTAATAGTAGTTATAGTAACAAGCAGTAATAGTCATGAGCCTTGTTTATGATTAAATCAGAACTGTAGATAATTTTTATTCTTTATAGTTAAGTACAAAGTCTTGCATATTTTAGACATTCAGCACATTTTTGTCAAAACAATGAGAAACCAAAATATAAATTAAAAATTTCTAAATGCTTTAATGTAGTAGTTTTCAAAATATTTCTAGCTGCACAAGTGGTTTTTCTTCTTTGTGTGTGTGTGTTTCCCAAAATTTGCCCACTGGATAACCCCACTCTCTCCACACTCCTCAAGGTGGAAAAGTAAAGTATGTTTTTGTGTTCCTAGAGGAGGTCAACGTATTAGTATTTACCACATTACTTTCATTCACTGGGATACATACAGGAGATAACTACATCAGAGAAGACAGGGTCTCTGAATTGAGGAGACCTCTGCTAAAGGATGAGTGGGATGCCAAATACTTATTTTAACATGGAGGGACCTATATGAATAAGAACCTTCTTTTAAACTAACCAATGAAGACTTTTTTTTAGGAGACATGCATGAAATTTCTGTGGTGTTAAATAATTCTCATAACTCCTTTTCTATCAATCACAAACTTGCCTCTAAAAAAGACTAACTTGATGCTTATTAAACTCTTAGGCTATATTTGTGAATATTTTTATTTTCAACTGTGAATAATAATTCTAAAATCATACATTCACATCTGTTTGAAGTATAATATTTATTTTTATAGTATAGTTGTCATTTGTATAACTGGATTGCTTTTGTTCACTGAATTCAGTTAATTTTTATATTAAAAGCATTACTGCCACCATTTTTGCAACATTGATTCAATGCCCACAAGGTAACTTTCTTGCTAACCTCTTGGTTATTTACTAAGTAACCAGGTGTCCTCTTGTTTTATTCTCCCATAACTCAAAGTAGGCATCACTACTAATTTTCTTCTTCTTCTTTTGTTTTGATAAGGGCTTTTGAGTCCAAAGAATATAGCTTAGTAGCCCAAAGACTCACAACTCCTAGTTCTTTGTTGACCTCCAGGTATCTTTCATTCCAAAACCCTACAACAAATTCATCAAATGAAATCCTATGAGACTTACGGGTAGCAAACAATCCGGTCTAAGAGGAATCGGCATTAAAGTTGATGCAATATATTTCTATTATAAATCAATTTCCTTGGACTGGATGGTACAACTGTGACAGAGAATATAAGATCCTAGAATAGATGTTGATGTTTTGTTTTTTTTTTTTTTTTTAAGATTTTATTTATTTATTTCAGAGAGAGAGAATGAGAGAGAGCAAGCACATGAGAGGGGGGAGGGTCAGAGGGAGAAGCAGACTCCCCGCCGAGCAGGGAGCCCAATGCGGGACTCGATCCAGGGACTCCAGGATCATGACCTGAGCCGAAGGCAGTCGCTTAACCATAGATGTTGATGTTTTACAGAAAAAAATCAGCCTCCCTAAAGTTTTCCTTATTTTTCCTGAAAGATTTTAAACTTTCCTATTGCAATATTTTTCGTAAGTTAGATAATTACCTTTTAACTCCACTATGTTTAAATGCATATCAGTGAGCTGGATGAATGCAGTCGTAATTGGCATAATAGGTTTTTCTCATTTGCTTTTTCTTGTTTATCACTCCAGAGAAGGAAATGTCATTAACCTACTCTATGTTTAGCAGACAGGTTCAAATATGTTTCTGTCTATCTTTGTTGACATCCTTCCCTTATTTCAACTGTAATCTATCCTTCGTCATAAATTTAAAATTAACTTACTCTCTTCTTGCATTAATCCTATATGAATTTGTAGAAGGTAGTCCATCCCACACCAGCAGTCCTTGACTTTTAGTGAATGGGGACTAAGTATCTGTTGAATAGAAGGAAATTCCCCTGCAGAGTGAGCTTGGGGCCTCCTATTTTTAGGCTAGTGATTCTTTAAATATGTCATGACTGAATAAGTAATTAGTTCACACAAAACTTGGATTTTACCTCACATTAAATATTGATAGGTTTCCATTAACCTGGTCTAAATTCATGGAGACAGACTTGATGAGACTACCTCCAACACCACCCCTCCACTAATTTCAATGCTTTATTAATTTCTCTTTTGAAAATATAGTTCTGGTCCTCATATTTACCTGCTCCCAAACCTCTAATGGTTCCCTGTTACTGAGAGAAGCATATGCTTAAAACAAGCTGTATCATCCCCAAATCTCCCCAGCAAGTAGAGGCCACTGAAATTCTATATAGGAAAATAGAGGGTATGAAAATTTTAACAAGTCATCAAGATATGAGCTTATGCACTCTTCCCCCTCACATCTATATATAACCTACAAAATAATTCTAGAAACTCAGAAATGTTGAAATGAATTGTCTCATTTCTCTCCCCTGCCTCTGTTGCCACTAGCAGTGTCTTATCAGGACCTCATTGTATCTCCTTTGGGCTATTTCAGGACCAACCTAACTCACTTACTGGAATCTTACAGCTTTAGCACCAGTCCATCTTTCATTCTCTAGCCAGTGGGATCTTCATAGCAGAAATATGCATCATCATGTCCTCCCCCTCCTTATCCTGGCTGTTAGTCTGTCTAAGACCTGGCAGGTACCTATGTCTCCAGAACCTTGCATGCTCCTCCTCTACTCTCATGCCCCTGCTGTGCCAAACCTCATCAGGCAACCTGCTGACTGACCTCACTGCTCTCTCATGTGTGTAGAACAATCCCCTCTGCTTGTTCATCAGGAAAACTCCTATTTATTTTTCAAAGTCCTACTCTCATCATCACCTCATCTTTGAAATTTTCATTATTGCCTTTGTCAAAACTGAATTAGTCATCTGTTCCTCTGAACTATTTCTATATCTTGAATGTAATTTTCACTGCTCATATCTCACAGTAACTCATGACATTAGGATTATTACCAATTATTAGTCTAATTTTTCCATCTTGTAACTCTTCAAGGCAAGAAAAATCAAAAGATTTTTCTGAGTCCTGCTATATATCAGAACTTGCAATAGGGAGATCACATAACTAGACAGACAAAACCCCTGCCCTTCTTGACATGATAGATTAGTGACTGTATCACTCTTCTTTGCTACTGTGAGCCAGAGAAAGTGCAAAGATATAGCTGTTAAATAAACAAATGGGGAAACCATCTTGTCAAATAAATGGATATGGTATCAACCATGAAGAGAATTCAATCTCATTTTTTGAAACCAACTTAATTTTTTTTTTATTGTATTTGGCCAGTATTTTCAGAAGCTGAATAGCAAAGGATGGCAAAGCCATCTTTAAGCCAAACTACTAAAGGAGAGATAATCAACAATCTGAAGACTGTAATGTGTTCTTAGATATAAAAGGCAGATAGGAAGACATGCCTCAGGGTATCTTACCCATCCTGCATGGAGCTCTCCAGAGGGGAGTTCACATAATTCTACAGACTCTATTATAGCCATGTCTAGACTTGCCTTGAATAGCTCCGATAATAGCAAATCCCTCACCTCCCATCACAAGTTGCTCCATTAACAATTGTAAATTTTTTAGCAACTGAGAAGAAAAATAGTGTGTATATATAGAATTTCAGCAACAACTTGCTGTTTCACTTTTCTTGATACTATTCTTTTTTTTTCTTTAAGTGGATTTCCAATATTCTAAATGACAAGGAAAAAAGGTATTTCTTCTGGTTTTTGTTGTTATTTGTTTGTTTTTGAGAAAGAGAGAGTGTGAGCACGAACAGGGTAGCAGAGAGAGAGAGAATCCTAAGTAGGCTCCACACTTGGCACCAACCCTCAGATCATGACCTGAGCTGAAATTAATAGTTGGGCACTTGACCTCACAAGCCACCTAGGTGCCCCTGTATTTCTTCTGTTTTTGACAAAAAGAGACTGTGGAGGAACTAGAGTTCATCTAATCCAACATCATTGTTTAACAGATGGGGTATTGGAGTCCAGGGAAGAAAATAGCTTATCCAAGATGGGCTGGGTATTTAATGCATAAGCCAGGCCTAGAACCTAGATCTCTCCTATCTACCACATACCCTTTTCATTATACGATCTCCTCAAAGAGCTTAATCTGAGCAAGACTTCATGTAGTTTTTTGTCTCTCCTACATTTTATAATCTCCATAGTAAGAAATATAGAAATTACTTTATAATTGCTTTTTGACAAACTAAAATTCAATGTGCTAATGTATTCACTGCATTTCCCTTATCCACTGCCCCATTTCCTCCTCCAGCTTGAGCAAGGCACACTGTGATCACCAATATAGCCCTTCCCATTACCCTGAGAAGAGATTTTCTTTTTCTGCTTGGTTCCTGAGGGATTTGTGATATGAACTGACACAACGGGTCTGAAAGGACAGACTCTGAGAAGCAGAGGAGGAAAGATTTGCAGGCAAATCCAAAAGTATTTATTCTCTGGCCCTTTACAGAAAATGGTTGCTGACTCTTGTTCTCGACAAATGACAAAGTAGGCCCTTTCAAATTCTTCTAAATATTTGGATTTCAAGTTATCCCTTGAAAAACAGACAGAACCATTGTCAGATGAGGACTTTATGAATGCCCTGTAGAGGCCGACAGGCTAAGGAGAGAAGATTCAACATGAAATGTCTCATAAGTTTAGGAGTCATTTATTGAATAAGAATCATGGTAAGATTCTGTTAATTTTAGTATAAGGACCACCAAAATTTTGGAGTTAAAGTTAATATCTTTGAACAAGTCACATGACTTCAACAAACATCTGTTTCTTCATTCATAAACAGAAATAAAATTGATAGCTCTTTTATAATATCATGGTAAAAATTAATTTTAGGTAACATATTAACTATCAAATCCTTCATATCACATAACCCAGATGAAGAGATAAACAGAAATAATTAAATTGTAGATATTTAATTTTTTTGTGTGACTTAAAAAAAAAAAAACAAAACTCCAGTTCTTACAACGAGGTTGCTGAGCAATTGACATCTTTCAGAGAGCTCAATAAGAGAGCTGAAAAGCAAATGTTAAGCTGTTTTACTGTACAAGAGACATGGGACATTTAGTTTCCTCCCAAAGTAGGTTCAGATGCCCAGATGGAATAGAAAGGCAATTACTATCCACTTATTCCTTTCCTATGGAAAAAAATAAAAGTCCTTCATCCCTTTACCAACAGCCGAGCTCCTTCTCAATAGGTCACCTTCAAATAATTATACAAGTGACATACTTAGTTCTGTCCCTGATCCATTGAATTACCCACGTAGACATGAACCTCAATGGTACTTCCTTAAACTCCTTTGTGGCCAATCACTATGCTGCTCATATATGGCTGATTAGGCCTAGAGAGTAGAAGTTATGGTTATCCTGGCATTTGACAGGGGAGGGACTGTATAATTCCCAACAGGAACCAGGGACAGTATTAATTATAAAAAGTAATTATTACTTCCGTTATCCTCAATGAAAGTAGTGAAAGGATATGTATATAATTGTTTCAAACACCTTGCTCTTCAGTTCTTACTCACAGCTGTATTCTCAATTAGTACCTAACATGCACAGAGTTCCCCAAAGGACTAGAGGCCAGTAGTGAGTTAATATGTCTGTGGTGTTTAATAGTTAAAACAAGTAAACAAACAAAAAACACAGAGAACACAACAAACACAAAACTGAAAGATTAATAGTTTGCATTAAAAGCTTTATCAGAATCTCCCTCTGCCCTCCAAAATGTCTAGATACCATGTGCGGGGGCCCCATGGTAATTTTGTTTTTAATAAATGACTGAATGAATCTTATACCAGCTATATAAGAAAGATGATCTGGATATCTTAGCATCATTCTGTTTTATTAATACCTGTATTTGAGGAAAAGCTGAAATAGGATTTGTTACGCCGAACTCCCTGACAGCATAACGTTATTTATACAGGTAGGTATGGGTAAGTAAGTGAGTTAATGTTGCAGTATTTTTAAAAGCCAGCTTTTCCCCAAGCAAGAAAATAACTGGCTGTCGTAAATGATCAATTGTATAAAAAGGTCCAAGCTTTGCAAATTTCCACACAAGATATTCAGAAAAGTTCTCCACCTACCTAAATAAGCTCATTCCAGCAACCAAAGTGTGGGACTGAGAGCTTCGGTTTCATGTTCAGAGACGTGTTTTCCTTACCCCAGAGTGTCACTAAATTGGAAATGTCACAACCCTTGGGGGCACATGAAAAATGCATATTATTTCACATCTGTTTTTCACTTGATCCCAATGGACCTGATATTTCTCCAAATTGCTATGTGGAAAAACCAATTTAATTTGACTGAGGTATGAATAGAAACTTACAAGCAAAGTGGAATACTTGTTTTAAGGTTAAAATGGGAAACTTTGCTTTGTTACTGTTATTGCTGAGAAAAGCTTCTAGGAGTATTGTTCTCTTTTTAAAAACCTTCTTTACTTGTACTGATGCAACCCTAACTCATCTCTGTTAGATCTAGTTCAAAAAGCATTCCAAGATTATACCCTCAAATATGTATTTTTCTCTTTTATGAAAATTTTGGGCAGGTATAATCTATAAAGGTTAATGTTGGAAAGATAAGAGTTTATTAGTGAATACACTAATAAAGGCACAACTCTGTTGAAGGCACAACTCTGTTCCTTGATAGTTGTATGACCTTGACTAAATTATTTAACTACTCTGAAACTCAATTTCTTCATATATGAAATGGGAATAATGAGTGATCATAAAGATTAAATAAAATAAGGGATATAAACACATTAGTAAATAGAAATGCCTAAATAGACCCTAAGAAATGATATTTCTATTCATTTTCAAAAAAATTAAAAATTTAATCCATTGGATTAAGCCTTAGATGATGGAAAATAATGGCTCTTGGTCCTTTCCTGTGTGATAATAATGTGACTCCTTTATATAAACATTTCCTATATATTAGTACTCTTCCTGTAACCTAAAATTTCAAGAATCTGATAAACATGGTTTTGACTACCAGAACATCAAAAATCAGTCCAAATGCAAGGAACATAAAGTATACCAAGACTATGTTGAAGGGAAACGTTGGCATTCTAAAGGAAGATGGAATATATCCCAATCCATCAACCCTCTGATCATCCCTACATTCTCCCTCATCTCCCCAGGGGGAGGCGTCAGATTAGATTTAGCACAATTCATTCAGTGGAAGCGCTGTGTGTGAGCTGATAAGCACACTGAGCAGTGAGAGAGCATTGTCTGTGGCTTTTCCCTAGCGCTCTGGCTATTTATTTCACTTCTACCCCAATTGAGCAAAGACATTTACTAAATTTCACTTGATGCTGTCACAGGATCACTTTGAAAAGCACCATTTGCAGTAGGCTGAAAAGGTTGGCAAAGGAGGAGCCTTGTGACTAGCTCACAGGGCTGAACTGGCATGCATAGGATTTCTTGGGGAAAATTATCCCTTCACTGGGCAATTAAAATCCATCTGGTTATTCTGCCAGCTAAAGAATTCACTGAATTCAGTGCCAGCTACTATCAGGTGTGGATGTCTCAAATTTCCTTTGAATGAGATGGTGAACATTCATCCCACAATGATATGTCCCTTCTAAGATGTAGTTAAAAATACAGACTAGGATAAGAGGGTCATACAATCACAGAATAGTTTACCAGGGGTTCTTCACTGTTTTTGTACACTTAACCTCACTGACTGTCTGATAAAGCCCATGGACTCCTTTCCCATAATAATAATTTAAGTGCACAAGATAGGTACATAGCATTGCAAAAAACTAATTATATTGAAATAAAATTATAAATATTTATTAGTGTATTAAATAGAAAGTTCAAGCAGCAGGTCTGATAGCTAGTGTAATTTCAAAATAGTGGTAAGCATAAATGATATCTCAGGATATATGTAACAACTTTAATGTGACATAAAATTATTTTTATTTCGATTAGTGATAAAGTCAGAGGAAGAGCTTACAACTAATGGATTTACTGCCCACATCCATAAGCTAAGAAAATGCTTTAAAAATTTCAGTTAGAGATTGGTAAATTAGTGAATTTCTCCATTCATGTATGTAGCCCTCAACTTAGAAATATGTAATAGTGAGAAAAACTTTGGTCTCAGAGTGAAAGCTTCTTAATTGGCAATCTAGTGCTGCCACATTCTAAATGTGTGCTCCAAGCAAGACCTTTTAATAACTGTGAGTTATAATTTATTCAACTTTATTTACAAGAATTTAGTGAAAACCAAATGACATCATAATGGCACCAGTAATATAATGATGTCTAATATTTCTTGAGCACTTACCATGTATCAGGCACTGTGGTAGTTGCTTTACAGACATTAATTCAAGCACTATAGGGAAGAATTCTTGTACCTAAATATATATATAAGGTTCTTAAATGCGACCGGAAACCTTAGGAAATCCATTTTAGCCTAGACTTTGTACAGGGAAAACCTTAAAATCTGCAGAAATTCCTCCCAGTCACCAGCAGAAATTACACTGCTGTTATATTGGTATTATTTCAGCAGGGGAAAGGAAGTGCAGGAGATCTATTCCAAATTCCTCATTTTGTTGGATGTCACTCTGAGGAATGAAGGGATTTCCCACCAATAAAGTGCTCCATTGAAATTCTTAGGCTCTTCTCTATACTCCTTCCCAAAGTTCTCTCTCAGTACAGTTTTACAATGACAGCAGTTAGGATAATCATCAAAATACCTAACCACATAGGCACAGAATGGTCAGGAAGGACTCCTGACCATTTGGAAAGGATGCCAGTGGTAAGATAAGGACTTAATACTGTTAAGAAATAATTTCAGTAACATTTCCAAGGTTTTAAAGCATGGAAAAAGAAGGAAATAACCCACATTATTTTCATGAAGCAAGTCTACCTTGATACCAAACCCAACAATTGTTGGCTTAAGGGATATCATTCCAGAAATATAGGTATATGTCAACATTAATAAATATATTATAATTTATCATATTAATAAAATAAGAAAAAACACAGACATTTCTCTCAATGCTAAAATGCCCTTTGAAAAAATTTATTAAAAATAAATAAGAAATACAAATATTTCACTGACATTATAAATCATATCTATCTCAAATTCAAAGAACATCATACTTAAGAGAAACAGATGAAGAATCCTAAGAACAAATGATTTGTATAATCAAAATTTCTATTTAGTATTTTTGAAAGTATCAGTCAACAAATTAGAGAACTGGCTGCAGAGCTATAGTATAAATTTGGAAGTCAATAATATATGATTGTACACTTGGAAACTCAGAATGGTCTGCAAAACTACTACCAATAATAAAAGAACTTTTGTAAAGTTCTAGGCACAGATTTTTTTTTTATACATAAAGTAATAGCCTTCTATATGCAAACAACATCCAGCTAAAGGACACAATAAAATAAAAAATCCCATTCAGAACAGCAATAAAACAGATAAAATACTTAGAAATAAATCCAACAAGAAGTGTCAAGATCCATACAAAGATAAATTTTAAATGCTCCTGAGGTACCCAAAGATGATTAGAACAAAAAGTCTGAATAGGAAGATTCAATATTATAGTGACGCTTGGTCTCCCTAAGTTATTCCATCAATTCATCATGAGACAAATACCATTGAAACCCAACTTTTTCTTTGGTGGGAAGGAAACAAGCTAATTAATATATAAACTTCATATGAAAAAACAAGCAAGAATCATTTGGAAAATTGAAAAAATAGATTGGTGCTTCAGGTATATAATGCCACCAAATATTGAAGGCCATTCTATAGCTTCAATTAATAAAGCAGTGTGATGCCAGCAAATAAATAAAAAGTCAATGACTCAGATTAGAAAGTCTAGAAATAGACTCAAATATGTACTGGAGTTCGGTGTATGATAAAGAAAGTAATTACAAATAAGTAAAGAAAACATAAACTATTTAGCAAAAAGTTCTGCAACAACTTGATAGACACTTAGGATATTATTAGATCTATGCCTCACTCATAATACCAGATCAAAAGCATCAAACACTTAAAAATATTCTTTTGAGAATGAAACCACAAAGGAATCAATAGAAAACTTGGGATGTTTAAAAATAATATCGTGTAGGAAAAGGCATTTATAAGAAGAATGCAAAACTCAGAAGCCATTAAAACATTGTTCAACTGCATAACCGCGTGGCAAAAATCACTACACAAAATAAAGAGATGAATATGAACATATTTTCAACCCATCACAGGAAAAAAAAATAGACTGCTGGCTTCAACAAGGTTTCAATATATATTAAATAAAGAAATGAGAAAAAACTACCAAAAGCCCATAGAATAATGGGAAAAGGATTATAAACAGAGAGTTCACATAAAAGAGAATGCAAATGATTCTGAAACACATGGAAAAACGTTCAGTCTCATCCAGAAACAAAACAAAACAAAAAATCAAATTAAATTACACTGACTTGCCATTTTTAATCTATTCAATTGCCAAAACCAGAAAATTTTGAGAATTTAGTGTTGAGCATACAGCGAAGCAGGCATTCATATTCTTGGTGAGAATGAAATTCATACAACCTCTCTAAAGGACAGTTTTGCAATATTTAACAAAAAAGAAAAAATACATATTACTTACATGTAAATGAAATGAGTGATATATAGTTATTCATTGCAGTAAAATTCACAATATAAAAAGATTAGAAAAAGCCTAAATGCTCATCAATAAAAAGCTGGTTAAATAAATTATGGTACTTTCATATAATATATCTCTTTTATGGTTTAAATTTCTTACACATAGTTCATAGCTCAACTATGTTCACTTTTACATATCTTCATATTTTTGCATGTTTAAGAAATAAATCCCCCAATACTTATAAGGTTATTTAAGTTAAATGACCATTAACATATTTAACTCTTTTTTTTTTTAATTCTTATGTTAATCCCCATACATTACATCATTAGTTCTAGATGAAGTGTTCCATGATTCATTGTTTGTGCATAACACCCAGTGCTCCATGCAGAACGTGCCCTCCTCAATACCCACCACCAGGCCAACCCATCCTCCCACCCCCCTCCCCTCTAGAACCCCCAGCCTGTTTTTCAGAGTCCATCGT
>NC_138379.1:53394073-53424377 GCF_054177405.1 Leptonychotes weddellii
TTGGTTGTGATCTCTCCTCTTTCATTCATGATTTTGTTGATTTGGGTCATTTCTCTTCTCTTTTTGATAAGTCTGGCCTGGGGTTTATCAATCTTGTTAATTCTTTCAAAGAACCAGCTCCTAGTTTCGTTGATCTGTTCTAGCCCGAGAGCATTTTAAAGTGACTAATTGGGAAGCTGATTGCTTATGACACCCATTGATGTTATTTCAGTTCAAGTGAAACATCCAGACCCAGCTGGGGAAACAAGGTAGAGGAAAAGTACAAGGCCAAGACAAAGCAGCGCAAATCAAACTGGAAAAGGGCTTCTTTTCCCAGTGCCAAGGTCCCAGTAGTGAACAAGGAGCTTAAAACAAGAAGACACAGGCAAATATTAGAGTTATTTACCACCCCCACAACACCAACATATAGGAATAGCTGGAGAAGAGCAAAAAGTCCAGGACTTCACTGTAAAAAATAACTGGTATGTCCTGAATTCTTACTCTTAGTATTGGCTTCAGGGTCTCCTGAAGGAGGGAGCGGCTTGAGTTATAGACACAAAGACAAGGCAAATAATAGATAAGGCAAATTAGGTAAGGTGAAAAGTTGCTGGTTGCTGCCTACTGACCATCAGATCGCTTTCCCTTTGCTGGCAGAACATCTGAAATGTCCACAATTCCACAATTTTCTTGCGTGCAAATATGCAGAGGGAACAGTGTCAGAGGAAGACATAAAGAGGAGAATGCAAGAGCTGTAATAAAGTAAAGAATCTCACTCCAAAACTCACTATAGACATAGAAAAACTGAAAATCAAAGAGTAAAATGGGATTGTCCAACATGTAAAGGTTCTGACATTAGGGTAATTGAAACTGATTTATTACCAACTAAACAACAGGTACTGTGTTAGGCAAGGTCATCATTGTTATCTCATTTAATCCTCAGCATGACTCTGCAATTAGGGTTTTGCATCTTCCTTTTACAAATGAGAAAGGTGAGGTTCAGGAGTTTTAATCAGTTTTCTTCAGATTGTACAGTTAGTGAGTAAGAGGAGATCCAGCATTCATATCCTAGTTTAGGTGAAAGCCAAGCCAATAGTATAGGTCTAACCGATCAAGGTTTTGCAGAGCTTGCAATAAGCACAGTTTAGGTCATATCCTTTCCAAAATTCTTAAATGACAATCTATATTAGTTAAATATAAGCAACATTTTATCATCCAATTTTGAAATGTATTATTCCTGTTCCTAAAGTGAATTTTTTTCTCTTCCAAGAGGGCTTCCTTCCTCCCTTTGGGTTGAGGTTCATCTGTGTCTAGCAAGGGTTCTGGCCATTATAATAAAATCTACTTTTGCACTGGCTCAATTTGCTACGCACTGAGTGAAAAAATGGTAAAAGTCATACCTCTACCTCGGGTATCTTAATATCCATCTTTCTGCCTTCCTAATTCATGAACCAGAGAGAAGTCTGTCAAAAATATTGAGGCTATCAAATATAGTTTTCTATTTCTATCTTCTACAGACTTTTAATTTCTGCCCCCAATGCCCCGATGTCTAACATAATCTGCAGTTTTCAGACTGACTCACCTACCCACTACTGAAGCTCAGCCACCTATGGTATAAAATAGATCAGGTGCTCTGGGCGCCTGGGTGGCTCGGTCGTTAAGCGTCTGCTTTCGGCTCAGGTCATGATCCCGGAGTCCCGGGATCGAGTCCCGCATCGGGCTCCCTGCTCGGCGGGAGGCCTGCTTCTCCCTCTCCCACTCTCCCTGCTTGTGTTCCTGCTCTCGCTATCTCTCTCTCTGTCAAATAAATAAAAAATATTAAAAAAAAATAGATCAGGTGCTACAGAAAATCACCTAAAGAAGTATAGCCAAATAGCAACATAGATATCCACAGGTTGACAAGGGCCCTATAAGGTGAGGAGAAACTAGCATTTTTGAGGAAACTGTAATGTGTACTTTACATACTAAATTTAGCTTATGCATTTCTTATAAGCAACACTATCAGGAAGATAATTTCTACTGGGCTCTTACTATGTACCAAACACTATTAAAAATTCCAAACAGAAATTGACTTGTTTAATTTTAAGTAATACTAAAAGCTTTTTTAAAAAAAAATATTTATTAGAAGGAGAGAGAGAAAGAGAACAAGCAGGGGGAGGGGCAAAGGAGAGGGAGAAGCAGACTCCCTGCTGAGCAGGGAGCCCCACAAGGGGCTTGATCCCAGGACCCTGGGATCATGATCTGAGCTGAAGGAAGACACTTAACGGACTGAGCCATCCAGGCGCCCCACTAAAAGCTTTAACAACAAAAACAATTAGCGCAGCAATCTTCAAAACTATCCAAATTCCAAAGTCATTTAGTCTGTAGTAGCAGCATATAACATTTTTTTCTTCTTGAACTTTGTTTCTAAGTGAAAGCAAACTTCAAAATCCTATTTAATTCTAGTTTGGGTTTTATATTACCTGGAATTAGTGTTAGTCTGGATTATATTCTAAAAGACAAAATGCAGGGCATCTCAGTGGCCCAGTCCATTGAGTGTCTGACCTTTGATATTGGCTCAGGTCATGATCTCAGGGTGGTGAGATCGAGCCCAGCAGAGGGCTCCAAGCACTGGGCATGGAGCTTGATTAAGATTCTCTCTCCCTCTCACTCTGTGCCTCCCTGCCAACCCACATGTGTGCTCCTGCTCTCTCTCTCTCTCTAAAAAATAAAAATAAAAAATAAAAGACAAAAGGCAAGAGTTGTTAGTGGTAGTCACAAATTATCACAGAAAGTGAACAATCCAAGGACATTCAATGCTATTTATTCCAACAGCACTCCCCTTCCTGCTTTGCAGACAGGGAGACTGAAACCCCCAGAAGAAAAGAAAAGTACTTCTGTCTCAGGCTACATCACTAGTTAATGGCAAAGTCAGTGTTTAAATTCATTCCTCTTGTTTCCTAGTCCCAATAAAGCAAGTTAGTCTCCTGGGATGTGGAAACACTGTCTTTGTCAATTACAGAAAACCATCAAACAAAACCAAAACAAACCCAAGCATGCAAAATCTATGAAGTTTAAAGAGACCCTATTTTACTATACAGCAAACTATTCAGTGACAGTATCCTGAGTAACAGGATGCCTCCCTGTTGCCTACAGCCAAATGTCAAAATTGTGTATTTTAGAAGTCCCTTAAATATCTGTTCCCCTTGCTTACCTCTTAGCCTTACACTACTGTGGCTTTTCATCTTAAAATAAATATTCTGGTCTCAAAATCACTCAACCCAACCCCAGTTGCCCTTGTCCTTAGATATTACTCTCCCAATCCATACACATTGAATCCAGAAACTGCAATTTTACATGCAAGTGACTTGTATTGTCTTATTTAAATATATATGTATATTTATAATTTATATATCTTTAAATATATGTGTATAATTTATATATAAATATATTTACATTATTATAAAGATACACATACATATGTATAAATATTCCAGGTATCCTATGTATCTTACATAAGACCTGTTTTAGAGCAGTGCTCATAAATGTTCATTTAGTGAACAGATGAATTTGGCATTATGACACATAATATACAAAACTCAATTAGATTATTTCATCCACCTACAATTTCCTATCCTATCATGCAGCATCTTGTCCTACATAGAATTTCCTTCTCTGATGGTATGGGAAAGAATTCCCAAAGTTAGTGATATACACATAATGTGAAAGAATCTTTGTATTCTTTCTATTTCTTGCTATCCTAAATGATACTAAAGTATCAGAAAATATATGCAACAGTCTCCTGAAGTAAATGCAGGTGTCTGAGAAAGCTCTACTTCCTGGGAGTAGTTAAAATCAATTTTTTTTTTTATATATAAGCAAAGGAAGACTGCAGTTCTTGCCACTAAAATTCAAAGTGTTACACACACTGCAGAGTGAAACCCAGGAAGATTCAGAGAGAATCTAATCTAGCACAGTGAGAGCAATAGACAATGTTATTTCCAACAAATTAATTTAATTGGTTCTACAATAGCAAGAGAAAATAGCTGTGTGCATTTAGATGTTCCCTTGGGAGCAGACCTGAAAGTGGCTCGGAGAATACATGGGAAATCTACTGTAGATCAAATGTTCTTACAGAACTCAGTCCTTACTGTGTTACCTAATTGCAATACAATTTTACATCCAAATGACTTGTGTTGTTTTATTACTTCTTTAAAAAAATACTTGCAAAATACATTTGATTAAACACACCCTCTTACAATATGTTAAGAGAATTCATGTTAATAGGGCACAATACCAACTAACTAATATGATAAAAAAAAATCTTACAGACATAATTTGGAACTAATTTACCTAAACTGTAGCAATTTTTTTGCAATTTAAAGAATACGGAAGAGCTTGAAAGGTTATGTTATCATGAAAGGCCTTGATTGCAGTAGGAACTAAGGTATTGTTTTTACTTATCAGCATTTTTAAAATATTTTCTATAACAAATCTATGTTCCTTTTGAAATAAGAAAAGCACTTCTATTTTTAAATGTTGTAAGTGCTTTGGAAGAGGAAAGCTTAAGGTATACCAGAAGCTAGAAGGAAACAATTGTCAGATGCAATCAGTAAAGGTTTTAAGAATGTGTACCTGCTAGAATTCAGATTGAGGGAATACTATCCCAAGTTGAAGAAATAGTGTTAGCAAACACCCAATGTTGTATATGTGAGTGAGTGACTTAATGAACAAAGCTGCACATAGTAATTGTCTGTTTTACTAAAAGCAAATAATATATGCATAATTGAGAAAATGATGTAAAAATGCTTTATAAAACTGAGTATCTTTGAAGTAGGCATTCTGCTTTCTACTTTCATATATGCTAATAAATCTGAAGTAACCTGAGAGGGAAGTGATATTTTGTCTATTTTACAGATAAAGAAAGAAATAATATAGAGGTTATAGTGATTTATTCTCTCTTTTATTCAAAACTTTTTATTGGAAACCTACACTGTGCCAGGCAGTGTTCCGAGTGCTGGAGAATCAAAAAGAAACAAAACCTGATAGGCCCAGTCTTTATGGGAGAGTCCCTGTCTAGTTGGAGAAAGTTTCAAGGGTGGGATCTAAGAATTTGCATTTCTAGCCAGTTTCTAGGTTATATGTTTCTGCTTGCCCAGGGATCACACTAGCCAACAAAGGAAAAAGCCCATTTGATGAAACCTAATGAACAATGGGAATGGAGAAGTAGATGAGATGAGAGAGGCAGGCTGGGCTTTCTGGCTTACCTTCATAATTTGGAACTTTATATTTGAGGAGAGTCATTAAAAGCTGTTAAGGGAGGTTTAGGTGGTTGGCTATAGGATAAGATTTAGTGTTTTTAAGCAGTATTGCTTGTGTTGTGGTCTGGAGAGTGGACTGGAGACGGGCAAGGGCAGACGCTGAGAAAACGGTGAAGAGGCTATGACGTAGTTGAGAAAAGACAGTGGCTTAGACAAAAGTAAGAACAACAGAGATGGAAAAAGTGACTGATGTGACTTACCCTCATTTGTATAGCTAGCAAATGGTAGATGTAATGTTTGAAGTAAAATTTTCTGACTACATATTTGGTGCTCTACCCAATTGCTATTAAATATGTCCAGACCAGGAGAAGCAGTATCTGAGAACTTGTTAGAAATGCAGAATCTCTGGGCCCCTGGGTGACTCAGCTGGTTAAGCGTCTGCCTTCGGCTCAGGTCATGATCTCCGGGTCCTGGGATCGAGCCCCATGTCAGGCTCTCTACTCAGCAGGGAGTCTCCTTCTTCCCCTCCCTCTACCCCTCCCCATCACTCGTGCTCTCTCTCTCCCTCTCCATCTCAAATAAATAAATAAAATCTTAAAAAACAAAAGAAAGAAATGCAGAATCTCAGGCCTCACCTGAGACCTACAAAATCAGAATCTGTGCTCTAAAAAGATTCCCAGGGGGTGCCTGGGTGGCTCAGTCGGTTAAGAGTCCAACTTCTGATTTCAGCTCAGCGTCCTGGGATATAGCCTTGAGTGGGGCTCCTTGCTCAGCAGCAAGTCTGATTAAGATTCTCTCTCTCCCTCTCCCTTTGTCCCTCTCCTCTCTCTCAAATAAAAAAAAACTTTAAAAAGATTCCCAGGTGTTTTACATTCACATTAAAGTAGTCTGCAATAAAACAGTTACCCTGCATCTTACACATTTATATAATGTATGCTTTTGAATGGCAAAATATATGAAAGAAATCCAATTTCTCTTCCAGAGACGGTCTAGGTGTTTGTTTGTTTTTTTAATTAGGACATGCATATTAATAAAAAAAAGTGTTGCAGAAATAGATACTGAATTTGTTGATAATAATCATATAACTTAAAATTCAAAAAAAGATTTAAGTTAATGACTATAATCTCTATCAAATTAAAAGTTTCTGGGTTTGATTTATTTTTCTATCCATAACTGAGATGCACTTACAAGAGACAGAAATGGCTTATTAAACAATTTCATTAATCCAAAAGTCTTTTTATGAAATTTGCAAAGCTGACATTTAGTGTTAGAATAATAATGTCTGGGAGGGGAGTAAAACTTGGGGATAGAAGATATACTTTATACTCTTTAAATACTGGCAACTTAAAGTTTACATCAATTCAATTTTTTGTTCTATAAAAAGGAATAAAAGAGTAAACAATCTCCAACTTTCATAGTATGGTAAATGTTCACAAGCTAAACAAAAGACTCACAGAGTCTAATCGGTGTTCCATTCCCAATATGCTAAAACCAATTATAAAATCTCTAATGGCAGCTCATCTTTTAGGCACGTTGTTTAATGGTATATTTCTAGCATTGTGCATTTTAGTTTTATCCTTTTCCTTTGTAACTGAACACACAGTTGATTGGGCTTAAGGCCAGTGAATGCCTGATAGAGGCTAAAGTTGAGGCAAGCCTAATGATCTCCATCTGGCCTTAATTATATTGAGTTTATGAAACCTATGCTTCTCCTCACCAGTTTCAGCAATTTCAGTTTTATCTGTTCCATCCATTTGTGTAAAGTAATAAAGGCAAAGTGAATAAAATATTAAAATATTTCCACAAATGAATATTACTTTACAAGCAAAGGTGGTGATGCATATAAACTGAACTGCTGGTTTGTAGGCGGAGCCATTGTTGGATGGATTGAAGTGCCCTTTCTAAACTTACATAGTTTGAAGTTGGTACAGAAAATCATTTAGAGGGGCTCAATGTACAATGCATGAAAATGCAGGAGGTACAACATTTGAATGAAACTCAGTAACTATTAACTACCTGTCTATAGCTTAATTTATTTCAACAAATTAGTATTGAGGGTCTATTTTCTAGCTAATTGGTATTGAGGAACTATGTTGAGTAATAAGTTATACCCTGGTCCTCAGTAGATATGGTTGTGGGGAGGAAAAAATGGAACATATTCAATAAGTGATTGTATTATATTCATACATTTGGAAGAAATCTGAAAAGGCATTGAAGACAAGGTAACATTTTAAGACCTTGGATTTCAATAGGGAGAAATACAGAAGTATATGCATTTCAAACAAGCAAACTATAATTAACATTTAAAAAGAAAAATAGTGGACTCATGATAAAATACAAAGTAGAAAAATTGTCAGCTATAAGATAATTACAGCTAATAATTAAATACTTCGTCATTCTCTCTTATATGAATCACTACATTTAATCTTCACAACAACCCTAACAGGTATTTTACCTTTTCCATTTTACAGATAAAGAAACAGTAGCTAAGGAAAATACAATAACTTGTCCAAGGCCACACAGCTAGTATGTGGGGCAGGAAGAACTGGATCATTGTCTATATAACTGGAAAGTCTACATTATCCCATGTCCTTACTAAACAACACTCACGGCATGCATATCAGGAATTAGTAGGAAAAAGGGCTAGAAAGATTAATTCCTAGTTGTGAAATTGCCTGATTCTTCTGAGTTATTTATATAAGGGATATTGTAAGACTTATCATAAGGCATCACCATCTCTAGTCTTTTTGACTCCATCCTGTACCCCCTACTTTCCTTTATTGCGTTTTTCACAGTGTAGTACATTTATGAAATATATGATTCTTCCAAACCCCTCTGTGGGTATAAACAGTTTCATTTATGTCCATGTCTTCAACATGACTAGGCTAGGAATCATGTAGTGTAGATTAGGTAGTCACTCAATAAACAAATAAATGGAATCTTAAAAGGAATGAAATCATCCTTTTGAAATACCACGTCATTACTTTTATAAAAATTACTCCCAGGTGGAAAAAGACTGACACTATGATAAGAGAAACCCCCTGCATTCTAGGACATCGCATCTTTATCTGTTAACAATTATAGGTTCTAAGAAGCAACATAATATGGTGATCATCAACAACACATTTATGAGTAGGTGTTGCAAATTCTGTATGAAATAACCAGATAACAGCCTAAATTCTCATTTGAAAAAATCAATTCCCAGTTGTCTTTTAAAATTCATATTGGACCATAAAGTTTGAGGATTATATAGAAATTCAAAACAAAACATACCATCTTTATAATCATGAGGCAAAATTAGCAAATAACTACTATTCATCAAAGTGACTTACATACTCTATTAATCCCAAAGTGCTTAACATTACAAACATTCTGACAATTTATTTTCTTTACAGATGAAAGCATAGGTATCTGCAGATGTGTTGAAGCTGAACTATTAACAGCTTCATTCTTCCCCTTTAGGATTTCACACAAACTCTCTCTCTATCCTTCATGTTGTACCACATCTAAGAGGTCTTGTATAATCATGGCTGTTTGGTATTCTGAGAATGAATTACCTTTGCTAGAATCTAGAATACATCTTAAATACGAAACTCTCTTGACAGTGAAGACTGTCTGAGCCAGATCTCATTACCAGAGAAAACAACAGCACCTTCGGTTGAGCCACCTTGACATACCTTCTGTGAGGAATTGACTAGTTAACTACTTTACTGAGCCAGCAGCCCAAAAACAATTGAAGCTAATGTGGCTTAAGATTTTGAAAGCAGAAAGTCAGACGATCCATTCTTCTCCTGTCTCCACTGAATTCACAGGCAACTCTAAACTTGATTCATTTTGTAGCATTTATACTCATTTGTTTTTTACAACAAATTACATATGCCCTATTATGGTCTTCATTTTACATAAGGAAACTGAAGCATAGGGCATATAGGCAATTAGCCCAAATAGCATAGTGGCACTGATATTCCAACTGAGGCAGTATGGTACCACGGTAACATCTTAAACACCTCACGACCTGATTCCCCTTCGTGTACCCCAACTACCACCAGCGCCATTTTTCCCGTGACAACTACCATCATCACTATTGACTCAACCAGCTACCTTTTTTTTTCAGCCAATAATTTTTATTAAAACACATTTGTCAAGGTCTATACAAATTAGTTACCCTTTAAATGAGGATTTCTTATATGCCAAGCATCATGTTAATGACTTTACTAGCATTAATTTATTAATCCCCTAAGAAGGCAGATAAAACTGAGGCTCAGGGAATTTAAATAACCAAGATTATGGAGCTAATAAGTTTATGTGGCCAAGAGTCAAATCCAGATCCTTCTGATTCCAAAGATGGGCTCTTAGTGTCCAGATGATCCCTACCTTGCTTTATCTCAGTAGTTCTCAACTAGGAAATATAATGTCCCTTAGATAGCATTTAAAAATGTGTGTGGGGGATATTTTCTGGTTGTCCCAAAGTATTTAAGACAGGGATTCTGAAGATTTTTTTTTTTTTTTAAGATTTTATTTATTTATTTGTCAGGGGAGAGAGAGAGAGAGAGCACACAAGCAGGAGGAGTAGAAGGCAGAGGGAGAAGCAGGCTCCCCACTAAGCAGGGAGCCTGATGCGGGATCTATCCCAGGGTCCTGGGATCATGACCAGAGCTGAAGGCAGACGCTTAACTAACTGAGCCACCCAAGCATCCCTCTAAACATCTTTCGATGTGCTAGAATGTCCTTCAAAATGAAGACTTGTCTCACCCCCTAAATGTCAATAGTGCCCTCTTTGAGAAGCACTAAATGATCACTTCTTTTCCCATCACAGAGGTGCTTCTCATGTTGTACATTAACTAAAGTATTTTCAAACAACTGTTACCATCTTTTGTATCTAGAAAGACTCAAGGAAATGGTGAAGGTTCTTTAATGTGGGTTAGACCTGCACATGGTAGTGACTTTTTTCAGGTCGTAAAGCAGTTCTCATTTATGTTCCTCTAAGAATAGGGATCATTTATAATTTTAAATAGTAAATGAGGACAGCTGACATGTAAATAATGCAGCTCAGCCCTTTGATCCCCTTTGAGTAATGCAAATTAATTCTGATAACTGTCTAAATCAAATACTCAGTGAGAGTGATATGAGACTATTCTGACAGATGATGCAGAAATTACTTGCTGTTGTTAATGCTGGTGATGGTGGTTTGTTTTTTCACTTACAGATATTCTGATAGGCAATCTATTTGTCCATCTGCACCTGCTGCAGCCAACAAGGTGTTCATACAAAACAACAGTTTGAATCTTTGACTATCTCCCTTTTAATTATATATATCTTTTGTTTTTTTCCTTTTCTTCTTCTTTTTTTTGGTCCCACAATGACTAATGTATAATGATTCTCTCAAATGTTATACTAAATGTAAATGAGAAATGGTTAGGGAAGAGGAGTACTGTCATAGTGACAACTAAGAGCCCAGTGACTGGTAATGTATTGGTCTTTGTTTTCAAAGGATAATGCAGCTACCTTATAAAGTGAGAAATATGTTTAAATCTCTTGAGGTTGGTTTTTGTTATAAGTTAAAGGCTGGATATGCTTTGCTTTTGCTTGAAACAAATAGAATGAAAGAGAAAGAAGTGATAGTAGTTTGCCACAATATAAGTTACAGAGTGGCTTTCTTTCAGTTACCACGTTAATCAACTGCTGGGGATTGGAGCGTATTTCTCAGCAGGCATCATTTTCACAACAACCCTGAGAGGTCAAAATAGCCATTTCACAGATGAAGAAAATGAGGTTCAGAAAGTTAAATGCCTCTCCACCATTTCCAATCTAGTGAATGTCTAAGCAGGGATTCTCATCCAGGACCATCTCTTTCCAAAGCCTGTGTCTACAGCACAGAGCCACACTGAGTTACTAAGCAGGGATTCTCATCCAGGACCATCTCTTTCCAAAGCCTGTGTCCACAGCACAGAGCCACACTGAGTTACCAAGCTCAGTGAGCAAAGGAGTAGAAAGGATGCCTTATGTCTTGCATGTGGTCCCAATACTGTCAACAAACATTCACATTCCACATTTATTTGTGCTTTATAATACTGTGAGGAAATAGTTAAGGAATCAAGAATTAACTTGTTTTAGAGTACAGTGAAGATAGGAATTTTCCAATGTCAGACTGCCAAAAAGTGGTAAGAGCCATGAATAGAGAATGAGGAGCTGACATTAAATGACGCTTTGCAGTAAAACAATACCACCTCTTTTAAGAGATGAAGCTGATGTTTGTAGCCTCAAAAATGCATTTACATTTATAAATCAGGGTATTTTCTCTAACCAAAGAAAAGGCTTTATTTAGCAAAGAAAGTCTTATGAATACCTATAAAATGGAGTTTACGCCTTGTTAATTGTTGATTAATTCACCAATAAGTTTTCAACAGATACGGTACTATAGGTGAAGTGACATCCTTTTCTCAGCCGAAAACTATGCCCAAGAAAACCACTTAAATACTCAAGACCTTAGCTTTCTCATCTATAAAAGACATAGATAGTAAAGCAATTTTGTTCACAACCTAACAGTAAGAATTTAAAGTAAGTATAAAATATTTGATGAATTTTAAATGATCATATTTGTAGGACTTATTTAGACTACCACTTCTCTTGTTTTCTGCCAAACCTTTTTTAATAGTACACTAGCATATAAGTTGCATACATACCCACACGTGCATGTGAGTACATGCACACACACACACACACAGACTCTTGTCAGTGATCCTCTATAAAACATATAAATACCATGTTTTATTAATTTGTTATTAAAATACAGAATTCAAGTTATAATAACATTTTTGTGAATATTTCTCAAATTTTAATTTATTAACTAGCTTTTGAAAGGATAAGACAGTATTTGAGAAAAATCTTACTGTAAATTTGGGTTTTATTTTGGGAAATGAAAGCCAGAATGCAAATATTGCTATACTTTGACTCAGAAGCTACAATCAATAGGATGGCAATTTTGAGTAAGTCAAAACTACACATTGAGAGTAATTTTCTGATTTCTTTAGCATGCCTTTTTAAGAAAGGAAAATTATTGAGATAATTCTACTTGGAATTCTCCACACCATCTCTGACTGGGTTTTTAAGAAGGGGATAATATGTTCTTTAAGGATAAACAGCTGATTCTGAGGTACTAGCTTTGGGAGAGAGTAGTAACAAGCTGGGCCTTCTCAGATAGGTAGAAGTGGGAGAAACGCTATAAACAGAATCCTGAGTTTTGAACACACAGCTCCTGCTTCAGTAGGCATTTTCTACATATTGTTGGTAAGAAACTTCAAGATGCATATGTGGGCCTTTAGCACTTTTTAGAATTGGTGTAGGGAGACTCATGCAATTAGCTTAGGACCAGGAGAAATCAAGAGAAAGTATGCGGGGACTTGTAATAATCTGTTCCACCTGGGGAGAAGGAACAGAATGTATTATTTGTTTCAAAGGATGTTAAAAAAAAAAAAAAGAGGATAATAGGAAGGGAAAAATGAAGGGGGGAATCGGACGGGGAGACAAACCATGAGAGACGATGGACTCTGAAAAACAAACTGAGGGTTCTAGAGGGGAGGGGGGTGGGGGCATGGGTTAGCCTGGTGATGGGTATTAAAGAGGGCACGTTCTGCATGGAGCACTGGGTGTTATATGCAAACAATGAATCATGGAACACTACATCAAAAACTAATGATGTAATATATGGTGATTAACATAATAAAATAAAATTTAAAAAACAAGGAACAGAATGGATATGTCTGTAGTTTCCTTTTGTTCTAGTTGATAGTAGATGGGCCTTAAAGAGCTTAAATACTTAAAGAGCTCAATACTACAGAGTATTCCTCTGTAAGTGATCTAATGATATTTCTAAAAGGTTATAAATTATCCCAATTAGCCCGCACATGTCATTCTGCAGGAAATTCCAATGTCTGAGAAAACAATAAATACATCAACATGTATGAGATCCATACCAATTTTTATCTACTCACAGAGGGTGAGTGATTGATTGACCCAGATTCACAATTATGGGTATAGCAATGAGGTGAGACTGGGCTGGGGGCTAGGGGGAGTGCCATATGTAGACTAGTAAACTATGTGAATTTCTGTGTCAAGAATAGTGCACTCAATTTCTATTAAAGTCCACACAGAAGAAAATGAGATTCAATTTTAGCATTAAGAGCATCTAATTATGGAGCAAGTGTCATATGCCAGGAGATTTATATCTAACTTACCACTACCTTGTGAGCTAGGCATCATTCTCCCCATTTCATAAATGGCAAAACTGAGGCTAAAACGTGTTAAATAACATGTTCAAAGACTCATGGCTAGTAAGGGGCAGAGCAGAGATTTATGGAGATCTGACTCTAAAACCTAGGTTACTCATCCTCAAACAGCACTGAGAAGGTCAGCAATATAGAAGAAATGACAGTGGACATGTTGATATTTTAATGAATAAGGTGTAAAGTTTCCCCGTCTGAGACAGTTTATTTAGTCCTAACTAGAACTATCCAGATCTCTGCTGCCCATCAAGGCAGTTCCCATGCCCTTCGGCTAGTGAGCTCTTGAAATGTGGCTAATCCAGATATGCTGCAAGTGGAAAATGCACATCAGGTTCTGAAAATATACTATAAAAAGAATTTATGTTAATAATCTTATATTGTTTATGTTGAAATAATAATATTGTGTATATATTTATTGAGTTAAAATGTTATTATAATTAATTGTATCTATTTCTTTTAACTTTTTAAAAATGCATCTACTAGAACATGTAATTTTAAATATGTGGGTCACCTTATTGAATAGTACTGGTTCAGATCCTGAAAGAATAGAGATTAGATACTTTTTGCCTTTGAAGACGTTGCCTTTTTTTTCCAAAGAGGAAAACGATTCCAGGATATGGCCGTTTCTGAGCTTCTGTTTTAAAAATGAGAGCTTTTAGGGGCGCCTGGGTGGCTCAGTCGCTTAAGCAACTGCCTTCGGCTCGGGTCGTGATCTCAGGGTCCTGGGATCGAGCCCCACATCGGGCTCCCTGCTCCGCGGGAAGCCTGCTTCTCACTCTCCCACTCCCTTGCTTGTGTTCCCTCTCTCTCTGTCAAATAAATAAATAAAATCTTTAAAAAAAAAAAATGAGAGCTTTTAGGGCGCCTGGGTGGCTCAGTTGGTTAAGCGACTGCCTTCGGCTCAGGTCATGATCCTGGAGTCCCAGGATCGAGTCCCTCATCAGGCTCCCTGCTCGGCAGGGAGTCTGCTTCTCCCTCTGACCCTCCCCCCTCTCATGCTCTCTCTATCTCATTCTCTCTCAAATAAATAAATAAAATCTTTAAAAAAAAAATGAGAGCTTTTAGAGGGGAGGGGGGTGGGAGGATGGATTAGCCTGGTGATGGGTATTAAAGAGGGCACGTTCCGCATGGAGCACTGGGTGTTATACACAAACAATGAATCATGGAACACTACATCAAAAACTAATGATGTAATGTATGGTGATTAATATAACATAATAATAAAAAAAATTAAATTAAAAAAAATGAGAGCTTTTTTTGTTTCCTGTGCCATGGTGAGACCATCAGCCTGAGCGTTGGGTCCTGGAAAAAACCTATTTACAATTCACTCCTTGTCTTTTTTTTTTTAAGATTTATTTATTTGAGAGAGAGAGCAAAGCGAGAGTGAGTGAGAGAGAAAGAGCGTGCAAGCGCACAAGGAGGGCGGAAGGGCAGAGGGTGAGGGAGAAGCAGAACCCTGGGATCACAACCTGAGCCTAAGGCACCCCCCACTCCCCCTTGTCTTAACTAAGAATGCTTTTAGAAAAGTTGTTTGCCAACTGTGCCTCAGTATTTCATTTCAAAAAATGAAAATATAATATTAACCCCAAATTACTGTTATGGAAATTAAATCAGATAATCCATGTAAAGTGCCTAGTTTGGGGACTGACTCCTGATAAATGTTCAATGAATATAAATTTGTTTTCACTCTTCCTCTTTATCCTGTGTCTGTCACTAAGGGACACCAAGCCAGTCACCCTAAAAATGCTGTTTTTTTTATTGGACCATGGATAATTTTTTTCTTTATCTCATCACCCAACAAATGATAAGAGTGTTGCTTTTTTAAAGGTCAGCAGCTTGGGGCTGAATTTGTATTAAAGATGAAAAAGAGACTATGGACTCTGAGAAGCAAACAATGAATCATGGAACACTACATCAAAAACTAATGATGTAATGTATGGTGATTAACATAATAATAAAAAAGATGAAAAATAGCTCAAAGTAAATTCAATTTATAAATATTTGCTTGTCTATATAAACTCTGCTTTTCAATTTAGTGAAACAAATGCTAAAATTTTATGAGAAAACCAAGTTATGCATGGCATTTTTTGTTTTTAATAGCTCGGGTCTTTTAAAAAAATCAGTATTTCTTCTGTATTTATTTCTCTCTTAATTTCTCAAAATTTCCTCAGCTTTAGAATTTGAAGAACTTTTTATTTCTACATGGATCCTAAAAGGTCTAGGACTATTGTTTCCAGTTGTGATTTCTTTTCTTTTCATTTTTTTTTTTAGTAGGCTACATGCCCAGCGTGGAGCCCAATGCAGGGCTTTAACTCACAACCCTTATATCAAGACCTGAGCTGAGGTCAAAAGTTGGACACATAACTGACTGAGCCACCCAGGCACCCCTCTGGCTGCAATCTTGATTAACTAAATGATCATTCATATAATCATTCATCATTCACTTGATAAACGTTTATTGGATATTTGTTATATGCTAAGTACTTCCAGAAGTGAAGGGGACATAGTGTTTAGCAGGTCAGATTCAGTTCCTATACTCTTATAGCTTATATATTAGAAAGACAGATGTTCAATATACAACACAGATGTAACAATAGACAATGAGTGAGAAGATACAGGGAACTGAGACACAAGGAACTAAGGGAATATACAAAAAAAAAGGAACTTGACCTTAGGGCCAGGGAGGTAACTTTTGAACTAGCAATGTTCAAAGCAAGACTATTACAAAGGAGTAGGAGTTGGTGAGACAAATATTATCCCAAACCACATCCACAGATCCATACTATAAAAACTTGGCCTACCACTGCTTACTTTTAAAAACAAAATAAAATTGGGTGTTTTGGGAAGTCACTTTGGCCATGACAGATCAGTATGAAGACTACAGTGATATAGAACATTCATATGCACTCCACTTCTCAAAACTGCATCCAGGATGATGGTACAACTGAATAGCATCTTGTAGAAGGTATGGTCCTGTCTTTTTAAAAAGAGGTGGATCATCTTGAATATTAAGTAAATATCGGAGTATTCACAGAAGGATATAAAATAAGCTTTCAGTGACCTGTTAAAATCACTCTTTTAATGGACTTCTAAGCATTATTCAATTTTTTACTAAGTGAATTAATTCAATGAGACATTACACATTTAGGGAAAAAAAATCTTCTGAGAGCCATTCTCCAAAAAGTACCTCATGAAGAACATAAGAGAAAAGCTATAGACAGCATCTCATTACAAAATGACAGAACTTTTCTTTTTTGTAATTGAACTGTAGTTGACATATTAGATTGAGGTGTACACCATAGTGATTCAACATCTTTATATATTAGGAAGTGGTCACCATGATAAATCTAGCTACCATTTGTCACCAAAGTTCTTACAATATCATTGACTATATTCCCTATGCTGTACATTATATCCCTGTGACTTATTTATTTTATAATTGGAAATTTGTACCTTTTAATACCCATCACCTATTTCAACCCACTTCCAACCCCCTCTCCTCTGGCAAACACAAGATTGTTCTTTGTACCTAGAAAACTGTTTCTGTTTTGTTTGTTTCATTTTTTAGATTACATATATAAGTGAAATCATGTGGTATTTGCCTCTCTGACTTACAGAACTTAGCATAATACCTTCTCTTATTATCCATGTTGTTACAAATGGCAAGATTTCATTCTTTTTTATGGCTGAGGAATGCTCCATTAGAATATTCCTTTGTGTGTATATATGTATATATGTTTGTGTGTATGTGTGTGTATGTGTATCTTCTTTACACACTTATCTATCAATGGACACTTAGGATGCTTCCATATGTTGGCTATTGTAAACAATGTTTCAATGAACACAGGGGTGCACATACCCTTTTTAATTGGTATTTTCATTTTCTTCAGAGAAATATCCAGAAGTGGAATTGTTGGATCACATAATAGTTATATTTTTAATTTTTTGAGGAGCCTCCATATTGTTTTCCATAGTGGCTGTACCAATTTACATTCCCACCAACAGTGCATGAGGGTTCCCTCTCATCCATATCCTTGCCAGCACTTGATATTTCTTGTCTTTTTATAATAGTCATCCTGAAAGGTGTGAGGTGATATCTCGTTGTGTTTTTCTTTTTAAAGATCTTATTTATTTATTTGAGAGAGAGAGACCACGTGCACACAGGTGCACTCAGGGTGGGGGAAGGGGCAGAATGAGAGGGAGAGAGAGAATCTGAAGCAGACTCCACACTTAGCACAGAGTCTGACATGGGGCTCCATCCCACAACCCCAAGATCATGACCTGAGCCAAAATCAACAGTCAGACACTTAACTGACTGAGCCACCTAGAAGCCTCTCAATTTTTAATAGGATTGTTTGTTTAAATATATCTCTGTTTATCATCTATCTATCTATCTATCATCATCTATCTATCTTGAGTTGTATAAGTTCCTTATACATTTTGGATATTAACCCCTTATCAGATACAGCATTTGCAAATATCTTTTCCCATTCAGTAGAATGCCTTCTCATTTTGTTGATTTCCTTTGCTGTGCAAAAGATTTTAGTTTGATGTAGTCTCTTTGGTTTATTTTTGCTTTTGCTGCTCTTGCCTGAGGACACAGATCAAAAAAACAATTGCAAACACCTACCTCAAAGAGCTTACTGCCTATGTTTTCTTCTAGGAGTTTTATGACTTCTAACCTTATATTTAAATATTTAATCCTAAAATGGTAGAATTTTAAAGTGCATATTTGTTGGGAAACTTACTGAACATCTATTTAATGCTAGGCACTTCTATTCTGAATTATTTTATTAGATCCTCTTGTTCTCAAAACAGTCTATAAATTGGGATTTTTACCGCTTTTGTGAACATAAGGAAACGGAAGCTTACAGGATAGAAATAATCTGTCAAGCTCACAAAGCAAATTAAACAGTAGAAAGTGGACAGAAACATCAGCCCATTATTTCTGAACCTCTCCCTATAACAAATATTGATTAAGTCCGCAATGACTGGGTGGGGCCTACATTATTGGTGTTTAAAATGGAATCCCAGATACCATTCACCACAATGAGGAGCATTCCTTCACCAAATGCTACTGCATTTGAAAAGTGTTCTTTGACAACTGCCTCTAGAGAATTAAGGACATCTGCCTTATAGCAAAGAAACAGTTTTGGAAGACACATAATCATATATGGTCCCTCTGCCTAAACTCTTGGCATTTCATGCCCCTCAGGATTAAATGTAATATGTATGTAACTAATGTATGTAAAACATATGTAAAAAAAAAACTGGAAAATCTGATCTTGTGTCACCACCCACCTATTTTAAAATTCTGTATGTCTAAGGGTAAAGAAAAACACCTTTTAACACCCTCCTATCTTTCTCCCCTGCCCCAGACACAGGTACACAGACACGCAGGACATACGTATCTTTGAAAACTTAAACTATCTCTCAACTTTAACACCACTTTCTCCAAGAAGTCTATTCTGTCCTTCCAAGTAAGTATTCCTGTCCTATGCACTCCTTGAAGTTCTTTTATTTAACCTTTATAACCTTGTATCTAAATTGTACATTTATAGGTCTATCTTCCCCCCTGAACTGTAAGACATGAACAGCAATGAATCTTAGTTTTTTGTTGCCTCAAGTATTTGTAAGTTGGGGAAGGACTCTAATAAAAATAATCCAAGATTACAAATAGAAAATCAAGTGCACCTGTTAATATTTACTTAAAATGAGGAAATACATCACACACAAATAAAATATTAAAAGCTGACAAATAGTACAACATCCCATACACAGAAAAATAACATTATAGTTTTATTAATTAATAGCCTAACATCTCTCTCTCTATATATATATATAGGTGCGTGTATATATATGTGTATGTATATATATAAGGGTGTGTGTGTGTGTATATATATATATGGGTGTATATATATAGAGAGATGTGTATATATACACACACACCATTTATACACATATATATATTTATATGTGTGTATACACACACACACACACACACAAACACCCTCCCAAACTTCTGAGTCTGACCAATTCAAACCTAATTTTTCCTCTACCATCCACATTCTTCTAGTGTACAGCACCACTGGATACCTTTATATTATATTGTGTGATAATTTATGGACATGCACCTTTTGATCATGGAGCCAGGTGAGGTAGCACAGTGGGCAGCAGGATTTCTACATACCATTTCTAGCTTGGGGTGACGAGTCTAAATTAATATATATAGCATTATCTGTGAACCACATGAATCTGTGCTACTACATCCAAACTACACATATGTAGTATGTATGTATGTATGTCTGTTTCTATCTACCCATCTACTTCTCAACACCAATTTCCCTTAGCTGGATCTCCAGACTGCCCCTGACAACTCCAATGCCACTCCTCCTGGGAAAAAGTATGTAGTAGGAAAACTGGAGTGTAGAGAGACAGAGGTTCTTATCAGTGCCTTTAAAATAGATTGATTTTGCAAACACTACAAAATATGTGACCATGTGAACACATTGCCAAAGCCAGGGCTTTGAAAGGGCCTGTGTATATGCTTAAACCTCATTATGCTCACAACAAATCCACTTTTGAATAAAAGAATGAGGATGTGTCTTTTGTCACTTTTGAATCCCTTATTCCTAGTCCTGTGCCTGACATAGAGTAAGCCTTCAAAATATATTTATTAAATGAATGATTCAAATTTCATCATAATAGTTTTTAGTCACATCTTTGTAAGCCATGAATTGCTTTGTAAAATAGTTAAAAATCAAATGGGGTGGCAACAGCTCACATTATTAGTGATGCTATGTCCAGTTTAAAAAACAGCAACAAAATTCATCTGGTGCTATTCTTATCATAAGCACATTATTATTATTATTATTATTATTATTATTATTATCATCATCATCATCATAAATATTGTAATTCTACCCTTGTGTATTCTTTTTTTTTTAAAGATTTTATTTATTAATATTGAATCTTAAGTTGTAAAAAAAGAAAACTACAATATGATTTTAAGTTTAAATATTTTATTTATACCAGTAACAGAATATATTTTACTTTCCTGGCTTTAATGGAAGTAAATTCATCAATAATATTTTCAAAATCTACTTCATTGCTTATCTCATGTTTCATTGGGAGAATTGCCATGTTTGACAATTTCTCTTGACCGAGTAATGATGTTAAAAAATTTTAATGAAGTTAATTATATGAATTAGCTGATTAAAAAAATTAAATGAATTTTAATGAAAAAAAAAAAGATTTTATTTATTTATTTGAGACAAAGAGAATGAGAGACAGAGAGCATGAGAGGGAGGAGGGTCAGAGGGAGAAGCAGACTCCCTGCCGAGCAGGGAGCCCGATGCGGGACTCTATCCCAGGACTCCAGGATCATGACCTGAGCCGAAGGCAGTCGCCCAACCAACTGAGCCACCCAGGCGCCCCTACCCTTGTGTATTCTTAAGGTACTTCTTTCCTCTCTATGACTAAGAGGCAGTGGAGAACTTAGCTTTTGAAATACTTTTTCAGGAAGAATTTATTAACATCAGAGACATGAGACAAAAGGTCATGAAAAGTAAATTAAGAGACTTCTGCCTATCAACAGGAGAATGGGTAAACAAACCATGAATACCCGTACAATGCAATAACTATACCAGAAATAAACAGGAATAAACTACCAATGTATACTACAATACAGATAAATCTTCAAATAATTATGCTGTGTGAAGTAAGCCGGACAACATGCTATATGATTCCATTTACATCAAATTATAGAAAACGGAAATGAATTATGACAGAAAGCACATCAGGAGTTGTGAGGAGGGGTCACCAAGGCATGGGAAGAAAAAATAATAAACAGACAACAGGAAACTTTTGGGGGTGATGGATGTGTTCATATCTTGATTGTAGTGATTGTTTCATGGGTATACACATATGTCAAAACCATGAAATTATATACTTTAAATATGTGTAGTTTATTATATATCAATTAGACATTAATAAAGGTGTTAAAAAATCAAAGGAGCACATATTTATTGTTGTGTTTCCAAAATGAAAGAAATTAATCAGCATTACATAGCACAGGCCCTTGAGAAGTTAGACTCAGCTATGTCCCAGATGTGTCCTCATTTGCCCAGATTTGTATGTCTGCTTGTATAAATCTTTACAGTGCTTTACCAATTCCTGAGCCTCCTCAAAGATTTATAAAGGGTAATATTTAGTAGAACATCCTTATCAGCATTTCTAAAGAATCCCTATTTCTAGAGTGTGCTCAAGGCCAAGAGGGATTTGACAAAGCAAATAATAGCCTATGTAATGAAAGAGAAATTCTTATTCTAAAACAAATGTACATCATTCTAAGACAAATGGATGGATACAGTCCCATTATATTAAAGCAACCTTTTTGCACATATGACACAAGGTCATTTTAAGTGAAGGAATACTTGCTTTTTAGAAGACCAAACTTAATATTGGATTCGTGTTAAGGACATTCCAACTACTTATTAAATACCTTAATATCTGCACCGGAGACTTCTGTAAAATTGACTTTACTACTTCAGGAGAGGGCTTTTATATAATCTGTGCCATATACTGGGATCTCCTCTGCCTCATTTCTACTCCATGTGGAATGTTTCTTGAATGACTATACAAAGAAATGTTATTAAATATGAAACAACACTAAAATGAATATAGCTTAGTTTATTTATTTTAACTAATTTCCTTCTGGGAAAAAATATTAAAATAAAATTTCAAGATGACAGGAGACAGTCATGACCAAGATAGGCAAGTTGCATATCCTCAAACAGCTGCTTGTATCTACATAATACCTGTTTCAATGTTCCTATAATCCCAGGTCATAGGTAAGACAGGTATCAATCCTCACATTTTATTTTAAAAATAAAGGTCTCCCATAAATTCACATTTTAATGGACTTTAATTTTAAAAAGATAGGGGAGGTCTTCTTTCAGTCTCTCCTGTTCCCTCTCCTCTTATAGTCTGCTCTTCTGCACCTTTAGTTTTTCCTATGCTCATATAGACAGGTGAAGACATTGGAGTGTTTCCTTTCCTACATCACTCTTGACTTTTTTACTGCTCCCCCAACACACTGTACTTTCAAGGCTTACTCTGGTCCTTTGCTTAAACATTGGTTCCAGTTCTTGTAATACTGTGTTTCTACTGACAAATTACCACTTTTCTATGGATTTTCTGATCCCCTCCTTTGCAGATTTAATTACTTCCCCTAAAGACAGGTATTAATAGCTCTTAATACATACTGCTTCCCTTGCCCTTTAAACACACATTTTTCTAAATGAAAATATTATTGTATAATAGGTATCCTTTACATATATTTTTCTCTTCAACTAGACTGTGAACTACTACATGTTGGACTAAATATGATCCACAATTGTTAAGAACTTCTTTGAGAAAGACAGACCTGGGGTGAATGCTATCTCTGTCTGATGCATTTAGGAATCTGGTTTTGGACAAGTTACTTTCTAAAAGTCATCTTACTTTTTCATATATGAAATAGAAATCATGACACCTGGCTTGTTAAAGAAGATACAATGAAATACTGTATGTAAAGCATGTCTGGTACATAATATATGTTCAATAAATGATAACTAATGTTGTCAATGCTGTTTTATTGCTGTTATTGCTTTTGCAGTGACAGCTGACACCCAGGAAATCAAAATGTGTTTTTGAAGAGCTTCCAGTTACTCTCCAGGAGGTAAGCTCTTACAGATTTTCAGGCAGAAGAATATTATAGAGATCACGGGACAATATTCCTCACAGACATAACTGGTGTGATGTGACAGAGGCTGCTCCAGGGCAAATGAAGAGAACCACAGCCACAAAAGCCATCTGGGGTCTTCTGGGGCGTCCCAGCCCATAGGAGGTAATGAAAACATACATCACCTGTACCCTTTTAGGCCAACTGGGCTATTGAACGTAACAGGAGCATAACGGCTTTCCTGATGTGTCAGAAATTCTCCACTCCTGCCTACAGGTAGTTCACCAAATTGCTCAATGCTTATTGCTTCAATCTGCATTCAGCTTTAATATGCCCTATATGCCTGAATATTTTCTCCCAAAACCTTCAAGGCCCTAGGAAATTACTGTGCCCGAATGCCATACTCACTAAGTGACAAAGACCCTGAAAGTTGAAAATCAAGCCTGCTACACTATATATATAGAAATAAAAAGGAGAGAAGTCATGTTAAAAATAAACAGTTTCAAAGATTTCATGAAAAAAAGTCAATGCAATTTGCAACTTCATTTGTTCTAGTGACAAGCTGATAAAATGTTGGTGGTACAAATGCATCAGAAAATTTGACACAAATTGAAAGTGACTACACATTCCATTATCCCAAACTCCCTTGGTAATGGAAAATGATTGCTAAAGACAGCTTCTAATATGTCTTAGACATATGAAGCTGTCTATGGGAAATAATACCCTCGATTATCAGGAAAGATAAGCATTTGAAAGGAGGCAAGGGCTGTTGTGATTCCATGATCCAAGCCTCACTATTCTGATTATTGGCTGCACAAACAATTTCATTAAGAGATACTAAATATACAAAGAAAACTGTTATTAATGAAACACATTTAAAAATCGGGGTATGGAAATGACTCATGATTAATTAACAGAAAAGCCAATGTAGTCAGTCAATAATTAAAGCTTGACAAGATAGTTATTGCAATTTTCCTAAAAGAGTGTTAACATATATTTAAATGGCCTTCTATTCATGGAAAGTGGTTATTTAAAAAAAATATTCAAAATATGGCACAACAAATTAAATTTTCTCTAGAAACTTTTGAAATGAAAGTATAATTAGAATCTAGTACATGGTCTTTTGAATTTACCTCATTTTTTTTTTTTTATAATGC
The DNA here is from genome assembly GCF_054177405.1 of Leptonychotes weddellii. Classification (NCBI taxonomy): domain Eukaryota; kingdom Metazoa; phylum Chordata; class Mammalia; order Carnivora; family Phocidae; genus Leptonychotes; species Leptonychotes weddellii. The sequence goes on from NC_138379.1 coordinate 53,418,453, forward strand.
AGCTTTGTTAACACTAGTATGTTGTATCTTATGCAAAAAAGGTTTATACAATCAAAGAGCCTAGATTCTTAGGAGTTAGAGAAGGCGTAAGGATACAAAATGTTTATGCTAATACAATAACATCATATCATAGTACTTATTTCTTTATCTTACAGGGAAAACTGATCTCAGAGAAATTAAGGGCTCTTCCCAAAGCCACCCAACTAATAAGTGATAAAGGTGGGGTTTGAATTTAAGTATGCCTCACTTGAGAGACTCAACTATTTTCTCCTATGCCATTTCTTCTAATAAATTCTGATGCTGTATTTTATTTAATTCTGAATATATCTACTTTATATAATCCTTCATAATCATATATTAATTCAGAAAAATATCTTCCAATTCATCAATATGAAAAAAGAAAACAATTCATTTAAAAATATTTACTGAGAACTTACTAATTCCTAAGTATCATGCTTAGCAGCCATCCACCAAATGCCATAATATAACAACAGTAATCATTTGAACAATTTCAATCACAAGTAAAAGAAACTCAACCCAATGGGACACCTGGGTGGCTCAGTCGGTTAAGCGTCTGTTCGGCTCAGATCATGATCCCAGAGTCCTGGGATCGAGTCCCACATAGGGCTCCCTGCTCAGCGGGGAGCCTGCTTCTTCCTCTGCCTGCCACCCCCTCCGCTTGTGTGCTCTCTCTCTCTGACAAATAAATAAATAAAATCTTTAAAAAAAAAAAAGAAAAGAAAGAAACTCAACCCAAACTAACTCAAGCATCACATAGAGATTTATTGGCAGGGCACTAGCAATGTTTTCCTAAGTGAGGGAAGAACTGCAGGAGCCAGAGCACCGTTGGGTCTCTAAGAGATAAGTCTTGAGCTTTTTCTCACCATGACTCTCTCCATCTCTCACCTCTACTTCTTTTAGGAAGTTGGCTTCATTTACTCAGGCTTCCCCATGTGATGACAGACATGGCCTCTATAGCTAGGAAGTCACATCATTACAGTCTGAAAGGTGAGAAAGGTTCCTGCAGCTTAGCATGTAAAGACATCAGTAAAGGGGGTGCTTGGGTGGCACAGTTGGTTAAGTGACTGACTCTTGGTTTCAGCTCAGGTCTAATCTGAGGGTCGTGAGATGGAGCCCCATGTTGGGCTCCGATGCTCAGTACGGAGTGTTGGATTTCTCTTTCCCTCTCCCTCTACACTCCCACCCCCATGGTCTCTCAAAGAAAGAAATAAAATCTTTACAAGTAATTAAATAAGTAAATAATAAAAACATCAGGGAAGGATTCTAACTGGCCAGCTAGGTTCACATAATGATCCATTACCAATCACTGGCCAGGGTGATGAAACATTATGGTTATTTAGGCTTGGGTTACAAGCCCACCTCTATCATCTGGTAGATGGATATTGTGGTTGGGAGTTCCACAGAATTACAGGATTGCAGTGGAAGAAGAGCAGTTTCCTAAAGAAAGAGGCCAGGGGAGAGTTACAAATAGAAGATTAGGAAAGCAAACTGGATGATCAGAATTGGCAGACATCAGATATACACTAGCTAAAATTTGTTGAACATGTACTACATGACTGGTATTCTGAACATATTACATGTATTGTATTATTTCATCTTCACAATAATAAGAAATAGGTTATATTTTTATCTCCAAAAAAGATTAACAAATTAAGGCTTAGAGAAATTAATAAATTGCTCAAGGAGGTACAGCCAGTAGCTAGAAAGGGCTGGACTGAACATAATGTCTGATGTAGCTCTTACAACCATTCTGTGCCACCTCCAGGTTTGGAACTGTTTTTTTTTTTTACCAATTGCTACACACAGCATGATTTGTAGGTCCTGGGTGTCCTTCTTTGTGAACATTTTAGTTTGTTAATGTCACTGAAATATATTTAGAAGAAATAGATTTAGAAATAGATTTAAGAAATATATTTAGAAATTGCATATATCAGATGTATCTATAAAACAGGAAAATGAGTAGGAATATCACACTCATAATTTGGCTCTTTGTTATTTTAGTGAAGCCACTGAATTAATTTAAAACAAATAGTAACATGAACATGGGTAATCTTGTTTATACTTGGGCCAAATATAATGCTTCAAACCTTTTCCTATAGACTGCTGCCAAAGCAGATATTTGTCTCTTTTTGAAATTAAACACTTGATAGTTTCAACCTTTATCCTCTATGCTGATTTTGTATGTATTCATTCCTGGGTTGAATTTCTTTCTCTTGACCTTGTTCACCAATCCCACCAGCAAATGTTATGCTGAGATGCCTCTCTTTCATCCATGGTATTGATGTTACCATAATACTTACCACATTAGTGACCATCCATTATCTATCTGATATTGTTGTTGTTTAATGTTTGTTACTCCATTGTATAACAAACTTTCTGAGTCAGGGATTATGTCTACTTTATTCATCATTGAATGCTCAGTGGCTAGCCAAGCGTTTGGTACAAGAATCAACCAACAGGTAATCTTAAATGAATAAATGGATCAATCTACTAATATTTTAATATATACAGCAGATATTTTGTCTAATCCAAAGTCAAATTCTGTTATTATTGTTTTGTTTTGTTTGATATTTAATGTTAAGATAAAATCTCATAGGACTAATGTTAGGTTTTCCCACTTTTGGCTTCTTTGTCAGATGGAAACATATTGAGATTTGTTCATACCACCTGTCCTTGCTCACACTGTTTCCTTAGCTTACACTGCCCAACTTCTGCTTTTCTTCAGGGTAAATTCCCAGTCTCCATTCTAGATTTTTTCTATCACCACATTATCTATAAATCTGTTTTGACTTCCCTATGGTACTTTCTTCTCCACTCATGTTTCTATGGTACAATTCTATTAATGCCTTTATCATCTGTCACTGTTATTATAAGTTTAAATGCTTGTTTCTTGGAGAATGGAATCTGTCTCTAAACATGACTTCATATTCCTGGAAACTAACAGAATACTTGGAACACAGTACTATTTTCATGTTCATCATTTTTTTGATCAATAGAACCTTATTTCTTGTGGAATTCATCTAAAAACTCTTTACCCATGGTCCTACCAAAGAACCACATTCTGAGGGTAGTAATGACTCTGATGCTGATGGAGTTTAATTGACTGGGAGTTGAAAATAAACAACTCCTGAGAAAAAGCCAGTTTGCTGAAGCAAAGACAAAACTGTACAAGAATGAAAGGATTTTGGGGGGAGAAGAAGGGGAGAATTATTAAAGGTATGACAAAGGAAGTTAAAATTCAAGATAGGAGTATGTATTTTTCAATATTATGCAAATATTCCCAATGAAAACTTACATTCTGGGTGTGAATTTCCCTGGACAAAAAACTACTCATCTTCTACTTCTATCTTTTCCATTCTTTTCCCCAGATTTTCAATACCATCTATCCTCTCTTATTTGACATTCAATGTCAAGGCTCTTATTTGACATTCAATGTATGACATTAGTCCCATGGCAAATGACTTTGTAAAACAGGAGATGTAAGAGAAATATTTTACTAATGAAAGACCACATTGAAATGAATAGTAAACTATAAAAAATGGTAACTCATGCTTAGGGAGGCAGCCAGGGAATCACACCGGAATCACACTAACGTTCAAATTGTGATTGTCATTCACTGGTTATGAAAATTGTTTATTAACTCTCTGAGCTCCAGTTTCTTCCTCTGTATGACTGGATAATACCTACTTCATATGGTGATTGAGAAGAAGATAAAATAACATACAGAGCAACTGATGAATAGGTGCTCAGTAAGTGTGTACTGAATTGAGTTGAATTAAAAGAAACTTGTATGACCTTACACATTTATCTCATCCCATTCAAGTAATAGCCCATTTAAAAATTTCAGGGAAATTAAATTTAAATAAGTGAATTAACCTGTTCGTTTCCAAGTTTAATAACTGGTACAATCAGGATCAAAATGCAGGAAGAAAAAATAAAATTGTACTTAAAAGGATATATTGTAACAATTACCATGTCAGAAAGATTCTTGAGCATATAGACAATAATACAGTATGACATATGAGAAAAATACTTACAATATTTACTCTGCAAATAGTGATTAATAATAAATTAATAAACATTTGCCAAATAATGAATCATACTTGATTTCAAGCGGGGAATGACTAATTCTTATCTTCTCCATCACTTCTATTAAAAGAAATACATGGTTATGCTCAAATGATATCTCCAATATAAAAGTTTGAAGATCTAAGAGCTATTACTTATTGTGTGCAAGGTGTTAATACATCTCTTTGGAACCTCAGTGCATTTTTGGAGGAGAAACTTGATGGATCTTTGTAAATAATCCTAAATTTAGAGAAAAATAATTTAAAAAAAAGGTGATCTCAGATTAATGAGACAGTGGCTTCAGGATCCCATTCCACTCCAAAGCAGACTTTCCCTAACACTCATTAGCAATCTGAAGTTTTCAGGTCAGTTTAAACTTGATTCTGGAAAATTAAGTCCATCAGCAGCAGGTATTTATTGGAGAAAGTATTAACAGAAGCCTGGGTATTTCTGGAGCTGTGCTGCTAGAAGCATTTGCAGATGGGAGCTCTTTTCCTCCACCCTCCATTCGCAGTAAGGGAAGCCTGAGGCATTTTTCAATGAAGCCCCTCTGGGCAAACCCTAAGCGCCTGTCTTCCTGCTGTGTGTACCCAATCAAGGGAGTTGAGTAGGAGGTAGTAAAACAGGAGAAGATGAAAAGTGGCACCACCAAAGGCTCCTTTTAACTCTCCAAGTATGCAGCATCCAGTAAACAACAATCAGAACACACATGCCCTCTTGTCAGTACCTATGATCAGCTGGTCAAACACTGGTGACCCCCGATTGTACTTAGCAGCCTGGAAAATCGCACCTGAGGCAGAGTTTCAAAGCAGAACAGGCTTTTCCTGTTCTAGGAGCCTGGTACTAAGATCTCAGGACACAGTGCTAATCATTTCATGGATTTATGGACTTGATCTGGGAAGGTTTGGGGAATCACATGTTCACTCTCCTCCCTACACTCATGAAGGTGACCTTCACGAGTGTCCAAGTCAGAATTTTCCAGAGTCAAGCCTACAATCCCATCTCCCAGTTTTTAATATTGCTGCCTCCCAGAACAAAATAAAATAAATGCCACTTGAGACAAGTTGTTCACTCCCAATCACCTACATTTTTCGGTACCTCTTACAGGTAAAGCCAAACTCCAGTTTTCATAAAGAGCTAACTCAGTACTTATCTGGACAAGTGCGGTACCCAGGAAAAATGAAAGATCTCCAGACTGTGCTCCCAGGAGCTATGCTAATCTGAAGAAGACAGTACATTATTATTAAAGAGTAAAGATAACACATGTAAAGTATCTAGCTAGTAGAGCAATGTCTGATGCACCACTAGCATTTAATAATAATAGAATGGACAAGGTATTCCTTTCGCAACAGTATTAGTTCCTTTGTTCATTTATTCCTTTGCTCATTTCGGTGACTTGCCCTTTCACTGTCCAGGCAGAGAGGACTCTGTTACTCCTTTCAAGTATAACTACTGCAAATGTGTTCTTGGCTCAGCCCCTTCCCAGATACTGAGTTGTCTAGCAACCCAGCTTCCAGGGGTATCCCTTCACCTGGGCTAGTGTACATCTCCCCCCTTCTCTGGCTCTCCCCCTTCTATGTGGATGCATGTACATATCTCTCTGCATCTCACTTTCCAACCTTGTGGCCCTTGAGTTTTAGGAACCTGAAGATGCTCAAACAGAAATCATCTCACCATATATTATTAACGGGAATGATTTCTGTTTGACCATCAAATGAGCTCATTTTTAATTAAAGTCTAAAGCCTGACAAACTCTAAAAATATGTATTGCAGACAAGAAAAAAAGAGTACATTATCAAGATTGGCAAATTAAAAAACTGCAACTAAAAAAAAAAA
>NC_138379.1:53424877-53451174 GCF_054177405.1 Leptonychotes weddellii
GGGTGCACGTACCCCTTCGGATCCCTACTTTTGTATCTTTGGGGTAAATACCCAGTAGTGCAATTGCTGGATCATAGGGTAGCTCTATTTTCATTAAGTTAGCTTATTCTTGATTTACTCCACACATCATTATTGAGCAATGCTAAGTACTGGGCATAAATCAGTCAATAAGACAGATGTGCTTTCTGTTCTCATGGGGCCACATTAGCAGAAGAGACAGACCTTGTCTGTGTCATTGATGAGTGGGGATGGAAAGTGTGTATCTGTGTCTTATTTCACTTGATAGTAGTATATGGTAGTAGTTATGGTTGTTACAATAATGTCTCATCTTTACTGGTGCTTATTATATGCCAGGCATTGTTCTGCACACCTTCCAGGTATGAACTCTTTTAACAACTATTCTATACTGCAAGACTGGTCATGTCACTTTCTGATTTCAGTGGTTCTTCGCAGATCCACATTAATGGGTAAACCAACTTGGCATATAAAGGACATTAGAATATCACAGGGCACTGAAACATCACTGGAAATAAACCTTGATGGGGAAAATCACATTTACCAGAACTCTTTTTAAGGAGAAGACAAAAAATGGTTGGAAAAAGTAGTTTATATGTCTGCTGGGCATGGAGGGTGAAAATCTTCAAAAGGGAGGCTTAAGTCATAAAAGTTACTCTCTAAAGTGCCTTCAAGAGAAGATGGGTTCTGTTAACTTTCACCTTTGTTTGTCTTTGCCAAAAGGCAGTGATGGAAACAAAATGGGTTACTCTCTAGAACTGATGAGACACTGAGCACTGGCAATGTTCCTGGCCAATCTCTCATGCAATCCTCAGAGCTTCCTCTAAACATATGTTGGACAGAACTCAAAAACTATGATTCAAACAAACACGAATTATTGTCCCTCTAAGTCATTTTCATTCTTTAGACACGCCTTGAACTTCATAATTATATCAAACAATTTCTTACTTTACAAATCCTTCCTATTCTGGTGTCTATCTTTCTATCCTTAACTGCTACCATTCTGCCTCTGTATATGTTTGCACACCACTACTATTACTTTACCAATTTCTTTTCTAATTATTTGTTTATCTGACTTCACCGTCAAGTATGAGTTCCATAAGCACGGTAATTTGCCTTATTCATCTTGGTATTCCATTGCTAATGTCCTGAATAATGCATATAGGTGTTATATTTACTAAATAACTATTTTCTACTGAAGGAAAAACCCCAGTAACTTGTTTACTAAGTCACAGTTACTGCATCCAAGAAAACTGTATGTACAGATCAGATATCCAATAAATATTTGTTGAATGTCTATATGATCACCTGATCCCTTGTTCCTCTAAAGAATGTTCACCTCATCTAATAAGAGCAAATCGTTTTCTTTTACTTTCTTTGGATAGTCTTTTTGCTATTCTTGTATTTCAGAACATTCAGAAGTGGTTTAGTTTCAAAATTCTGAAGTGTGTTAAAAATGTGTTATTTATAGACTAATTGGTAAAGCCATATAAATGCAATGATAGCAGCTCAATTTCTGGGTACAGTCTTGTTTGGTTCATCATAATTTGACAAGTTGGCATGCGTGAGGTTAATGAGAAAATTCATTTTATCTGACATACTAGGCATTTAGGAGAGCAATAGTCACACTGATAAAGAATTACATGTTATACATATTGCATAGTCTTTGCAATTTTTCTTAAAAATATATAATGAATGGTTTGCTTTGCTGAACTCTAGTTAAAAAAAGAAAGAAAGGGCAACACCCAGACTTCGAAAGAGAAACAGAATGTCTTAATAACTTCATGTTCAAGGCAGAAGTTCAAGGTGATATCCCAGATGGGCAAACATGGACCTTACCCCCTGCCTAGTGTGGAAGCACACAACAGAACTGAATTATTTATCCACATTACTCTGAAAATAATTGTTTACAGTAATCATACCAGGTACATGCCACTAGCACTCACAAGCATCCTTTTAAAATAAGCTAACAACTACAAATATAGGGAAACAACCCTTTCCCTATAGGCAGTGAGTTGAGATCCAAATAGCATTCCTGTTATACCCACCAGAAGGAAAAATTTAACAAATTTTCCTCTCTAAATACCTGTTGGTGCCTACTATATGACAAGCACTGTGCAAGGTGTTAGAGAAGAAGACATAATGTCACTGCCCTGAAGGAGCACACAATCTAGTGGGAAGAGCTTGAATTTATGAATGATCCAGGGTAAGAACCTTTCAGGTGAGATTCAGGAAGTGAATCTTTTCAAAGACAGACAAATCTGGTTCTTTCTGAGTATAGTGGATGCCTAATTAGTTCTATGAGGATCTCTGTCCTAACATGGGTTATTCTCTAAGAAACAGAAGAACAGAGACAGTCTCTATTTTAAGTGCGAGGTCTAATCATTTCCCAACTTGGCAAAAGTTTTGTAAGTCCAACTTCTTGTGCTTGTCATTAATGGTCTTACTTGCCACCTCTAGCACCAGTGTGTGGACATACCTGGCAAAAAATCACACAAAAAACCCAAATCAAACCAAAACAAACCAACAACAACAACAAAAACCAAACCAAACTAAAACAAAACAACAACAAAAAACCCCCACCTGTACATGTAAGGGACTTGAGATCACTGTATTTAAGTATTTAAATATTAAGAAGTAGTAGGCCCCAAAAGGTTTGTGGGAGAACGGCTCTTTCCTTTTCATGTGGTGGCAGCCATCAGCTCAAAGGTAAGCCAAGGTAAGCACTTACAAGTACATCCAGGAGCTATGGAAGAAGCAGCAGACCGATATAACGTGCTTTCTTCTCAGGGTGCCCTGTTGGGAGTACCAGCAGCTCTCTGCCCTCCACAGGGCCCCGTACCCAACCTGGTCCAATAAAATGCACAGACTGGGATACCAGGCCAAGCAAGGTTATATCATATGCCAGATTCATGTGTGATATGGTGACTGCAAATGCCCAGTTCCTAAGGGTGCTACCCACAGCAAGCCTGTTCATGACGGTTTTAACTAGCTAAAGTGTGCCTGAAGCCTTCAGTCTGTTGCACAGGAGTGAGCTGGACACCACTGTGGGGCTCTGAGAGTCTTGAGTTCTTACTGGGTTAGCAAAGATTCCACATACAAATTCTTTGAGGTTATCCTCAGTGATCCATTCCTTAAAAGTATCAGAAGAAATCCCGACAACCAGCGCATCACCAAACCAGTCCACAAACAGAGAGATTCAAGGGCTGCCATCTACAGGCTGCAAGAGCCGTGGCCTAGGAAAGGGTCACAAATTCCACCACACTATTGGTGGTTCTTGCCAGGCAGCATGGTGAAGACACAATACTCTCCAGCTCCACCATTACCACTAATATAAGAAATGTTTGTAAAATTCTTACCTAATAAACAATTTAGGACAGTCAAAAATAAATATTAAGCAATAATAACAATATTTGACATTCGTATTTAGATTCACTATTTACAAAATGTGCTTTCAAAGAGTATTTTCTTAGTGGCTGTGTCTCAGAATTACCTATACATGTTGTTAAAATCGCCAATACCTAGACCCCAGACCAGCAGATTCTGATTCAGTAGGTCAAGAATTAGATTTTTAAGCAGTTTCATGGATGATTTGGAATTGCAGTCAGGATTGAGAATCATGCCTTTATGTCATGTTTTTCCACAGTACTCATGGGAAATAGGCTTTATTTATACTCCATGAGCTTTTACTTCTTTATGCTTAGATTGCTTTTCCCTGAGGCACCAGGTGCCTCAGCTTCCAACCACCCAGTCACCACACAGGCAGATCCAAATCATAAATGAGAACCTTGAGCATACCTCTGATTTATCATCTTAGTGTACTACATTTTTTGTTTTTGTTTTTTGTTTTTTTAATCACTGTTGCTGATTTGATTCACCTCCTACTTGCTTGTGAGCTCCTTAAGAACATGGACTTATTGGGGCATGTGGGTGGCTCAGTCCTTAAGTTCTGCCTTCAGCTCAGGTCATGATCCCAGGATCCTGGGATTGAGCCTCGCATCGGGCTCCCTGCTCAGCCAGGAGCCTGCTTCTCCCTCTCCCACTCCCCCTGCTTGTGTTCCCTCTCTAGCTGTCTCTCTCTCTCTCTGTGTCAAATAAATAAATAAAATCTTTAAAAAAAAAAGAGCATGGAGTTATTATTATCTATTCACCCTTTTCTCTTAGGAATGCATATATTGGAGCACCTGGGTGGCACAGTCGGTTGAGTGTGCTACTCTTGGTTTCGGCTTTGGTCATGATTTCAGGGTCATGGGATCAAGCCCCATATCAGGCTCTGTGCTCATCATGGAATCTGCTTGGGACTCTCTTTCCCTCTCCCTCTGCCCCTCCCTTGTGATCTCTCTCTCTCTCTCTCTAAAATAAATAAATCTTAAAAAAAAGAATGCATTATATTACTTGGACATGGTAGGATAAAAATTAATAACAATAATAATACATTGTGCTTACTATATGCCTGGTGCTATCTCCTAGATTGTATAGGTATGAATTAACTTAATCTCCATGCAATCTATATGAGGTAGATGAGGTAAGTACTGTCATCTTTCTCACTTTACAGATGAGGAAACTGGAGTACAAAGAAAGTGAGAAACGTAGGTCACATTGTCTGTTTAATGGAGGCGTTAATAGCATGTCCCTATCACAGGATGAGGAAAATTCTTTTCATTTCACAGATGAGAAAATTGAAACTCTTCCTATCACACCAGTGTGGACCATTTATATTGTGGTTTAGATACTTGCTCTTTATAGAATATCTGGCATTTGGGGGATTCTCTGGGTTCAGTGTACCCTGTGTGTAATACTTCTACACTGTCAAATGGGGGAGGCAGAAGAAGATACCAGCTGAACCACTGCCAGCCATCTGTTGACATTCTGATTTGCCACTGAAAAAAATGGAGTGCATTTGTTCACATTTCCAGATTATTTAAAAATAAGGAGCAATGGGAGTTATTAAGTTGGGTAATCTGAGTTCTAAGCAGCATTTATATACTTTTTTTTTCCTGGATGCCTTCCTTAAAATTAAATTTTTAATAACCTTTAAGCCTTGCAGCCTTGAGGGAATAATTTCTTTCACAGTAGTTCAAAGGTTTAATTTCACAGTAAAGCTTTTGAAATACGGTATTATCCCTTTTGTTCTAGAAAATTACTGTTTAAAAAAATCATATTTCAAAGTAATGATTGTAATGAGAAAAAGATATGAGGCCCAACTTCAAAAGGAAAAAATGATAACCTCGCCTGTGATGTCCTCTAGTGAGCCTTTCCCTCGTGGATTCTAATTTGTAATAATTCGAAAAATCTCTGGAATTGCGCAGTCTCTGCCTGGTAATACAGCCTGGGCTGGCTACGGTCTAACAGTGAGGAGGAGGGGTTGATATAGACATAACAGAAGCCATTAACTTTCTTATATGAGTAAAATGCAGTATGTCTTCAGTCCTGCTGTGTGTGTGTTTTCTGTAATGCTATTCCCAAACAATGTTATCTTTGTAGTTCTAAAGCCATTTTTGTGGACATTAAAGTTGTGTGTGGAGTTGCAGAGGAGGCAGTGGGAATTGTGAAGTGTAGCAGAGCCTGACGGGGAAAGGAGAAGAGAACCACCTAATGCAGAGCACCCAGCGTGTGCAAGACACTGTATTCTGGGCTTTACATACGTTTTATCTTATAGCAGCTCTCTGAGATAAATAGTATTAGCCCCATTTTACTGATGTTAATGCCTCATTCTATAAGAGATGATACTCACCTGGTCTAATTACTTTAAGAATCAAAGTCCTCACTACAACTTCCATTCAGAGCTCCTTGGCCTATTTATCACTTTCTAAGAGTATTTAAAACAATTTGTTAAGTTATAAATTCATAAAGACATGAAAAAGTTTAATGCAAAAAGACTCATGGAATGAAAAGTATATATGCAGGGTAGACTTAGAACCATATGTACCCAAAATTTAAAAACAAACAACAAACAAACTATTGTTAACTATTAAAGGATTGAAACAAAAGGAAATGTTGGGTAGTAGGGATACTGGATGAGATCTCAAAATACATGCATGTAATTTCTAGGGCTGTAAAATCTGGGACAAATCACTGAAATCCTCTTAGCCTCAAATTTCTGCATCTGAGAAATGGGCACAAAAGATGTAAAACACTTCCCTTAAGTGATAAAAAGGATAAGGATGTGAAAAAGCTTTCTGAACTATCAACTCTGATGCTAAATACACCCATGGCCATTCACTCTGTGGTTCTATGTATGCATGTGTGTGATTATTGTTTTTTTTACATGTTTTCAACACAGTATCTACCATACTTCATTGCAATGATCTATTTAGATATTTTTCCCACAAACATATTCTAAGATCTTTAGGGCAGAGATTGTATTTTGTTCATCATTATATTTATCATATATTATATTTTCACTACCGTGCTTGAAATTTACCAGTACATTCCTATTTATGCATTCATACATTCATTCAATTAGTATGAATATCTACTAAGTGCAAGATAATCATTAGAATGGAGTCAATTTAATCTAGGACCTTTCATGAAATAACATATTGAATGAATTATGGAAGTGTGGATCATAGATCATAATATCATAAACTCTATTCTTGTTATTCCTTCTGTGCCCTTTAAACTTTGGTAAACATAACAGTAGCTTTTATTGAATGCATACTACTCGCTATGCTGTATAAGTAATCTGTATGTGTTATCTAACTAATATCTCCCAATAAATAAAAAAGTACTGTTAAAAAAAAGAAAGAAAAGGAAAAGAGAAGAGAAAGAAAAGAAAAAAAGAAGAAAAGAAAAGAAAGAAAAGAAAACAGAAAAGAAAAGAAAAAAAGAAAAGAAAAAAAGAAAAGGAAAAGAAAACCACAGGTTGAAAATGGTATCACTTAGACCAAAGTTTCCAAACCAGGGCTTAATATCCAATCTAACTGCAGTTTCAACCTCCCCCAGAAATGTGACCTTAACCAGTCAGGAATTTTTTTCCCCCCATCAGCACCAATGAGTCTGATTCACCAAAGAAAGATGAGGTAATCTGTAAGATAAAACACTTTGCTTTTTCCCCTAGCAAACAGCCTCCTCTGGAACAGTCCTTTTCTTGTGAAGTAACTTTCTTGCTCTACCCTCTGTCTATAAAATCTTCTATTTTGTACAACTCCTCGGAGTTCCTCCCTACATGCTAGGTGGGGTTTTGCCCAATTCATGAATCATTTAATAAAGCCAATTAGATCTTCAAATTTACTTGGGTGAGTTTTGTTATTAAACAGTACTATCATTATAAATATTTAGGAAACTGAGGCTTAGATAGGTTAAGTAATCTGTTCAAGGTCACAGTAAATACTGATGTCAAGTTTCAAAACTAGATCTTTCTGATTCATTTATTCAACAAATCTTTATTGAATTCTTACTATGTGCGAGATGCTATGCCACTTATTGGGAATACAGTAGTGAATAAGGAGTGCTTACATTTGTGGACTTACTGCCTAGTAGTGAAAGAAAGATTAAACATAGAAATATGTGATTAACTGATTAATTAATTATGTTTAAACTGATAGCTATAAAATCCAAGTTCAGAATGATCTGGTTGTATTCTAAACATATGGAAAAATGTTCTTCTTTCTGATAGGTATCTTATGGAGATGGGGCAGGTGGTGGTCTTCTATTCTCTTCATGTTCAAAGAGTCATTTACCATAACTAATCTCTTGCTTTGTTCTGGTATCGTCAGCCAATAATTTAGATTTTCATGTTTACATTCAATTTGAAATACCATGGAACTATAATGAATCAGTTAAAAAAAAAAATGGCCATTGGATAATATTCTCTAAAGTAGCCAAAAGGCCCTGAGGTTGGTTTCCAACAGCCACCTGTCAGCAATGAATTCCTTTCTGGTAGTAGAACTGGGACACATAGATTGATATACTTCAACCTTGTAGTACCTCAACTTAGTTTGTCCTATAATTTCTTTGCTCTGAACAAGAGGCTCTGTCAGATAATATGAGTGGAATAAGTTTCTGTGATCTATATTAAAAGAATGAGTAGTTATGGTTTAATAAAAAATGTGTATTTGGTTTTTGTCCCTCATTCCTGGCAAAGTTCCTAAAATCTTTGGAATTTCCTGAGGGATAAGAGTGTCTTTTATCATTCATAGCAAGTCCCTTTGACCATATCAGAGTTTATGTTAATGAGGTAACTCCTGGTGGGTCCCTTGATAGCTTCAAGATGGGTTCTAGAGGAACCAATCACATGATTAGAGGATTAGAGCTATCAGCTTCACCTGACCCCCAACCTCTAAGGAACGGAGAAGGGTTGAAGATTAAATTCAATCACCACTGGCCAATGATTTAATCAATCATGCCAATGTAATGAAACCATTAAAATCCCTGAAACAATGAGGTTTGAGGGAGCTTCCAGGTTGATGAATGGAGGGTTGCGGGAACTCCAGAATTTGTAGCAAGCTAGGCAGACGTGGGTAGCCTAGGGACCCCATTTGCTGCTGATATCTAAAGTATAGGCAGTCTTGTGGAATTGAGCCCTTAACCCTTGGTGTCTGCACTAACTCCAAGTAGACAGTGTCCAATTAAATTGCATGGTAGGACACCTAGTTGATGTTAGAGAATGGGAGAATTGATTGATGTTGAAATGATATATTTGAATTGTTTCGAAAAAACATACAATGATACTAGGAGTTTAACTTGGTTTTACCAAAGGGCCATGACCTTAAATGGCTTAAATTCTGGTTCTGCCATTTAGAATCTGTGTAACCTTGGAGTGGTTAGCTAATTTCTTGAAGCTTCTGTTTCCCTATCATAAAACTGAAAAATTCGTAACAGGATTGTTAAAAAGATTAAATTAGTTACTGTAAATATAGGCTTTTCCTCAATGGCTGACATTTAGTCTTTTTATTTTTTTTAGATTTTATTTATTTATTGGACAGAGAAAGACACAGAGAGAGAGGGAACACAAGCAGGGGGAGTGTGAGAGGGAGAAGCAGGCTTCCCACGGAGCAGGGAGCCCGATGTGGAGCTCGATCCCAGGACGCTGGGATCGTGACCCGAGCCTAAGGCAGACGCTCAACGACTGAGCCACCCAGGTGCCCCAAGTATTTAGTCATTTTTAATTTTACTCTCTCTTCTTTTTCTTTCCCTCAATTTAAATTCTAGAACTGACTACTTAGTAATAGCCCAGAAATCCAGTATGGTTCTAGTTATACTTATTATACTTCAGAAATTTCAGTACTTTTCTAACAAATGATGTGTCTCAGGCAGTTTACTGAGGGTCAGACCATGTGTCAGGCAATACATCCCAGTTTGGGTTTGGGAAATATAGTCACCACTTTAGACTATGTGGTGATTAAAATGCAGGAGACAGTGCAAAAGACGCTACTGAATTCATTAACATTTACAACATATTAGCTATGGGATTATTTCAAGGGGCAAGAGGCAGGAAAGGAGAGGTAGAGCATTCGCTTCTAATAGGAGGTGGAGGTACCTTTAAGGTTTAACCACTAAAGTTCTAACAAACCAGCTTCTCTGATAAGGCAGACCAGCCAGCCTCTGCGTGTTTTGCAATTTTCAATACACAGCTCTGTTTTCACACTTCAATAATTCATTTTCTAGCACTTAGAATCCAGAAATCTGCTTTCACTGATGTAGCTAAAATGTAAGGAACAGAGTTTACTAACCAACATCTCCACTTATCTCATCTCATTCCCCAGTAAATTGTGTTGGAAAACATGTGTAAATAGTACCAAACAAACAGGACATTTATGGTCTCCTTTAGAGTGTGTTCTATTTGAATTCTAGATTTAGTGACTTTTATAGAGGTAACCATTTTCCATAACAAAAATGCAAAACTTTCTAAAACGAAAATTCTAATACTATCATAAAATTGTAGAATCTTCAGACTTAGATTCAAATAGAACTAACATATATGAAGCATCCATTTTTTCCTTCTAGTATTCTAAATGGTTTCAATCTCTGTGTGGCAGATCTTATCAATCTCATTTTATAGACAAGGTGCCTTAGACTATAGAGGTTAAATTATTTTCCTGAGGTTGAAGTTGAAATAGAGCTTGGAGAAATCAAATTGGCTTGAATGTTTCCCATAATGAAGAAGTAATTACTAACTCTACTTTTTAGGAAGTAAGTATGAAGGTTAAAATTATCATTAAACATTCCAGAAGTCACTTCTACCACCAGAAGAAACATTCTTAGGGGATAGCCATGGTATACATTTCAGATATTTTCTCATGTTCAAATATTGAGCAATCATTGGATATGTCAAATAAAATAATCCTCTAAAAAGGTCTTCTTTCCAATGATCTTAAATTTTAGAATAAAGAAATATCTGAGAGCATATGAGAGGCTCTTCAAGTCCATGGGTGTCATATACCTTATCCTATATTTTGTTTTTCAAAGAAACTGAGGATTATTTACTGAGTAATTTATTTAGTGATATTTACATATAGCAAGAAACAATGACAATTCAGTGTGACTGGTAAGCCAACATAGCTCTAACATAATCCAGATGGAACTACTGCCAGGTAAAGAAATTAAGACCATCATCTACATAAGCCTCAACTCTGAAGTCCACCAATATTTAACAGGCCTATGACAAAACTTTCAGCAATGTATCTCCAAGAATTTAAAGTTGATGTTAAGGAACATGGACTATCTCATGACTATCAAGAATGTTATTCATGATACAGCCTTTGTAAATCATTAGTTACTTGGTATTAATGCAAATAACTATTGCAATAATAATAGTTAACAATTATTAAGCAGTCTCTTCGTGTTAGGCACTCTGATAGTTAATTTACATATTTTACATATTTCACCTCCACATCTCATGTAAACATTGCCAAGGTCCGCCACAGTCTCACAATTTTACAGATGAAGAAACCAGAGCTCAGAAAAGTGAAGATATTCAGCTAGCAAAAAGACCTGAGCTAAGACCCAAACCCAAGTATGTTTGGCACTAAGGGCAGAGCTTCATTCCTCACTGCCAGTTTTGAATATTTGAAAAGATCAGAGCAGACTGCAGTATAATAAAGGAATGCCATTCATCCTTAGCCAAACAGAGCTCTTCATTAGATGTTCAGCAGATTAAAAACCTAAAATGTGGACTGTGATATCAATGACAATCTGACCACCAAAGATTTATGCTTCATTTTCACAATATGAAAAGTCAACTACAGACTACATTTTGTGAGCTCCCTTGAATCTAGAACTGGGTCCAATTCCAGGCCTCATCCAACCTCCTCAGTGATGCTTCATTGTTTCTCTTTTCTTTATGCTAGTTGTCTGTCAAAATCCAAGATGATCTTGGAAACCAAATATTGAAAGGGCAGAATCTCTTTTGGTTAGGTCCTTCTAGCACAGTAGCTGTCCTCTATTCCCACGTTATGCTGATTGGTCTCTAGGTGAATGAGAAATAACTTCTATGGTATCGAACCACTGAGACGTGGAAGTCTATCTTAGTTCGTGATAACTAATACAGGTTATTAAATATACATAATAGTTCCAGGAATGTAGTCATTCAGATCTATACATCAAATCAATCTTGTAGAAGAGCAAAATATTATAATAGCATTAGTTCCATTCCTGTTTTAGAAAAGAATTTTAACTTTGGTTAAAGATTGAAGAAAAAAAAGTGTTATTTTGGAATGTTGAATGGCTGCACCTTTGGCTGGTGCTTCACAGAACTACTAGTTTTAATAAGAAACCACTCATTCTCAGAGTTCTTGAGGACAAAAAGAAGAAGAGTTTGTTTTGGTGGTTAGAGATGAAGTAAAATACCAAAGGAAATGATAATACACATAATGATACTATGCTGGCTTCAGCTAAAAAAACAGGAATATTTTGAGTAAGACTTAAAAAGTCAAAGTTAACTATACAGTTGGATCTGTCTGTACCTCTCTTTTCTGATTCTCTTTCTTACCACCTTGAATATAGATAAAAAATATTGACCCTGATAAGAATAATGCCTATCATCTATTGCAGACCTTTTATATTTTAAAAGAGTATTGCTATATACAATATTATCACAATAACATTCAAAATAGTACCATAAAAATAAGCATTATCTTATCCATTTTATAGTTAGGGAAACAAACTCAGAAAGATTACACAAAACGCCCATGGTCACATGGCAGGTATGGATCGGAACCAGGGTACGACTGCTTAGTTATCCTCCTCTACCCATGATACTTCAGGTTTCCATCTCCAACAACCTGCTGGCTCTACTCTATTTTTGTCTGTGACTGTGTAAATGGTAAAATAATATGATTAACAAGCTGCCCCCTACTTAGCCATTCTGCAGAATTTCACTCTGCTGGACATTCCTTCTTTTGGCTTATCCAGCACTATCATCTTGTTCCCTTCTTAACTGTGCCTAATCCCAGGCTTCCTTCACTCTGCCCTGCCCTGAAAGACTTGATCTACTGCTCTTATTACTGGGAAAATTTCGGTTTTCACTTTGCCACGTGATTTTTCAACACATGAAAAAATGTTCCCCAGTAGAGCGTTGTTATGGAATTTATGTTCGGGGCTCATATAGAGAAGAAATACATTTTATTCTTTATGAAAGTCTGTATTTTATGTTGCACACTTATGCAAAGGACATGTTCTGTATAAATCTTCCAAATGTAAATGTGAATATGAACATGCAAATCTGGTAACAACTGTGAATTGAGATATAAATAGAGGAGTCAAATACATGAAACATTTCTTCAAGGCAGGAAAAACAGATCAAGGGAGACAAAAAGATTTGCTTCACTGCTTGGGACTTTGTTTTCTACCAAAGTCAAGGAACATAAACAACAATATTGACTTTGTAAGGTCAAAGTTACTGGGTTTTAAGCAATATGACTGCAGTGGAAGGAATATTTTTTGATGTGCATCAAAAAAGAAAAAAAAAAGATAGCCCTCAGAAAAAATGCTGGATCTTGTCAGTCATTAGCATTTTAATCCTGAGACACATGAAACTATTTTATTAAAAAGTACTCTGTCAGATTGCAAGAAAAGGCAACTAGCATTTATTAAGAGCTTACAATGTCTCAGGAATTTTATTAGATTAATGATCACAAAAGCTCTTTGAGGAGAATTACATATTTGTTTGTTTGTTTCCATTTTAAAGTCCAGAAATTGGTGGCTGAGAAGTAGGTGATCTTAACAAAGTCTTAAAGCTGGTGAGAGGTAGGATCATAATTTAAAATTAAGTCTATCTACAAACAAAAACTAAAGAAGTTCATGACCACAAAACCAGTCCTGCAAGAAATATTTAAGGGGACTCTGAGTAGAAAGGAAAGAACAAAAGTAACAGTATAAAAGTAGGAAACAAAAAATCAGTAAAAATAAATATTTCTGTAAGAAATCAAAGAATTCACAAAATGAAAGGATATAAAATATAACAACATATACCTAAAACATGGGGAGGAGAGGAGTAAAGAATGGGTTCAAACTTAAACACACATCTAGTAAATATAGACTGTATATGCAGAACAGGTTATATACAAGTCTAATGGCAACCATATATCAAAAACTACTAATCCATATATGCAAAGAATAAAGAGAGGGTGCCTGGGTGGCTCGGTTGGTTAGGCGACTGCCTTCGGCTCAGGTCATGATCCTGGAGTCCCGGGATTGAGTCCCACGTCGGGCTCCCTGCTCATCAGGGAGTCTGCCTCTCTCTCTGACCCTCCCCCCTCTCATGCTCTCTCTCTCTATCTCATTCTCTCTCTCAAATAAATAAATAAAATCTTTTCAAAAAAAAAGAATAAAGAGAAAGAAATTCAAATATATACCTAAAGAAAAACAGCAAAACATGAAAGAGAGAAACACAAGAAAGAATCAGAGAAAATCTTCAGAAACAACCACAAAACAAATAATAAAATGATGATATATATGTATCATCAATTACTTTGAATGTAAACAGACTAAATGTTCTAGTCAAAAGACATAGGGTGATAGAATGGATTAAAAAAAGAAAAAAACCAAGACCCATCTATATGCTGCCTACAATAAATAGATTCATTTTAGACCTAAAGATACCTGGAGATTGAAAGCGAGGGGAGGGATAAATATCTATCAAGCAAATGGATGTCAAAAGAAAGCCGGAGTAGCAATACTTGTATCAGCCAAAATAGACAATAAAACAAAGATTGTAAGAAGAGACAAAGAAGGACGCTATATAATAATAAAGGGGACAATCCAATAAGAAGATATAACAATTGTAAATATTTATGCACCCAGCATGGGAGCACCTAAATACATGAAACAGTTAATAACAAACATAAAGAAACTAATCAATAATAAAAGAATAATAATAGGGAACTTTAACACCCCACTTACAATAATGGACAGATCATCTAAACAGGAAATCAATAAGGAAACAGAGGCTTTGAATGACACACTGGAACAGATGGAGTTAACAGATAAATTCAAAACATTCCATCCTAAAACAGCAGAACACACATTCTTTTCCAGTGCACATGGAACATTCTCCAGAATAGATCACATATTAACCCACAGAACAAGCCTCAACAAATTCAAGAACATTGAAGTCATACCATGCATCTTTTCACAATGCTATGAAATCAGAAGTCAACCACAAGAAGAAATCTGGAAAGACCACAAATACATGGAGGTTAAATAACATGCTACTAAACAATGGATGGGTCAGCTAGGAAATAAAAAAAAGAAATTTAAAAAGTACATGGAAACAAATGAAAATGAAAACACAACAGTGCAAAACCTTTAGGATGCAGCAAAAGCATATCTAAGAGGAAAGTTTATAGCAATACAGGCCTATGTCAAGTGGCAAGAAAAATCTCAAACAAACCATATACCTAGAGAAGCTAGAAAAAGAACAACAAACAAAACCTAAAACAAGCAAAAGGAAGGAAATAATAAAGATTAAAGCAGAAATAAATGATGTAGAAACTAAAAAAAACAGAACAAAATAACAGTAGAACAGATCAATGAAACCAGGAGCTATTTCTTTGAAAAAAAATCAATAAATTTGATAAACCTCTAGTCAGACTTATCAAGAAAAAAAAAAGAGAAAGGACCCAAATAAATAAAATCACCAAGGAGAGAGGAGAAAAAACAACCAATGCCACAGTAATTATAAGAGAATATTATAAAAGACTATATGCCAACAAATTGGACAACCTAGAAGAAATGGATAAATTCCTACAAACATAAACCACCAAAACCAAAACAGGAAGAAATAGAAAATTTGAACAGACTGATAACTAGCAAAGAAATAAATCAAAAAATTCCCAACAAACAAAAGTCCAGGACCAGATGGCTTCACAGGCAAATTCTACCAAACGTTTAAAGAAGAGTTAATACCTATTCTTCTCAAACTATTCCAAAAAACAGAAAAGGAAGGAAAAGTTGCAAATTCATTACACTGACACCAAAACCAGATAAAGACACCACAAAAAGAGAGAACTACAGGCCAATATCCCTGATGAACACACATGCATAAATCCTCAACAAAATACTAGTAAACTGAATTTCAATAATACATTTAAAAAAATCATTCACTGCAATCAAATGGCATTTATTCCTAGGTTGCAAGGGTGGTTCAATATTTGCAAATTAATCAATGTGACCTATCACATCAATAAAAGAAAGGATAAGAACCATATGATCATTTCAATAGATGCAGAAAAAGCATCTGACAAAGTACAATAATACCCATTCATGATAAAAACCCTCAATAAAGTAGGTTTAGAGACAACACATGTCAACATAATAAAGGCATATATGAAAAACCCACAGCTAACATCATCCTCAATGGGGAAAAACTGAAAGCCTTTCCTCTAAGGTCAGGAACAAGACAAGGATGTCTGCTCTCACCACTTTTATTCAACACAGTATCAGAAGAGCTAGCCACAGTAATCAGACAACAAAAAGAAGTAAAAGGCATTCTGGGGCACCTGGGTGGCTTAGTCAGTTTGAGTGTCTGCCTTCAGCTCAGGTCATGATCCCAGGGTCCTGGGATAGAGCCCTGCATTTAGCTTCCCACTCAGGGGGGCACCTGCTTCTCCCTTTCTTTCTGCCCCCTCCCCACCACTCGTGCTCTCTCTCTCATGCTCTCTCTCTCAAATAAAATCTTTAAAAACAGGAAATAAAAGGCATTCAAAGCGTCCTTTCTTTCCAACATAAGGAAGAAGTAAAACTCACTATTTGCAGATGACAAGATAGTATATATAGAATATCCAAAAGACTCTCCCAAAACAACTGCTAGAACTGATAAAAGAATTCAGTAAAGTTGCAGGATACAAAAATCAATCCACAGAAATCTGTTGGATTTCTATACACCAACAATCAAAAAGCAAAAAGAGAAATTAAGAAAACAATCCCATTTTCAACTGCACCAAAACTAGTAAGATACCCCAAAATAAACCTAACCAAAGAGGTGAAAGACCTGTATTCTGAAAACTATAAAACAGTGATGAAGGAAAATGAAGACCACACAAAGAAATGCAAAGATATTCCATGCTCATGGATTGGAAAAACAAATATTGTTAAAATATCCATACTACCCCAGGCGCCTGGGTGGCTCAGTTGGTTAAGCGACTGCCTTCGGCTCAGGTCATGATCCTGGAGTCCCTGGATCGAGTCCCGCATCGGGCTCCCTGCTCAGCAGGGAGTCTGCTTCTCCCTCTGACCCTCCCCACTCTCATGTGCTCTCTCTCATTCTCTCTCTCTCAAATAAACAAATAAAATCTTTAAAAAAAAAAATCCATACTACCCAAATAAATCTATACACACACTTTGTGTGTGTGTGTGTGTGTGTTTGTGTGTATATATATATATATATAATGGAATATTATTCAGCCATAAAAAATAATGAAATATTGTCATTTGCAAGGACATGGATGGAGCTAAGGAGTATTATGCTAAGTGAAATAAGTCAGTCAGAGAAAGACAAATACCATACGATTTCATTCATATGTAGAATTTAAGAAACAAAACAAGTGAGCAAAGGGGAAGAAAAAGAGGGACACAAATCAACAAATAGACTCTTAATTATAGAGAAAAACTGATGGTTACGAGAGGGGAGGGATATGGAGGGATGGGTTAAATAGGTGATGGGGATTAAGGAGTGTACTTGTCCCTGATGAGCACTGGGTGATGTATGTAATTGTTGAATCACTATATTGTACACCTGAAATGAATGTAACACTGTAAGCTAATTAACTGGAATCAAAAACTACAAAAACAATAAAATAATATAAATTAAAAAAATAAAATCTATCTAATATGGTTAAACATTATAATTCTAAATAAAATCAGTCTTAAATCCTAGCCTCAGCAATAAAACAACAAAAAGAAACAAACAAAAAGAATCCGAATCAGCAAAGAAGTCAAACTCTCACTCTTTGCAGATGACACGATACTCTATGTGGAAAACCCAAAAGACTCCATTCCAAAATTGCTAGAACTCATACAGGAATTCAGCAAAGTGGCAGGATATAAAATTAACGCACAGAAATCAGTGGCATTTCTATACACATACACTGAGACAGAAGAAAGAGAAATTAAGGAGTCAATCCCATTTACAACTGCATCCAAAACTATAAGATACCTAGGAATAAACCTAACCAAAAGGCAAAGGATCTGTACTCAGAAAACTATAGAACACGCATGAAAAAAATTGAGGAATACGCAAAGAAATGGAAAAATGTTCCATGCATTCATGGATTGGAAGAACAAATATTGTTAAAATGTCTATGCTACCTAGATCAATCTACACATTCAATGTAATCCTTATCAAAATACCATCAACTTTTTTCAAAGAAATGGAAAAAATAATCCTAAAATTTGTATGGAACCAGAAAAGACCCCCCGAAAAGACAGAGGAATGTTGAAAAAGAAAAGCAAAACCAGTGGCATGACAATTCCAGACTTCAAGCTCTATTACAAAGCTGTCATCATCAAGACAGTATGGTATTGGCACAAAAACTGACACAAAGATCAATGGAACTGAATAGAGAACCCAGAAATGGACCCTCAACTCTATGATCAACTAATCTTCGACAAAGCAGGGAAGAATATCCAATGGAAAAAAGACAGTCTCTTTAACAAATGGGGTTGGGAAAATTGGACAGCCACATGCAGAAGAATGAAACTGGACCATTTCCTTATACCATACACAAAGATAAACTCAAAATGGATGAAAGACCTCAATGTGAGACAGGAATCTATCAAGATCCTAGAGGAGAACACAGGCAGCAACCTTTTCGACCTCAGCCACGGCAACTTCTTCCCTAGAAACATCGCCAAAGGCAAGGGAAGCAAGGGCAAAAATGAACTACTGGGACTTCATCAAGATAATAAGCTTTTGCAAAGCAAAAGAAACAGTCAACAAAACCAAAAGACAACTGACAGAATGGGAGAAGATATTTGCAAATGACATATCAGATAAAGGGCTAGTATCCAAAATCTATAAAGAACTTATCAAATCAACACCCAAAAAAAAAAATCCAATCAAGAAATGGGCAGAAGACATGAACAGATATTTCTCCAAAGAAGACATCCAAATGGCCGACACATGAAAAAATGCTCAACATCACTTGGCATCAGGGAAATACAAATCAAAACCACAATGAGATACCACCTCAGATACCAGTCAGAATAGCTGAAATTAACAAGTCAGGAAAGACAGATGTTAGTGAGGATGCGGAGAAAGGAGAACACTCCTACGCTCTTGGTAGGAATGCAAGCTGTTGCAGCCACTCTGAAAAACGTATGGAGGCTCCTCAAAAAGTTGAAAATAAAGCTACCCTATGACCCAGCAATTGCACTACTGGATATTTACCCCAAAGATACAAATGTAGTGATCTGAAGGGGCACCTGCACCCCAATGTTTATAGCAGCAATGTCCATAAGAGCCAAACCATGGAAAGAGCCCAGATGTCTACTGACAGATGAATGGATAAAGAAGGTGTGGTATATATATACATACATAGCCACCCTGTCACCCCAAGACTGATTATATATATATATGTATATATAAAGTTTTAAATCAATTAAATAACATATAATGTATTATTGGTTTCAGAGGTCTGTAATTCATCAGTCTTATATAATACCCAGTCCTCATTACATCACATGCCCTCCTTAATGTCCATCACCCAGTTACCCCATCCCCCCACCCCCCCCCTCCAGCAGCCCTCAGTTTGTTTCCTATGATTACGAGTCTCTTATGGTTTGTCTCCCTCTCTGGTTTCAACTTGTTTTATTTCTTCTTCTTTTACCCCATGATCCTCTGCTTTGTTTTTTAAATTACACATATCAGTGAGATTGTATAATTCTTTCTCTGATTGACTTATTTCGCTTAGCATAATACCTCCTAGTTCCATCCATGTCATTGCAAATGGCAAGATTTATTTTTTGATGGCTGCATAATATTCCTGTGTGTGTGTGTGTGTGTGTGTGTGTGTGTGTATACTGAAATGATATTTTGGATATATTGGGTGAAATAAAATATATTATTAAATTATTTTTTCTTGTTTATTTTTTAAATTTTATTTATTTGACACACAGAGAGAGAACAAGCACAAGGAAGGGGAGCGGCAGAGGAAAAAGGAAAGGGTGAAGGCTCCCAGCTGAGCAGGGAGCCCCAGGTGGGGCTTGATCCCAGGACCCCAGGATCATGACCTGAGCTGAAGGCAGACAATTAACTGAGCCACCCAGGCGCCCCTTCTTGTTCATTTTTACTTTTTCAATGTAACAACTAAAACATTTTAAAAATTTTACATGATTTACCTTATGTTTCTAGTGGAGAGCATTACTCTAAGCTATTAACAAGGACATATTTGGGTATTTTAGGGGAATAGGGTACCTGTTCTCTTATGTTTACTTAAAATGTTTGTTTATATGTGATTTTCCAAATTGTGTTGTTGTTGTACATTTTTTTTTTAAATGGAAGATAGCCTAAGAACTTAAGGACAAAATCAAAATAAAAAAGTTTTAGCCTTTGGAGAAGATTTTTACATATAGTTATTCATTTGCCTGAGATAGCACCTGAG
This sequence comes from Leptonychotes weddellii, assembly GCF_054177405.1. Taxonomy (NCBI): domain Eukaryota; kingdom Metazoa; phylum Chordata; class Mammalia; order Carnivora; family Phocidae; genus Leptonychotes; species Leptonychotes weddellii. The sequence continues at coordinate 53,444,935 of NC_138379.1, forward strand.
ACTAGACTAGGCCTGTGCAGTCCAATGGATGGTCTTGCAGTCTAACTTCTCACCTCAGATGTCACCTGCAGGGCCCATCTGTTGTGCTGTTAAGATTGCTCTGTGCATTATTTTCCCCCACAGACTCTATGAGATGTCCCATGGTGAGTGTATAGCAAAAACAGACAAAATAGACGTTTTCTCCCTTTTTATCTAAAACTACAGGTGCTCTTCCCACGAACAATGGGAGGCTATATCCCAACCTTACAAACTTTCATCCATTACCTGAGATAAATGGTATTTTATGTGAGTAAAAGAACATTGATTTTATTCACCCTGCATTCTGGGTGATACCTGGCGATTAAAAACAAACAAAAACCTGCCATTTCCTTCCTTTTCTACCTGAAGAAGTCCTCATTCTTTAAGACCTAGGTTCAGGTATCTGTTATTGTCACGATTTTTTTCATCACAACCTTAAATATCTCTGTGCTCCCAGGACACTGGCTGAAAAACACTGTCTTTGGCAATATCATAACAAGTTCTTTGGCAATATCATAACAAGGATGGTAGAACTATGTCTCACTAGCTCAATTTTGAGATCCTTGGCAGAAGAGACTGTGTCTCTTCTGTGGTAGCAAGATCTGGGAAACGATTTTTGAAACTGACCTAGGTGTCAGCCCTTGCTTTGGACAAACCCAAATTAGGAGTCAAATAAATATAGGAAAAACTAGTCATATCAATATGAAACAGGTAGGTAGTTAATGAATGAATGAATGTATGAATGACAATAATGTCATCCCTTACTTACAGAGAGTAAAGGTCAAGTTCCTGAATATGCTCCTTAACTCCAATTATATTTACATAGGTCTTGTTTACAATCTTCCAGTTCTTCCCAAGTATAATAATTCTCCCTACAATCTGCCTTGTTATTTGCCCTACTTTCTTTTAAAATTACCGAGCAATACTATTTTGCCCTTTTTTAAAAATTTAAGTTCAATTAGCCAATATATAGTATTTTGCCCTTCTAATGTTGATGAGTATAAATTTTAATGGCTAGAACTTATTTTGGAAGAAATAGGAAAATAATAGAGGCCTTGGGCAACCTAAGGCAAGACAGATTAGCTTGGGCCTCCAGTAGATCAGAGGGGAGCACAGGCTTGGGATGGAAGCATTGAACCTTGGGTAGCTATAATACTTGAACTTCACTGCACTCCTATTATTTGGGGGAGGGAGAAAAAGTGGCTTTTAATAGAGCTAACAAAACCTTTAAAATAGATTTTTAAAATATGATAAAATAATAATAATATATTACAAATTAGGAACATCTACTTACCAGGAGAACAAAAAAGGAAACTCACAGAGTGATAAAGATATTTTCAGTACATATGTCTGACAAAGGACTGGTATCCAGAACATATAAAGAACTTCTGTAAATCAGTAGGGAAAAGGCAGTCAACCCAATATAAAAATAGGCAAAGAATTTGGGTATTTCACAAAAAAAGGACATCCAAATAGCTATTAAAATATATGAAAAATATACAAATACATTAAACTTCATTAGTTATGAGGGAGTGCAAATTAAAAACATAGTGCTTTATTACTACATCTCCATCAAGCTAAGATGAACATTATGGCATGTATCAAGTGTTGGCAAGGTCATTCCTATGCTGCTGGCAGGAGTGCAATTTGGTACAAACATTTGAAAACTATTTGATAATACCAACTAAAGCTGAACATATGTATAACCTCAGCAATTCACTCCGAAGTATATACTCAACAGAATGTATTTATGTTTACTATAATCCACATACTAAATATTTATCACAACTTTGTTCATAACAGCCCTTAATTAGAATTACACAAATGTCCTTCAACAACAAAATGGATAAATTAGGGGCACTTGGGTGGTTTAGTTGGTTAAGCATCCAACTCTTGATTTTGGCTCAGGTCATGATCTCAGGGTCATGAGATCAAGCCCTGCGTCTGGCTCCACGCTCTGCTTGAGATTCTTTCCCTCTGCCCCTCCCCCTGCTCATTCATGTGTACTCACTCGCTCTGTCTGTCTCTGTCTCTCTCTCTCAAATAAATAAATAAATCTTGAAAAAAAAACAGTTTAAAATTGGTAAATTAGGTGTGGCATGTTCATACAATGGAATATTATAAAACAGTGAGAACAACATTCACAAAGACAGATGAATATCACAACCTAACATTGAGGGAAAATTCAGATATAACAGAGCACACACTGTAAGAATTCATTTTATATTAAATTAAAAGTAGACAAACCTAATATATATTGTTGGAATTGGATCAAAGTTACTCCTGGGTGAGAGGTGGGATAATGACTGAATGGGAACAAAAGAGGTGTCTGGATGCTGGTTATATTTCTGTATCTGGATTTGCTTGCTAATTACATGTGTATGTTTAGTTGTAATATGTATCAAACTGTACATTTGTGATATATAAGCAAATAATTCCAATAGAACCATTTGCAAATACACTGCTGCAATACAACTTCTTATCCACTTTAGGTGTGGACGAAGATAGAGTATAATACTGTCCAGGGAGAACTTATATGAGGTTGCATAGGAAGGCACAGGTATGCTTGGACTACTCTGTAGTTAACATTAACAGAGAGCTATTCTAGACCTCTTCTGAGAACTTTACATGTATTGTGCCATTTATCTGCACAGCAATATCAAGAAGTAGAAATTATCTCCATTTTATAGAAAAGAAATTTACTTGATTTGCCCAAGAGAGTGGTAGGCTCAGATTCATATCCTTGCCAGTCTGACTTCAGAACCTGACCTCTTAGCTACCATGCCATAGTCTTAATTTTTTTTCAATTTACTCAATTTTATTAAATTGAATTCCTTTCTCTACAGGAGAATATTTTAAAGGACAATTATTGTCTGGCGTTGACCTACAGCCTTCTCTGTACAACCTGGCATTCCCTCAATCTGGAATTCCAGTATGGGATTTGTAAACCAAGTTCTTCTATATGCCTAGAATACAGATTTGCTCATTAATATACACTCTGCAGGGCAGCCCTGTGGGCTGTGCATTTGTGGAGGAGCTACAGATGAGCTTAGTAATGGAAAGAGCCTAGATGATGCAAGGAGACGAGTCAAGTTCCATTTTGTAAGCATCAAGCAGTGTGATGCTGGACATGATATTTATGTACTCTGAGCCTCAATTTTTGCAGTTGCCAAATGGGAAAAATTACTTCTCTGATTTCCAAAGTATAGTTTTTGCTCATTCTCTCCTTTATCTTTTGGTTTTTGCTTCCTTTCCTTTCCTTGTTTTTTTTTTTTTTTTTCCTGACTCTGTGCTATGTATCACCTAGCCACTCTTGCCTATGCTATTTCAGTTTATCCTCATGGTAATTTAAGCATTACCTATTTCTATTCCCACTTTTCTGATGAAGAAATCGAAGCTAAGAGAGATTAAGTAGTTTGGTTAAATTCATATACCTGTCTCATTTTTGCTCTGTGACTTAATGTCTCTGAGCCTCAGCTATCAGATGGAAATAACTGTAGTTGTTCCATCTGGTGCCTAGCATGTTTTTTATTTGTTTATTTATTTGTTGTTATTGTTAGTGCTTTTGGTTAATTTGAATATTTACTGGACACCAACTATATGCCAGGTATTCTACTAGGCACTTTAAAATATATCATCTCACTCTGTCTTCATAACAACACTGGGATTGAAATTAAGTATAATTTACAGATAGAGAAACTCAAGTCTAAAAGTGGTGTGGTCATTTTCCCAAACCCATCCATTTAGAATCTAAGCCCAGGTTTATACCCCAGTGTGCAAGGTCTATTCACTAAGCTCAGGGCCTTCACATTTTATGGTTCTGAGAATGAAAATGTTAATGTAAAAAGTAATAATTTAAATAACAGTGTAAAAGAAAAACTTAATTTTGAACAAAATTAAATGAGTTTTGTGTCCAAAATGAGTGCCATTACTTTTTTCTCTTTTTATCGTAACTTGAAATATTACCATTCATTCCAATTATTTATTCTGTATTTATGCACAAAATACTAATGAAGTGCCTCATTGAGACTAAGCACTGAGAAACTAGGAAGGGAAACCTATTTTTCCCTCCTTAAGGTCAGGCTTGGGTTAGGTGGAGAGTAAAGATTGAGATAGTGGAGGTAGGGAGACAGGATAGACAAGGAAATATAGTTAAGAGCCCATGTGGTATGACAGAAATAAGCACTGAAGTAGGGTTCCCAAACCAAGAGAGAGGTGAGGCCCCATTTATTGATTTTTGAAGATGATAGGAGGCAGCTAAGCAGAGAAGGTATATTAGGGCTTCCATGGGGGTAGAAATAGCTTAAAAACTATGACAAATCCTAGTCAGTTCTAAGATAATCATTACAGATTTTTGTACTGAATCATGGTAAATGGCAGGGCCATGTGTTTTGAGACCTGAAGCTTACAAAAGTTGAGGAACCTTCTTTAAGGAAAGCATACATAGAATTAGGTAAGGTAGTGCATACTTATTTAGAATAAGAAATCACAAAAAACAACCAGATTCTTTGAGATTTAGGCCCCTTTTTCCTGAATCAGAAATGCTTATATAATATAAAAATGCTTAAATGGAAATGCTTCCATATCAAAACTTATCTTCTTCTCTCTGCCTAGAATAGTGTGTAATTCCCAACCATTTCCAATACTCACAGTGGCCCATGCAGGTGAAAAGACCTGAAATGTAAGCAACGTGAACTTCACCATAAATCTGTCTCTGGAAGGAGGTGAAGCTACTCTGGTTTGGTGAATAGAATTCTAAGATGGTCCCAAGGTTCCCACCTGCCTAGTGAACATGCTCTGTATAATCTTTCCTTGGATGTAACAAGACCTATGAACATAATGGCTGCCCCACCATAATTAAGTTGAATTATGTGTCAAAGGTGAAAGGATTCTGCAGATGTGATTAAGGTGTCTAATCAGTTGACATGAGTTAATTAAAAGTAGATTATCCTGGCGGACCTGACCTAATCAGGTAAACACTTAAAAGAGATAGTTTTCCCGCTGTCTTTGAAGAAGTAGGCTACCATAGTGTTAGATGGTAAGGAACTGTGAACAAATTCTAGGAACTAAAAACCAACAGCCAGCAAGAAGTGGGGATCTTAGCCATACAACAACAAGGTATTAAATAATGCCAGGTATGTGAAGTTAGAATGAGATACCATGCTTCAGAAGGAACATAGTCTAGCTAACATCTTAATTTCAGTTTTGTGAGACCTTGTGGAGAGGACCTATAAGAGCCAGGCCTGGAATCCTGACCCATAGAAACTGTGAAATAATAAATATGTGTTGTTTTAAGCTGTTAGATTTGTGATAATTTGTCATACAGCAACAGAAAACTAAATAAATATATCCAGAAAGCTGAAACAAGAAGAGTGATATGTCACACTTTGAAATTCATAACGCTGCAATGGTAGTTCCCTCCATTAGACTGTTGTAACAAAAAATGGCTTGACCTGTAAGTTTGTGATTTGTAATTCTCTCTGGGGATTATAAATTAAGGATAATTGTTCTATTTCAAATCCTGGGGCTAATTTACTGGGTAACCCAGGGCTCATTATTCTCCCATATGGGTTTCAGTGTTCATGTCTTTACTGTGAGGGAATGGGATGACCTACCTCCAAAGATTTTCCAACTCTGACAGTTTTATGCAATTGTCAAAACTATTGTCAGATGACAAGCTCCATGAAAGCCATTGGCCCCTCTGTAGTTTTGGATAGGCTCCGTATGTCTAGACACCCACTTTTCTTTCCATTTCAAATTAGACTTGGTTCTGCACTGACATTTCCTTTCACATAATATATTTGTAGAAGAGCAGATGATTCATTCTCAGAAATGGTCTATTCACTTAGATTAACCACACCTAAAACAGGAATCTGCTTGACCTGAGAATCTTCATTTAGAACTTGATGATTCAATAGAAAGACATCAAATTATATCCACTTTTAATTTTAAATTAACTCAAAGTATTTAATTAACACCTCTTCAAACAGAAAGGAAATAAGGATACTTTCTACCAAAGGCAATGAAGACCAATTAAAAGATTTTTATAAATCAAATTTAAACATCATATCCATTTAAACTCTTTCACAATTAAGAATATTCATGGTAGAGATGTACATAAAACAATTAGCAGCTCTGGAGAATGGATGGGGGAGGGATACTAAGCAAGATTTGATTAAATGTTGAAATGAAGTGAAGCCGAGGCTTTGCATAATTACAGAA
>NC_138379.1:53451674-53480918 GCF_054177405.1 Leptonychotes weddellii
TTCTGCATGGAGCACTGGGTGTTATGCACAAACAATGAATCATGGAACACTTCATCTAAAACTAATGATGTAATGTATGGGGATTAACATAAGAATAAAAAAAAAATTGAATGAGAAATGAGAGAATCATTGTGAAGATCTTGAGAGCAGGTCTCACACTCAGTAATGTAAGAAAACAGCCAATCTTGTTTTCTTTTCCTCCTCCTTTCCCTTTCTCCATTCTTCCACATAAATAAGAATTTTACCCTTCACAAAAAATGTGATTTTATAACTCTGTTTCAAATATCCTGAAGCCTCATTATAGCATGCTTGATTATAGAGTAGGATCCAGACCATACTTAAAAAGTTAATTGCTAACATATTAAAATGACCTCATTAATCATGTTGTATCACATGAAAGGCAGACTTATTGCAAGAACCTTGACAATACACTATAGTGAAGTTCCCATCTAGCATGAAAGCAGCACTTACATTGCTTTTAAGCAAATTGCTATTGCCATTCATTCATTCATTTACTCACAGACTTACTTATTAATGTCTACCATGAGCCTAGTACTTGTTGAAGGTATAGAAATTAATATGATTTTGTTCAGGCTATCTAAAGAAACTTTGCTTAGGAATGAAAATAGGTATGTTATTGAGCATTTTTAGTTATGTCAAATATTCCAACAGAGGAATACCTGGGTACTGTGGGAGTTATAGCAATTAACCATGCCAAAAATAATTAAGGAAATCTGTGATGAGGTGGAGGCAGTCTTGGTTCTGATGGCAAAGTAAGAGTCTTCCAAGGCCTCCAAAACATGGAGAGAACTGTAAGGCAAAGGGAACAACTCATGCAAAGGCCTAGTATTATTTTAGAACTCAGAATCTGCAGTAATCCAAAAGTACTTATGTAGGCCAGGGATATATACTGTTTGTGCATAGAGGAGGAAATGGAAAAAGCTGGAAGAGGTAATATGAATAATTAACTTTTAATACCTACTATAAGCAGACTGATGTTTCAAGCATATTGCTTATACTGTTACTGGGTTCTCCTAATAGTTCTGTGAGTTAGGAACTATGATTATCCCCATTTTACAGGTCACGAAATAGAAGCACCAAAGGATAAAGTAACTTGTCCAAAGTCATTTTCAGAGCTAGCATCTAAGCTAGGATTTTATTTTTTTTAAAGATTTTATTTATTTATTTGACACAGAGCAGCGGGGAGCACAAGCAGGGGGAGCAGCAGGCAGAGGGAGAAGCAGACTCCCAACTGAGCAAGGAGCCTGATTCGGGGCTCGATTCCAGGACTCTGGGATCATTACCTGAGCCAAAGGCAGACACTTAATGACTGAGCCACCCAGGTGCTCCCAAGCTAGGATTTTAACTCAAACATGCCATTTTCTAATCCTGCGCTCTACTCTTTCATTATTTTGGTGATATGATGCTACTGGAAATCATAACTTATATTGGATGCAAATTGATGGTAGAACTAAATTATTTAGTCATATGAAGTCATTTGACGGCGAAGTTATCAGAAGTTGGTTGGGGAACACAAATGTCGTAGAAAAGAGATAAATCTATCTCATCTTAAATCTAGGCTTTCATAGTGTCCATCAGCAGGATTGTAAGGTTGCACTCTGTAAAATTTGCATATGATCAGTTTCATAAATACAGCCTCTGGAGGATGAATTTTTAAGACTGAGGTTTTTTTTGTTTTTTTTTTTTAAGATTTTATTTATTTATTTGACAGAGAGATAGTGAGAAAGAGCACAAGCAGGGGGAGCCACAGAAGGAGAGGGAGAAGCAGGCTCTCTGCTGAGCAGGGAGCCCGATGCAGGGCTTGATCCCAGTACCCTGGGATCATGACCTGAGCCGAAGGCAGTTGCTTAACCAACTGAGTCACCCAGACGCCCCTGAACTATGCCTTTCAAATCAGGTGTGTATTTTATACTTAAAGCACATATCATTTTAGACTAGCCATATTTCAAGTGTTCAATAGCCTCAGGTGGCTAATAGCTATCATATTGGACAATGAGAATAATTATTAAAAGAAAGTATTAAAACTTCAATTTAAAACTAGGAAGACCTTGCACATTATATGTTTTATTTTAGAATATTTTTAGGTTTACAGAAAAGTTGGAAAGATAGAAGAGTTTCTGTATGCCCTGTATATCTAGTTTCCCCTATAGTTAACATGTATATTACTACAGCACATTTGTCACAATCAATGAATATCAAGCCATTCTTATTAACTAAACTCCACACTTTATCCATAGTTTGTGAAGTTTTCTTAACGTCCTTTCCCTGTTCCAAGATTCTATTCAGGATACAACATTACATTCAGTAGTCATGTCTCCTTAGGCTTCTGGGCTGTAACAGTTTTTCCTTGATGACCTTGACAGTTTTGAAGTCAGGTATTTTATAGAATATTTCTCAATTAAGGGTTTGTCTGATTTTTTTTTCTTATGGTTAGACTGGGCTTATGAGTTTTGAAAAGGAAGACCCCCACAGGTGAAGTGTCATTCTTAACACATATCAAAGATACATGTGATCAACACATGATTTATCACTGATGGTGTTAATACTAATCAACTCTCTAAGGTAGTATTTGCCAGGATTCTCCACTATAAAGTCATTTTTCCTCTTTTCCATACTGTACTCTTTGTAATCAAGTCACTAAATGTAGTCCGTAATTAAGGAGTAGAGGGACAAGTGTTTATACAAATTATTTGAAATTCTATGTGGGAGATTCATCTCTTTCCCTCTATGTTTTTATCATTTATTTATATCAAGTATATATATTTTATACTCAGTTGTAGAGGTTAATACATTATTTTGTGACTCAAATTGTTCCATCTTTAGCCATTGGGAGCTCTTTCAGCTGGCTTCTGTGTCCTTTTGGTATTTCTTCATTGTTTTGTGTTTTGATCAATTCCTTATTTCTAGCCCTACCAGATGCTCCAGGTTTATCTTGAATATTCTATGTCCCCACTCTAAAATCAGCCATTTAGCCAAGGACTTTCGGTACCTTCTATTGGAGAATGGTATTAGAAACCAAGATCTGGGCACTGGGTCACATTATCTTTTGTTGGAAGAGTCCTGCCCTCTTCTATAAATGTATAGGTTACTGTACACTTCGATGAATTCAGTATTTCAGTTTGATCTTTCTGACTTGATACCCCCAAGGCTGCAACTTCTAAATGCCAGCTTTCACTCCTGCAGCAGCTATGGGCTGAGAAAGACTAACTGCACTTTGGTCTTTCACAATGAACCCTTCTTTGTTCAAATGAAGATTGCCAGGTATTTTTCTGTGTGCATGAACACCTAATTGAAGATATTCTCTGAAGCAATCTGAATAATTGAAAGAGAACTGAATAGGGAGAGTTTCTAGGAAACATTTTCTTTTTTCTTTTTTCTTTTTTTTAAAGATTTTATTTATTTATTTGACAGAGAGAGACACAGCGAGAGAGGGAACACAAGCAGGGGGAGTGGGAGAAATGATCAAAACATCATTTCACAGATTAATCTATCCTTATGAATTGGCTATTTGTTCAGAATGTTTTACTTGAACTTAAAAAGAACTGGCCATGGAGACCTGTACAACCATGGAGCATCAACAACCACATCCATAGTTTATTCAGGGCTACTTGCCAGGCACTGGGCTAATTAATCTGGACCATGATTCCATTTAATCCTTAAAACATCCCCATGCATAGGTGTTATTTGCTATCTCTCTATCATTTCTATTTTACAGTTGAGGAAACTGAACCTAAAAAATTAAGTTGCCCATGACCACACTGCTAGACAATGACTGAGGTGGAGTTCAGAGTGGGAATCTCTCTGGCCACAGTTAGCTGCACTTATCCAACCCCTGTACTAGACAGCCTGTAATAGGGCCAGTCTTTTCAGAGTGCCTGCTTCAATTTATCTTTAGTGCTTAATATATCGGGTTTACTTGTAATTTTAAGAAGCAACGATATTTGCTTTCAGAATACCCAAATTTTGGCTCAGCAAGTGCAATCACCATAAACATGGCTGGAAAATTCAACCAAAAGACTTGTATGTAAAGAATGATGAGAACAGAGGGCATATTCATTGGGAAATCTCTGGGAACTCATGTTAAGTAAGAATATTTACCTTTGCTTTTGCAATTCAATTTTATATATGGATACTGATAAAAATATGCAGATTTGGTTAGTAACAGAACTTTACCACAGGATTGCCACTAATAAATGAATATTTCTTGTGGTATCCTTTTCCTTTTAATCTTAACTTAGAAAGCAGCATTGCAGAGTGGGAAACATGGATTTGGGAACCAGCAGAAACTTGATTCAAGCTCTGCCACTTATTAACTGAATGATTTTTTTAAAAGTTTTTTGAATGCTTTGTGCCTCTGTTGTCTCATTAGTAAAATGAAAGAAACAGAGGATGTTATGAAGGTTAAGTAAGATAGCACATGCAAAGTACCTAAATCATGTGTTCAAGTACACCACAATAACCTGCAACATGTAACAATAATGCACACAGTACAGATTGCTGAATTACATGGTTTGAATGCATGGTGTAATGTAGTTCACACAGATATCCTTTCAGATATGTATTATTGTTAATAGTTAATTTTACAAATAAGGAAAAAATACTTAGGAATGTAAAGAAATTTATCAGAGACAGGGTGCAGAAAGTCAGAATTTAAACCTAGTGTTGTCTAAAATGCAGTTTAATCCCTCTGCTTTACTAATTTCCACTATGAGTTCCACAAGCAAAAGGACAGAGTCTAACCTGTTCACACTGTATTCTAACTGTTCTGCTTGATGCATGATAATGCACATTAGGGTCAGTAAATGAATGAGAACTAATCTCTTTTTTTTTTTTCTCTTTCTAGGACTAAATAAAATTTAGCCAAATTAGAGAGGAATTCCTTAATCCTTAGGCCCAGCTTTATTCCCTTCTCTTCCTTGCCTGCAAACATGATTTTGTAACAAGCCTGAAACACTCATTGCTCATTCTTTTGTGTGAAAATTGCATAAGCAATCTCCAGACCCATCCAACTTATAATAAAAAAGGGTAAATGACAAGTGTATTATTAAAGTTTTGATTAGTACTATTAGCCAAAGTCCAAAGAGGGTTTTGTTCAACAGTTTTGAAAAGCCAAACAGACTAATCTCATGTAGGTTTCTATGCATTTGCCACAGAATGAATGACTGACATTTCAGATTGTCAAAATGTCGAATTTCTTCAAAGACTTCCAAATAGGATGGGACAAGGGTAACTGCTTTTCATGTTTCCAGAAGACTGCTAATTTTAAAGTTTAACCTCTCCTCTGCCATATAAATTTAAGCTTGGCATTCTTGCTTTCTATCCTCCTCTTAGAGCTTCTCTGAGAAACAATCTAATCTAGGTTATACTAGAGATGTTGTTCTTGAAGCAGTATGGAATACTATACCCACTTAAGCACTGTGGCTTACTGAATTTATTGTCCCTAAACAAGACAGTGAATTCCCATTTTAATCACTTTTAACGTGTGTCACTTTGGGGATGATCTTGGAATGTGACTCATATTTTCAAATAAAAAGGTGTAGATGCAATCCATTATTGGTACAGCATGCTTCAGCAGGGTGAAAGTACAGCAGCAGACCTGGCATTATATAACATTCAGTCCACATTCTGATTTGAAGAAAATCCTGAAAATTCTCATTTGATTACTTGAGTCTTCATCACCATTAGGTTTTGGAATGAGGTCTGTATCCAGGTGGGAGAGGGCATGTGTAGTGGAAAGAAAAATAGCCTTTCAATCAGACAGGCTTGGTTTTAAGTCATTGTTCTGCCTCTTACTAGCTTGTATGCCAACATGGGCCAATTTGTTTTAATGGTTACAGAATAAATCCCTAACCCCACCAGTACTTTTTCAAGTGTATGCTAATTGGTTTCACTGGAAATCCTGCAGAGATTATTTGGAACATTTGTTGCAATTCCATTACATTGTTTAAAAAAAAAAAAGATGTGTGTTGCCAATCCTTTACCTTCACTGCTGCCAGTCACACTGCTAAAATGCAAATAATGTAACTGGCCCACTAAAACCTTCAAGGGCTCTACAATGCCTGAAGAACATAGTCCGAGGCCCTGAACAGGATTTGGGGGGAAAAGCCTTATATACCACCCTTGCTCTCTCTGCTACCATTGTCTGTCTCAATATTTATTTTTCAGTTCTTTCAAACTTTTGTGCTGTAAGTGTACAATTTGAAAATCCTTGATATATGTATATGCTCATGAAATCTTCACCAATATTAAGATAGTGAATATATCCATCACCCCAAAAGTTCTTCTTATTTTAATCCCACTCCTCCCTACTTCCTAGTCCCCAGGTAACTGCTGATTTATTTATTTATGTCACTATTGATTAGTTTACACTCTGTAGAACTTTATATAAATGGAAATCAAACAGTATGCGCTCTTTCATCTGGTTTCTTTATCACAGAAAAATTATGAGATTACTCTGTATTGCTGCATGTGCCAATAGTTTTTTCCCTCTTATTGCCTTTTATTGTGAGCTTCTATTGTATGGCTAGAACACAGTTGATATATCCATTCACTTGTTGATGGATATTTAGATTGTTTCCACAGTTTTGGGGTGACACAAATAATGTTGCTACAAACATCCATCTATAAGTCTTCATATAGATGTATACTTTCATTTTTCATGGGTAAATATCTAAGAATATAATGGTTGTATCAACTGGGAGGTGTTTAACTTTTTAAGAAATCACCAAAATGTCTTCACAAGGGTTTTTACTTTTGTAAATGTCTACTAGCAGGACATGGGATTTCTAATTGTTCCACATCCATGCAAATATGGGTGTCACCATTCCTTTTAATTTTAGACATTCTAATAAGGCATGTAGTGGCATCTTTTGTGGTTTTAGTTTATATTTCCCTAATGATTAATGACAAATGATTATTTGCCATACATATGTGTTCTCTGATGAAGTTTATGTAAAAATCTTTTGCCTGTTTATTATTAGTTTGTTTGACTTCTTATAATAACATCTGGAGAGTTCTTTATATATCCTGGAATAAAATCTGTTCTTGGATATTTGATTTGCAAACACCTTTTCCATATCTGTGGATTTTTATTTATTCTCTTAGTGTCTCTTGCAAAGCAAAAATACTCAATTGTGATGAAGTCTAATTTATTAATTTTTTATAAATCTTGCTTTCAGTGTTATAGCTAAGAAATTTGCCTAAGACCACACTGACGTTTTTCTGTTTTTTTTCTAGAAGCTTTACCATTTTACATTTAAAATTTAGATCTATGATCCATTTTGTTAATTTTTATATACAGTATGAGATACAGATTCAAGTTCACATTTTTGCATTTGAATATCCAATTGTTCCAAAACCATTTGTTGGAAAGACTATCTTTTATCCAAAAAATTACTTTTATAAAAAATCAGTTGTTCATAAATGTATGCATCTATATCTGTGGATCTCTATTCTGTTCCATTGATCCATATGTCTATCTTTATGCCACTACCACAGTCATTCCTGTAGCATTCTAGTAAGTCTTGACATTAGGTAGTATAAATCCTCCAACTTCACCCTTCTTTGCCTCTTCCAACTTCTGGTGGCTCCTGGAATTCCTTGGCTTCTGGCAGCATAACTTCAATCTCTACCTCGGTCTTCACAGGCTTTATTCCCTGTGTCTATGTGTAAATCTCTCTCTTATAAAGACACCAGTAACTGGATTTAGGGCCTAAATCCAAGAAGATTTCGTCTCAAGATCCTTAACTAATTATACCTGCAAAGACTGTAATTTGGGGGACACTATTTAAATCACTATAGTGAGTCTTTGTATCTTTCAAGAGATTTGTCCATTTCATCTAAGTTGTCAAATCTATTGGTATGAAGTTAATTCATAACACTCACCTCTCACATTCTTGATATTGCTAAAGTGTGTCTATTTTATATTTATTCTAGATCAATCTGGCTAGATATTTATCAATTTTACTGATATTTTCAAAGAATAAGCTTTCAAAGAATAAGCAATTTTCTCTATTATTTTTCTGTCTTCTATTTCATTGAGGGAGATTGCCCTGAATCTTTATTATATCCTATCTTTTGTTTACCATGCGTTTAATTTTCTCTTATTAGTTTCTTAAGGTTGAAGCTGAGGTCATTCATGACGCTTCTTTTTTTCTAAAAGAGACATTAGAGTTATAAAATTTCCTATAAGTTCTGTCTTAGGTAAATCCCACAAATTTTTCTATGTTGTATTTTCATTTTCATACAGTTCAAAAATACTTCCTGAATTTCCTCTTGTTTTCTTTGAGCCATGGGTTATTTAGAAGTGTGTTATTTAGTTTTCAAATTTGGGGGATTTTCCAGGTATCTTTTGTTATCGATTTCTAATTTAATTTCATTATAATTCATAGAAGATACTGTGTAACTTTAATCATTTTAAGTGTATTGAAATACATGTTTGGGCCAGAATATGGTCTAGCTTGCTAACTGTTTTATGTGTACTTGAAAACAATATATATTCTGCTCCAGTTTGGTGGAGTATTCTATAAATGTTAACTAGGCCAAGTTGGTTTTTAGTGTTGTTCAAGTTATCTGTAAACTTACTGATTTTCTGTTGACTTGCCCTATTTGTTATGAGTATTCTAATATCAAATTATGATAATGATTTATTGATTTCTACTTGCAGTTCTGATAGATTTTACTTCATATATTTTGAAGCTGTGTTATTAGATGCATAATGGCTTACCATTGTTACTTCCACTTCTAAGTTGCCACCTGAAATCTACTTTGTCTGATATATCTACTGCAACTATTTTTTGCTTAGTGTTAGCATGACATGTTTTTTTTTCTCATTTTTTTAAACTTTTAACCTATTTGTATTTTTATATTTAATGTATGTTACTTGTATTTGATATACAGGTTTTATCCAACCTCACAATCTCTGACTTTTAACTGGGGTATGCAGTCCATTTATATTTAACGAGATTATTGAAGTTGTTTTTAAATCCACCATTATTTTTTTTAACTATTGGTTCTATATATTGTTTGTAGCCTTGCTCCTCTTATTATGCCTTCTTTTGGATTAACTATTTTTATTTGCTTTTTACTTCATTTTTAAGCTACACCTCTTTTTTATGATTTCAGTAGTTGCTTTAGAATTTATAGCATACATCTTTGATTATAGTCTATCTTCAAGTGCTATGATAATACATCATATGTAAGAACCTTAGAATAATAAACTCCTGTTTCTTCCAACCTTCCCTTTCACTATTACTGTCATATATTTTACTTCCATGTACATCATAAAATTCATAATACATTGTTAATAGTTTTGCTTTAAAAATTATCTTTCAAATATATTTAAGTATAAGACTCTCTTTTAAATATATATTTATCTATGTAGTTACCATGTCTGGTGTTTTGCATTATTTTTGAATGGGCATGTGTGTTAACAGTTTTTGACCATTCAGTGAAAATAATGTACCCACACATTAAATATAAGAAACTTTTTTCAAGTCATGACAAAAAATTTTAATGGTTTTATTGATACATATGATACAATTCTCCCATTTAAAATATATAATCACTGATGTTTAGTATATTCACAGAGTTCTGCAGCCATCATTATAATCTAATTTTATAACCTTTTTAGTGCCAAGGGAAAAAAAAAACAAGGCACCCCTCAGCAGTCACTCCCTATTTCTTCCCAATTCTTTTCCTGCCTACTCTTAGGGAAACATTAATTTACTTTCTGTCTATGTATGTTTGTCTATTTCGGATATTTCATGTAAATGGAATTACAACTGTAATTGGTATTTTATGGTCTTTTGTGACTGGCTTATTTCACTTAGGATAATGTTTTCAAGGTTCCTCCATGTTGTCACATGTAACAGTACTTCGTTTATATTGCTCAATAATATTCCACTGTATAAATAATATACTATATTTTCTTTACTTGTTCATCAGTTGATGGAAATTTGGGTAGTTTCCACTTTGGGGCTATTATGAGTATTGCTAAAATGAACATCTGTGTACAAAGTTTAGTATGGAGACACGTCTTGAATTATCTTGGGTATTTAACTAGTAGTGAAATTGCTAGAAGTCATGCAACAATTCTATGTTTAATATTTTGAAGACAAGCCAAAGTGTTTTCCAAAGTGGCTATACATTCTACATACCTACAAGCAATGTACGAGGATTCCAATTTGTACATATCCTTGCCAACAGTTGTTATTATCCTTAATTTTTATTACAGTCATTCTAGTGGGCACGAAGTAACATCACATTGTTGTTTTAATTTGCATTTCCCTATTGAGTAATGTTGTACATTTTATCATGTGCTTATCAATCATTTGTATACCATGATTGGAGAAATGGCTATTCATATTCTTGGCCCATTTTTACTGGGTTATTATTATTATTTTATTATTTATTATTGGGTTGTAATAGTAATTTATATATTCTAAACACAAGACTCTTGCTACATAAATAATTTCCAAATATTTTCTCTCATTCAGTGGGTTTTCATTTCACTTCATTGATACTATTTAAAGTACAAAAGTTTTGTAATTTTGTGAAGTTCAATTTATCATTTTTTTTTCTTTTGTCACTTATACCTTTGGTGTCATATCTAAGACTTTGCTTAGCAAACAATTTACAGCAACCATTGATCTGAGCTCTAGGGTATATCCAAAATAAAAAAAAAATTAAAAAAGATATGGTTCCTGCTTTCATGTGGTTTAAGTTTAGTTGGGGAGACAGGCATTTATTCACATTAACACACAAATACATAATTGCAAACTAGTTAGTTATGTGGTGGGGGGGAACAGCAGCTGTGAGGAAATATAACAGGAGACAAAGGAGACACGTGTGTGTGTGTGTGTGTGTGTGTGTGTGTGTGTGTTTGCTTCCGGAGAAAATTGTAAAGGGAATGTTTCCTGATGAAACAATATTTGAATTAAATCCTGTAAGACCTAAAAGAGAAAGGGTAATGGAGGAAGCTTTCTATGCAGAAAGGCATGTTACCTAAGGAAACTGAAACTGGGCAGTATTGAGTTACAGAGGGAGCAGGGCTGAGAGGAACATCAGGTAAGACTGTAGAAGTAAGTAGGTATAAGAACATGCAGAGACTTATAGATCATGTTAAGGACTTTAATATTTTCCCTAAAATCAATGTGGAGTAACTGAAGGATTAATCACTTTGGCTGCAGTATACAAAACAGATTATGAAAAGGGTAAGGGGTGGGAGGATGGGTTAGCCTGGTGATGGGTATTGAGGAGGGCACGTTCTGCATGGAGCACTGGGTGTTGTGCACAAACAATGAATCATGTAACATTACATCTAAAACTAATGATGTAATGTATGGGGATTAACATAACAATAAAAAAATTTAAAAAAAAAGGATAAGTAGCAATGAGGCAAGAGGTGAGGAGGCAACTGTAATCCATTCAGGCAAAAGACAATGGTGGCATGGAGTATGACAATACCAGGGAGGTAGAGAGAAGTAAAAAAATTGGGGAGACATTTACTTAGGAAAATGACAGAACTGCCCTTGAATAGGATATGTGAGGTACAGTGATTGATTGCTACCTTTGTCCTAAAAAGAAGGTGTCCTTTGAGTCTCGAGTCTCAGATTCTCTGGTTCCCAAATATTTAGTTGTCCCTCAATAAGACTGAGCACCCGAACTTCTTGCTTTGTTCTGCTTCCAAATCTGATCTCATTAACTTGTGATTTCTGGTCTTTACTCCTTTTTTTAAAATTAAGTTTTTTATAATTTTAATTACAGTATCATTAACATACAGTGTTACAGTAGTTTCAGGTGTACAATATAGTGATTCAGCAATTCCATACACCACCCGGTGCTCATCATAGCAAGGGCCCACCTTAATCCCCATCACCTATTTCACCCATCCCCTGCCCACCTCCCCTTTGGTAACCATCAGTTTGTTTTCTATAGTTAAGAGTCTGTTTCTTGGTTTCATTCTCTCTCTCTCTCCTTTTTTCCCCTTTGCTTATTTGTTTTGCTTCTTAAATTCCACATGAGTGAGATCATATGGTATTTGTCTTTCTCTGACTTATTTAGCTTTGCATTATACTCTCAAGCTCCATCCATTCTCCTATATAGAGACTACATACCACACGTCAGATACAATCCTTGATACAGGTCCTCAAGTACTAATATTGCATACACATTTCTGCTAAATTTTGTGCATTTATCTCTTTAGATTATTTTTCCTCTGGAAGCCATTTGTACAAACCTGTTCAATTAAGTTCAATTTTCTAGAACATTACAAGGTACTAGATTATGCAGTTGGCATTATTACAGGCAGAATCCTAGAACATGGAGCAGGCAAGGAGAATTTTCCTCTCCACACACTGAAAACCAGTCTCAGGTAGAGATAAGCAAGGCCTATAATTGACAAGTAATCTTAACAGCTCTAGAACTGATATGCTTCCACAATACAAACATCTTCTGAATTCACAATACCTACTCATCCTCTATTTTCCTAATCAGACCACCCATTCACCACACCCTCTGTGGAACACAATAAAATATTTAACGTCTCTTTCAGACATATAAATGGATGAATTTCTTCCTAGATGTTGAAGCTTTGGGGAACATGATATATAATTACCCTCTCCTATAATTTCCTATATTACAACTCTGAAGTTTGCAATATATCTCCCTATAATTACTTCTATATGTAATTACATTTACATAATACTTACATGATTTTATTTACATAATATCTAAGGTAATGATTCATTTCTCAGAAACTTTTTATATGTCCCCAAACAGGACCCATTGAAGGTACATTATATTTTACATGAAATGCTAAAGAAAAAAAAAATGAGCATATACATATACATTAGCTTGTCATCGTTAGGCAAGTTTATAGAAATTTGGGGACTGATATTCAAATAGATGTAAGTAGAATGAAGAAGAGTAAAAAAAGCATTCACTCTCTTGTGTCAGAGTGACAAAATATTGTTTCCATGTAACATCAAGACAGGTATATTACATCTTAAATATAATCAACATTAAAGCACTCCATAATGATGGAGAGATTAAATGCATGGATTTTTCTCCTGGAGTTGTAGCTATTCCACCCCAGGTGTGTGTAGTGCCCAGTGGGTTTCAATGCATAATGGGAAGATTTAAAGCTTTGGAGTCAATTACATGTGGGTTCAAATCCTAGTTCTGCAACTTCCAGTTGAATGATTTTAGGCAAGTTATTTCATCTTTCTGAGTCTATTTTTTCCATCAAAGCTCAGATAATAATACATATACTTCAGAATGCTCCTTAAGGATTAAATAACTAATAGAAATCAACGAGTTTGTTGTATAAGGTAGGTGATCAACAAAATTTCATTCTTCCCTCTCAATTATTTTCTTTACAGAATTTCATGTATCTTCATAGTGGCCTTTGCCTGTTGGTAGGTAAGCCAGGTAATTAAGATTCATTTACAGATAGAGTTAATTTCCAAATAATTTCTTTAATATAGAGGTTTTTAAGCTTTAATGAATATGAGAATCCCCTGGAGAGCTTGTTAAACCATGAGTTCCAAGGCCCCACCACCAGAATTTTTGATTTAGGTGGTCTGAGTAGGCCCAAGAATTTGGATTTTTTTAAAGTTATGCTAGGGCACCTGGTGGCACAGTCGGTTAAGCCTCTGACTCTTGATTTCAGCTCAGGTCATGTTCTCATGGTCATGAGATTGAGCCCCACGTGGGGCTCCGCACTCAGCATGGAGTCTGCTTAAGTTTCTCTCTCCCTCTGCCCCCTCCCCAATAAATAAATCTTTTAAAAAATTAAGAAAAAAAAATAAAGTTATGCTGATATTGCTGGTTGGTGACACACTTTGAGAACTGATACTATAATACATGTGCAACAACCAAATTGATATGATTGGCAAAAAAGGAGGAAAGGCCACATTTCCCAGAATGACATTTGCTGTCCTAAACTGTAAATATATTCTTTATAAGAGTCAACAGGATCCCGTAGATGGGAGTCAGTACAACCAGACCTGTCCCTCTCTCAGTGTGTGACCTAGGGCATGTCACTTCACTATGCTTGGCTTCAGTTTCTCCATCTTAAAATTTAAAGGACAGGAGTCGGTTAGTGTCTTTCTTTTTTCTTTCTTTCTTCTTTTTTTAATTTGTGTGTGTGTGTGTGTGTGTTCTCTAAGCATTGTGGGGAGGGGTTCTTCAGAGCAAACTTGGGTATGGGTAGGTGGTAGAGTTGAACAGACTGAGCTTCTCCCATCACCAAATAGATAGCTCTTCTTATATAACTTTTATATATAGTATAACTCCACATAAAACAAGACAAAACAAAAAACAAATAAAAAACAAATTCAAACAAATAATCCAGTCTGAGAAAATCTTTGTGCTAGATCACATCTGTGGTCACCTTTACATTGGCTTTCACAGATATTAAGCTCCATATATAGAACATTTGATACTCCTAGTTTTCTGTGCTTACAATGATAATCAATAGAAATAAAACCTGAGGCACTGCAAATCTTCAAACTTCAAGCTTTCTTCAGTGCACTTTTAGTGTTAATATTTTTTCTATACTAATGATTTGAAAACAGATAAGCCATCCTTATTCCCTGTGATAGCACTATTAATTTCTATATACATATACCATTCTGATTAGTATTCGAGGCAATTCCATGGTACAATTAACACTTTTGAGTGTTTCCTCTGTGATACACAGTATACTAAGAGTTTGAAACGTATTACCTAGTTTAATCCTTGGAAAAACCCTTTTAAATGATATCCTTGTTCCGTACCAGTTACAAATGCAGAATTTGTAACAAGGAATCACAGCTGGTAATAGATGAGGATAGAATATAATCCTAAATCTACTTGTCTCTAAAGTTTATGTCCTATTTATGCTATAAAAAGATCAAATGTTCAGGTAATTATCAAATGGGTCAATCAAAATATATTTAAACAAATTGCTAACATCAAAAAAAAAATTAAAAAGAACAAAGATACTATATCCCTATGTGAGAGGACCCAGCCCTCCTCCAACAAAGGCCTTTCATAGAGTGAATAAAAAGGAGGATTTAAGTGGTTTGCCCACAATCATGGAGGTAGTCTTATGAATCATGAAACATCATTACTTTATTACTTATTTGATTTTTCAAAGTTTTCAAATGTTGACTGAAAGGCTTTAGGTTAAATTAATGAAATTAAAACAAACAAAAGCACATGTTAACTAAATGCCGTAGTCTAAGGTATTTACACTTGTGAGTTAGAGGTGTGGTAAGATTTCAAATAGGGAAGGCATGAAACACCAAAAACCACTGTAGGGACACCTTCTTGAACTAATAACCTCTTAATCATGGGTACTGACTCCAAAGATGCTTCATTTTGAACATCTTAATTCTATGTGAAGAAAGCTTTAATGGAGATTAGATCCATGGGTCATAACTTCAAGAGACCTAGATGGTGATTTTGTATAAACTCTGAGCAGGTCAGTAGACAGAGGAATTCTTTTAATCCAAAAACACTCATCCATCTTCTTATTAACTGCTTAAGCAATTCAGAAAAAAAAAAAGGGGGGGCTACCCCAAATCAGCCTGATGACTGAGACTACTGGAGTTAGAAATCAGATGCTATTCCTCCTGAAGTGATGGTAATTTGCACTGTAAATTAGGGTTTTATGGCCCTGTTGTTTTTCCTTAAGATCTTAGCTAACTAGGCACTGTCCACCATTTGGGCCTGTTCATCCGTATTCTGCAACTGTATTCATTACCTTTTTCAATGAGTATTTGTAAAGGTTGTGAGAAGAAATAACCACAAACTTTATTTAAATAAAGGTATACGTTACAATACAATCCCTGACTTGTAGTGGTTTGACTTAGGATATTTTGACTTTAAGAAGGTGCGAAAGTAATACACATTCAGTAGAAACCATATTTTGAATTTTGATCTTTTCCCACACTAGCGACATGCGTTATGATGCTCTCTTCAGATGTTGCATAATGGCAGTGAGCTGGAGCTCCCAGTTGGCCCCAAGATCACCAGGGTATACAATCAACACACTTACAACCATTCCTTACCCATATAACTATTCTATTTTCCACTTTCAGCACAGTGTGAAATTGATTACATAAGATATTCCACACTTTATTACAAAATAGATTTTGTGTTAGATGATTTTCCCTAACTGTAAGTGTTCTGAGCATGTTTAAAATAGGCTGGATAAGTTATGAAGTTCAGTAGGTTAGGTTAGGTGTGTTAAATTGATTTTCAACTTAATTATATTTTCAACTTATAGTTATCCAGACATAACTCCATGGTAAGTAGAGGAAGATCTACACTGTTTTTACAAACAAATGAAAATTATGGCCTCAATTATTTCCTCAATTGAGAAATTAGAGTTAGCTCATTGACCATACATTATATATACTTTATTTTTCTCATGGCCTTATAAACCCCAGTGAAAATATTAACTAAGGGATATATGTAGAAACTGGAGATAAAATATTACCAACATGAGAGAAATCAGATTTGTTATAAAATCTTCCTATTTTGACAATTAAATGTCATAAGCAACTGATTTTATAGCATTTTCCATCAAAAAGCAGAGATACATCTAATATTAACAAAAATAGTAATACACTAATGAATAATGACAATCCATTCACAGGCTCTTCTAATCCTTCTGTTAATATACCGATACACTGATGCAGCTGGCATGAAATTCTGATTGTTCTGTTTTCCATTTCCATGTCTCTCCTAGTCTCTGTCAAAATCACCAACCATAAAGGCAGATAATATTTCATGTTACCAACATACTACAGTTCTGTGTCTATTCTTCAGAACGGACAGTTTAGTTATTTCCAAATATCATCTATTTTGCAGGTCACAGATCTTTACAACTTTGACTAGTACCTGATTTCCACTACGCAAAAATTTGTATTCCACCATCTTGAAAAATGCATGCAAAGACTGTGAATATTCAGTTTAATTTGTGGTTTTAACCCCTACATTTTCACATTCAAGGGAAACATCTGTCCTACTAATCAGTTACTTTCATTTCAACAGACAATGCATTCAAATACTGATTAGAATAAGATGCTGCAAGCTTCCAGTGCATATCAAACAGAAGAACAATGAACACCCAGATTACATTAGAAGGACTGTGACTAAAGACATTTAGACAGAATATGTGTTGATAGGGTAATTATTAGGTGGAGTAAATTGCAATGTAGAAGCTTTAACAAGTACTTGTATAAATAGTTTCTTTTTCACAAAAGAGATCTTGTAGTACAGAAAAAAAATGGTCTCTACTTCTAGTAATTTCCAAAATCAATTGCCTCAAGTTCTATTGTAAGAATATTTTTAAAGTTTCGCTCTGAAGTGTAGTATATGGATTTAATTTTGAGTGAGTACTTTTTCTAGAGGCCCTACCTGATCCAGTGATTTCTTCTTCACCCCGCGCAGTGAGAATCAACAGAGAATTGATGCAATAAGACAGCTACCTGGAGTGACCTAAAATGAAAAAGGCATTTTGAAATTAGGAAAAGAAACCTGCAAACTTCAGTAATGATGGCTTCATAATAGGATGTTTTTCAGTAAATCAACATTTACAGTGTATGCACTGGGTACCAAACCCAGTTAACTGTGGGCTTGGAAGTGCAAAAGAGAGAATGGAAAGAACTAGCTCTAATGCCACTAAATATTTGTGATATGAATGGATGAACAATTAAAAATGAAAATAAAAATTCTTTTTCTGGATGAGTTTATAAATTATTTGGCAAGGGAAAATATCACATAAAAAAGATATACTAATTTTAGTATAGTTTATCAAATACATAAATCTAAATTATTTTATACAAAGTTTCTTTTTTATACAAAATTTCTACAAATAAGTTTTGAACTGAAGATGCAATAAAAAGTAAAATGTGAATAGGATGAAAATAACAGCTTCCCAGAAGATGGATTACTTCTGGAGAACTTACAGGAACCACCTAGGTCACAAATGTTTAACCCTAATTCTAGAAATTACAGAAACACACATAAATACAACATACACACTCACATGCATGTACACATACACATATATACATATACATATATGTGTAGAGATATGTAAATTATCATTAATGGTGTGATGTTATGAATGTTACTAGTTTTAGACATAAATCTCAGTTACCCTAATTAAAAACCACATTCTAAAAAAAAAAAAAAAAAAACACATTCTATGGTGTTCACTTGGCATCATATCAAAAAGACCAGAGTCAGCTACAAGGGCTTCTTTTATAGATCTCCATCTTCACCTGAGGTTTGTTAATTAATCTGATGAATGTCAAAAATAAATGTGCATTGGTGAAATTAGTGGCTTGTTGATTAGCATGATGACCATTAGAAGAAGGTTCTCACTGGTGAAACTGGAGGTATTTAAGATATGTGGATTTGCTTATATGCTTTAGTAAGGCTCCCTTCTCCCTTCATAATAATGATATAAGAATTGAGTGAGGCTTGTAAACTGGATCTTCAAGGACACTGGCCACAGCTTGACCAAAAAAAAAAAAAAAGATCCATACTCAACTTAAAATATAGGAGAACTTAATTATAATTATAATGCAGGAGAATATAATTGCCTGATGACTGCTAGAAGAGTTACCTCTAATCACATCCACCTTAAGTGAACTTTCATACCAGTAGTAGTCAGAACAAGTAAAAGCACCATACGACTTTATTGAAATTAAAATATAGGTTGTATAAATTGTTTATGTTTGATTGCCAGTGGATGTCTATATTTAATAAATTTATGTGTGTAAATAAGAATTTGGTTTAACTTGTTTTATTATAACTTGATATCAAAATGGCAGGTGTAGCTGACCCTCAACCTGAAGCTTCTTTGGTAGCTAACATTATCTACCAGAAAAAGAACCTAGGAGGTGAGAGTGACCAAATGGGAATAGCTCAGCTTGCATCAATGATCTGAGTACAGTTCTCCTAATCTTCAAGTCCTCTCCACTGATTCCTTATGTTGAGGATGGATCTCCAAAGATCAATCATTTCAACCCAGAAGCAGTCATTGAACCCATTGTCTTTGCTAGGCTCTGAATTTAGCACTGGTAATACACAAGTAAAAATCACTACTTTCTTGGAGCTCATAGTCTTGTAAGGGAGCCTAATAGTTTATAAGATAATTATGACTTAGAATGATGAGTAGAGAGTGATACAGGCTAATAACTAAGAGCAAAGTTACAGATAGATATACAAAACTCCTGTAAGTTTTATTTTTCTTATAAGTATAATAGGAATAAAAATCATGAATGCATATACAAAGCTTAGCACAGCAGCTGGCACATAGTGGTCATAAATGGCAGTTGTGATTATTTTTTTAAACACAATCATATATGTATTTACTTAATCATCCAATAAATACTTTAATTTATATCACTCGCTATATGCCAGGCATAGAGAAATAGAGACATAGTCCTTTCCATTTTAAAGTTTTTTGAGGTACATATATACTATGAATGCATAGAAGAACTGAAAATTATATCTCATTGTGCTGGATATATGCCTTTAAGAAGCCTATTCAGAAAGTAATTTTTATCTTTCCCAAATCTCCTATTTTCATACTGCTATTTCCATAGTAACTGGGAATAAGTTAACAAAAACCATTTTCAGCAGTGTCAGGCCCAGGTCTTCTATTGCTATCTATTTATCTTGACCATTACCTCAGGTAGGTACAAGGCAATTCACCAAAAGCAATAACAAACCAAAGATATGGCTGGACAATGGTTACATGGATCAATAAAAATGTGAGCCAATAGAATCAAGACCTTATGTTTTGTTCTTTATTGGATCTGTAGTTAACAAAATGACTGATAAAGAGTGAATACTTAAAGCAAACCTAATTAGTGACAAACACTAGTAGGTAAGACAATATTCAGACATGCATACCAACCATGTGTCCAAATAGCTGAAGATGCTTAGCATCATCTTTCAACTATCTATTATAACAATCTTTATATGAGTCATAGCATTATATTTATAATTAGAAGAAACATCACTTTGCCAGCTATAGATACAGCCATTTCAACAGACATTCAAACTTCTTCAATGGAGGTCCCTTGCTCCGATGTGCTTTGGTGCCATTTTTCAAGTTTGACAACTGAAATTGTTCAAAAATGAACTGCTCTGCAAAACAGAAGTTTAAAGATGCCAGGCCATCTGAGTGACAGGATGATAAGAAGAGGGATAGGGACAGTAGGAGTGAAAAAAAAGAATGAAGGAATCAATGAGATTGATGGTCATGCCCATAAACTTTCAAATTTTCAGTAAAACAAGTAAAACTCCCAACTAATGTAAAGGATATATTTTATGGAAATCACTAAATGGAATTCATTGAAGATGGGATTGTCACAGTGTAGGAGAGTGTAAGCTCTCTGGCAATGAGCAAACTTCTTGAAGAAGGGCTTTTAAATTTCACAGGCTGTGAAATCCAAGAGTAGTGTACAAGAAAATTTTGTAGAGATAACCTCATTAAACATAAAAAATACACTAAAACAATATTATTCATGCAATATAACGTATTTACATGAATCCCAGTGTAGTAGGCTAAATGGCAACTCCCTCCCTCAAAGATGTCCACATCCTAATTTCCAGAACCTGTGAATGTTCCCTTACACAACAAAGGGGATTATGTAGATGTGATTAAAGATCTTGAGATGGAGATATTATCGTGGATTATCTGGGTTGGCCCAAAGTAAGCACAAAGATCTTTATAACTGAAAGTTGGAGACATGAGGAAAAGAGAGAGAGAGAGATTTGAAGATGTTATGCTACTGGCTTTGAAGACAAAGGAAGGGGCCATGAGCAAAGGATGTGGGTAGCTTCTGAAAATTGGAAAGACAAGGAAATGGATTCCCCATTAAGTCTCCAGAAGAAATGCAGCCTGGCTAAAACTTTGATTATAGCTTAAAAAGATCTCCAAACTGCAAGATACTAAATTTGTATTATTTTAAGCTGTTAAATTTGCCCTAATTTGTTCTAGCAGTAGTAAGAAACTAACATACTCACATTAGTAAGTCTTAATTGACTAAGAAGCAGATCCACAAGTTTACAAGACATGACCAAATAGTAAGAAAGGCTATTGCTAAGGTATAGATGGAAGGGAGGATGAAAACCACTAAACTATACACTTTAAAATGGTGAATTTGGGGTGCCTGGGTGGCTCAGTCAGTTGAGTTGCCGACTCTTGGCTTTGGCTCAGGTCATGATCTCAGGGTCCCGGGATCAAGCCCCAACTCAGGCTCTGCGCTCAGTGAGGAGTCTGTGGATTCTCTCTCTCCCTCTGCCTCTGCCCCTCCTCCCAGCTCATGCTCTCATGCTCTCTCTCTCTCAAATAAATAAATATGCCTTTAATAAATAAATAAAATGGTGAATTTTATGTTATGTGAATTATATCTCAGTAAAAAGCAATCTATAGTCAATCAATAACTGTTGAATAAAGATTATACAATAATAGCCAAGTTTTGCCTTAATCTATTTTTGGACTGTTTCAATGTAACACTGATACACTTTACTATTTTTCTGCAAATGGGATTATAATGATGATGGTAGCAGTGGTGGTGGTGGTGATGATGATGATGATGACATTCATGATGATGTTAAGAATTTTGATGAAGATGACAACCAGCCTTCTTATTGTCCAGTCTAATTCAGTTCCTTTAAGGGTGTGTTTTCCCACCCTAGTGAAATATAATAAATAAATAAGACAAATATCATATCCATCATTCATTGACTTGATTCTGATCCACTAGCTTTGCCTCCCTAGCATTATCCCTTACTTCTTTTTTGACCATCTCCTTTCTTATTGATTTCTACCCAACTTAACCTCAGCCTAAGGTGCTCTTCATCAACTACCCTGAATATTGTTTTCACCTCTATTCCAGAGTGACCCTGTAATCTGCCTTCCAAAAGGGCATCCAGTGCCTAGACTCTGTCTTTCTCTATACTGAGATACGGCTAGCCAGTCCATCCCCAAAATGAGATAAGGATTTTGCATCATCATCACCAGAGTACTGGGCATGATTAGAAAGAAAAATGGAACGGGAAGAAACCAGAGAGGAAGACAAACCATGAGAGACTCTGGACTCTGGGAAACAAACTGAGGGTTGCATAAAGGAGTGCGGGTGGGGAACAGGGTGATGGCTATTAAGGAGAGCATGTGTTGCGATGAGCACTGGGTGTTATAAACAACTAATCAATTGTTGAACACTACATCAAAAACTAATGATGTATTATATGTTGGCTAACTGAACATAATAATAATAAAAAAAGAAAGAAAGAAAAATGGAATCATGAATGAAGGAGGTCAAGTCAGTGGCAGGAAGGGAAACTATTTGGCAGTGCACCCTTGAAGAGAGCAAAGAGCTTGGACCATATTGTGGGGAGATGGGAGCACAGAAGTACAGAGAGCTAATGAGCTACTATGTCCTGCAACTAAGAATACTGTCCTACAAACCACGAGAGACTATGGACTCTGAGAAACAAACTGAGGGTTCTGGGTGGGGGGGGGGATGGGTTAGCCTGGTGATGGGTATTAAAGAGGGCACGTACTGAATGGAGCACTGGGTGTTATATGCAAACAATGAATCTTGGAGCACTACATCAAAAACTAATGATGTAATGTATGGTGATTAACATAACATAATAAAAAAAGAATACTGTCTTAGATATTAAATAGAAAAATAAAAGCTGGTTGAACGTATTAGTTTCCTGTTTAAGAATACTGAATGCAGTATATTAATAAATATCTCCGCAAGAATCCATTATGAGGATATATCACAATAAAACAAAGACATCTGAGTCTTCATCAGAATCAACTGTAAAGATTTTTATGAAGCTTACTTCTTGGATTCACATTTAAGATGATGGGGTCAATAGAAAGCCTAGGCAAATATTTCAAACTGTATGAAGTATTATGTTTATTTTTATTTGTCTTTAGGTGATTGACATCTTTATTGCTTTGGAGGTGGGGGGCAGGTACTCAGGAGCTCTTAGTGGGGTGGCCCAACCTCTTCCCCATCACAGGCTTCTGGCTGAACAGGATGGTGCTGGCTCTGCAAATGGCAGCCATGCACAGATCTGGGCTGTACTTGTTCTTGCAGATCATGTGCCTGATGCTGCTGAGGATGGCCTGGGCATTCTTGCTGATGGTGGCCCACATGTAGGAGGTGGCAGGGTTTGCTGGCTGATCTCCAATTCATGACACCAGTACACATTTGCCATAGACTGCCAGCTCCTTGCCCACAGTCTTGCAGTGAATCAGCCCATCGTGGCAGGAGTTACAAGCCTTCAGGTTATTGGGTTCTGTGCTGTGTGTCTGCTTGTTCCTCTTGATCAGGAAGCTGGAGCAGTTCTGCATGTTAATCCATCCATTGCAGGTGGGAGGACATGGTGGCAGCTCCTCTCACTGCAGCAGCCAAAAGGGAAAGAGCTGTTTATCTTTAAGTTGGCATTTAGTGATTGTGATGGACCAAGCATTGTGATAATCACCTCTGTGTGTCATACTATGTAATCATCATAACAAATCCAAAAAGTTGGTTTACCTTTCCCATTTTATAAGTGAGAAAACTAATGATCAAAACATTAAATAACTTTACCCAATTAGTAAACATTGATACCCTGATTGAGTTCTACATCTGTTTCACCATAAACTTGTACTTTAAACTCCTTTGATATATAACCTATATATTTTTTAATACAAATGGTATACTGGATCTACTATCACCATAATTTCAGCTTTAAAAAAATAATTTGGGGTCTTTCTTTTTTCTTATCTTTTAAGGCAGACTGTGTAATTCACAAAGCAAAATATCTTATAATAATTTTTACTGTATTTACTGTTTCATCCTTTCATTTGAAGACATACACAGTAGAGAAAATGGCTGAATTTTCTCATGAAGAGAGCCCTTGCATTCTTTCAGAATTTTGCTACTATTGTAAAAGGACTGTTTTGATTTCAATGAACAAATGCAAGGATTAATGGCAATCACTAATGGAAACTTTTATCAGGCACTCAGTTAAGTCATTAAGACCTAAAATATATTGTAAAGTATTACTCTGGAAAAGAGAATTATCCAGAATTACACAAGGCTACAACAAATATTGCAGCTTGACTGCATACTAGGAAAGGGATTCAAGATATTAAGAAACACATCAGGTTCAGAGATCTATAATTAATCTTGTCAACGGATATGGCAGGACAGATTCCTATTTAAATATGCATCTTGATGAGACTTTTCCCTCCTTTACTGTATCAGTACAGAGCACGTTGGAGACCCAAGGGATCTAAACCCATTACAGTGGTTTTATAGTCAAGTTCATGCTCATTGCATGCCCTACCTTGTGCTTATGGCATTAAATATTTAACTAACTGTGACCATGATGCTGAGAAAGTAGCAGCTTTTAGTGCATCTTTTATACACACTGTTGAAGAATAAAATTAAAAACTCTCTAAGACTCAAGGTAGAATAATGGTCAGGGGACAACATAATCTGTGTTTACTTCCTGTAACTGAATTATATTAGAAAGCTTTCTCAATATATGTATGCATCATATCCTATAGCAGCTAGAGTCAAATGTGAAGAATCATAATAATTCCATCATTTAATTTTAACATGTAAATACAATGTGAATAAGAAAGCATGCTTTTAAACCTTGAAACAATACTATAGAAGGTAAATTACTTTGGAAACTGAGAGATGAATTAAATTATCTTTTTTTAAAAGATTTTATTTACTTGAGAGAGAGAGAGAGCAGAGCGTGAGAGAGAGAGTACGAGTCAGGGTGAAGGGACAGAGGGAGGAGAAGCAGGCTCCCCTCCAGCAGGGAGCCCTATTGTGGCTCGATCCCAGGACCCTGGTATCATGATCTGAGCAGAGGGCAGACACTTAACCGACTGAGCCACCCAGGAGCCCCTAAATTATTATCTTTTAATAACATTTAAAACAGAGGAAACAGTTGTAGATCAATGAAAATGGAGATCTCTACTTTTAGTCAACAAATGGGTGAATTGTGGAGTTTCATTTTGATCAGACTTATTTGACTTTAGGAAAAAAAGTTTTTAAAAAAGAATAAAGAATGAAGTTAATTTTTAGTTTTGTCCATATGCTTTCTACTAGTTATTGTTCTTTTTTTAGAAGTTTCTGTTATTAACCATAATTTAGCAGCATGCCACTTTAGGTTGTGATATGACATGCCTTTTATACATTTATATAATTAATGGAATAATAAAGTTAATGGAAAATGAAAAGCATTTTTTTATTAGAATAATACAAATGATACAAAGGAGAGCTATTTGTTTTTTTCTCTCATTCTCAACCTCTTGAGTCCAAGTAATTTCTAATCTGCATGGTGTCAGATAGGTGGAATACGATCTATTCTACAATATGCTTTAGAATAGTGGGCAGTAAAACAAACAAACAAAAACATCAGTAGTAGGTAAAAGCCTAGGATTTCCTGGATCTAGTTAGAAGGACTCTAATATCCTGTGTAGAAAGCTCCCTGGTTTAAAGGAAATCAGAATAATTTTAGACACCTGTTATTCTAAGGGCTCATTTTAAACCATTTTCATTTTATTTAAGTCACCAAGCATTAATTTTCTTCATATTTTATTGGTATCTAATACTATATTATATACTTATTGCTCTACTTGTTGATTATCTTCTCCACTAGAATGAAAATTTCATTCAAAATTTTTGTCTTTTAACCTTCCTATATAAAAGCTTTTGAAGATTACTTCACTTTGATGGTATGTGAGAAATGAACCATCCCATGTCTACCATGCAAACAACAAGCAGTAATTATTGTTTTTCTCTAGGCACAACAATCCATGGCTATCTGGACCTATGCGAGTAAGGGAATAGTGAGCATTTATCTGAAAGTTTAGAGAAGTTTTCACAGAGTAGCCACTGTACAATTCTATGTCTTTTCTCATTCAAAGTTATTCTATTTCCTAATCTCTTTACAATGTCCTGTCCACTTGCTGATTTATACCCTAGACATACTGAAGTTCTTCCACTTCCCAGAATATATCACATGCCTCACTTGTCTGGTCCTTTGCATCTAAACTCCATCTGTCAGGATTAGTGTTTTCCTTCAACCCCCACTGCTCATTTGGTTAGCTCTTACTCATCCTTAAGGTCAGTCTGGTGTCACCTCTTTTGAGAAGTCTTTCCTGAATCTCTGAATCTGTGTTTGGTATTCCTGTTACATGATCTCATATTATCATAGATTTCCCATCCCACGTTTACCACTCCTACCACCACTTTAGTTGTAACTGTTTTAAAGTTTGACTTCTTCAACAGAGCAGAAGCTCACTAAAGGTAGAGCCCACGACATGTTTCTTCATCATTGTATCTCCATATATTTATTAGGTCTCTAATATAAATATATGTATATATTTATGTGTATATGTCATGTATAATGGTAAGGGATTTACAGTTTTTCCAGTGATAAATGGGAATATCACTTGTCATAGAAAATATTATCATTAATATTCTATACAAACTGTATAGAACACAAGTTCTTTTCAAAATACTTTGCTTATAAAGAAATCTATTCATGAAAAACTCCCACTTTATGCCAGATTCTGGCACTTGAGAGGCCAGGTTTAATTCACCTAGAGAAAGAACTCAGGTATAGAGTTCAGCATGACTACTTTGGATCCATAGGCTGAGCTGATGCTCTTTTTCATGTCACTAGCTCTATGACATAAATGCTGGTGGCTGTTACAGATTTTCACTGAAAGGAGGCAAAATGTGTGTCATGGCTGGAATAATCTGAAATAGCAATAGGAAGACCCTAACATGTATTTTTGTTATATTATAATAATGACTCAATTATTTGTCCAAATGATTACTCTGTTTTCTTACAGGGACATTTAATTATTCTATAAAATACCCCTCCACCATCATATCACTACCACTTTGTTTTTACTTATCACCATTGGTATACAGTTCTATGGCTCTCAGCAGCCCCTTTTCTTCCTATAAGGGGTTCTTAGTCTGTGCTGCTGTATAACTTGAAGTTCCCTAGTCTTCCCTTATTGTGAGAAACATCTGAAGGAGAAATGTGCACTTGTGTTACTTATCACACCTTATGTACATGGAAACTAGTTTCTGTAATGACTGAGGAGGTCTGAATCACAATGCCACACAACTGTGACAGAATTACATATAAAGTTACAGGCAACTGCAGGTACAATATAAGGTATACGACCTGATATATATGAATTGTTATATGGAGACCAGGGGCATGAGCCAAGGTTTTCTGTTTTAATGATCATTAATTGTGTTTTGACCTTTATATAACTTTTCTATGTGACTATTCTCTGAAGCACAGGATCCTGACCACTGAGAATCAGTCAATAATCTGTGACTGATCCGTGGTAAGGAAGATATCCTTCTGGTCTGAGGTAGAAACCAGTGTGAAAGGGACCACTACTTTTTAATACCTACAAACTGCCATATACTGAGATTATTTTAAAAAAAAAAGATTTTACTTATTTATTTGAGAGAGAGAGAGAGACAGTGTGTGTGTGAGAGAGAGCGGAGAGCGAGCACAAGTGGGGGAGGGGGGAGGGCAGAGGGAGAGGGAGAAGCAGACTCCCCGTTGAGCAGGGGGCCCAATGTGGGGCTCATTCCCAGGACTCCAGGACCATGACCTGAGTGAGCCAAAGGCAGATGCTTAATCAACTGAGCCACCCAGGCGCCCCTACTGAGATTCTTTTTGATATGCATTATTGACACAAGCCTGAGAGGTAGGTACTACCATCCCAGTTTTACACATGTGGAAACTGAGGTTTAAGTTAAGTCACAGAACAACCAGGGAAGGAATCTAGAGGTTGAATCCAGTTATTCTGGAATTCAAAGTCCAGGCAAGTGGGGATCAACAGTGCTGCCAAAGTTATAATTATGGATCAGGGTCCACCCTTTTTTCTAAATTGAGACCTCCAGGGGTACCCTCAAAACAGCTGATGGAAGTGACAGATATTCTTACTGAAAAATAAAAATACTCATTTTTGTATATTCTTTTAGAGAATTCACGGACTCATGAATGACTTTGAGGGGTTCAAGACTTGAGTGGGGCAGTAACTGTACATGTGGTAGAAACAGCAGAAGAACTGGAATTACAAGTGGAGCCTGAAGATGTGACTAACACAGAGGGAACAAAATACAAGTGATAGGTAAAATGTGATATATATGTTCAGTAATGCTAACATTTATGAAATGCTTGTTATGTTCAATCAATGCTTTATATATATTACGCTAGCTTCATCCTCATAACCTTATGAAGCAGGTATTCATAGGAAAGTTCTAGTTATAAAGTTATAAATATATAACTGAGATTTAGAGCAAATGAAAGGTCTTGACAACGGTCAAAAAGCTATTAAGGAACAGGGATAAGATTTGAATCTGGGACTTCTTGACCTTAAATCTCATAGAAAGTGAGACACAGAAAGAAAGTAGTTTGTCTGCAATCACACAGCTACTATGTGACAAAGCAGGGAGATAAGCCCATCTTTCTTTCTACTATATCATTTCAATTCTACATACCATTATTTAATACCCCAAAATTGAGAAACATAACTTTCCTGCTAGCCCTGATTTGTAGGTTGTTGGCACTAATTAGCTGTGGTGTCTATAGTTCATGGGATAGTAAGAAAAAGATGGATACTAATTTAGCTACAAAACCTGGGAGCTTCATTGATCTTGTGATGCTCCAAACATTTGGGGAAAAGGATGATCAAACATATCAACAATGCTTAAACCTGACATGATGCTTATTTAGACTGAAGAACTTCCCATATCTTTTCCAGTCTTATCTCGGCTCAGTCCTGTACTGAAACTACAACTGTATCCCATAATAGCCATTTAGAGAAAGTATCAAAAAGGGCGAAATGTGGTTCCTAGCACTTTATTTTAGGACATCTGATTAATTATAACAGTCAACATTAGAATGTTCAATTTTTAGCTAGTCCTAGGCTCCTGACATTTTGATACTTAACTATACCACTTTAGTCCATGTTCGCTATCCCCATAAACCAGCATCTATACATCAAATAGTAGGTTATATACATCCCACTTAACAAATAAAGGTAAATTTTAAAATACAGCATAAAGTATGGCTTACAATCATTGGTTTTAAAGTCAGTAAGACATGAATTTAAACCTTGTCTCCATTCATCTGATA
>NC_138379.1:53481018-53515772 GCF_054177405.1 Leptonychotes weddellii
TAAAGTACTTGGAATAGGCCTTGCATATAAGAAGTGCTTAATAAATGTTAACTTATTTATTTATTTATTTATTTATTTTTTAAAGATTTTATTTATTTATTCATGAGAGACAGAGAGAGAGAGAGAGAGGCAGAGGGAGAAGCAGGCTCCCAAGGAGCAGAGAGCCCGATGCGGGACTCGATCCCAGGACCCTGGGATCATGACCTGAGCCGAAGGCAGACGCCCAACCATCTGAGCCACCCAGGCGCCCAATAAATGTTAACTTTATTTAAATACACTTCTTGTATGAATGACCCTTGAACAACATGGGTTTGAACCGTGTGGGTCCATTTATATGCACATATTTTCAATAAATGTATTGAAAAAAATTTTGGAGACTTATGATAATTTGAAAAACTTGCAGACAAGCCACATAATCTAGAAGTATTTTTAAAAAATAGAAAAAAGTGGGGCACCTGGGTGGCTCAGTCGTTAGGCGTCTGCCTTCGGCTCAGGTCATGATCCCAGGGTCCTGGGATCGAGCCCCGCATCTGGCTCCCTGCTCAGTGGGAGGCCTGCTTCTCCCTCTCCCACTCCCCCTGCTTGTGTTCCCTCTCTCTTTGTGTCTCTCTCTGTCAAATAAATAAATAAAATCTTTAAAAAAAAGAAAAAAGTTAGGTATGTCATGAATGCATATAATGTGTTGATACTAGTCTATTTTATCATTTACGACCACAAGATATACACAAATCTATTATAAAAAGTTAAAATCTATCAACACTTACGCACACGAAATACAGACTATACATGGCACCTTTCAGAATTGAGAGAAATGTAAACAAATGTAAAGATGCAATATTAAATCAGAACTGTACAAAATTAACTGTAGTACATACCATACTACTATAATAATTTTGTAGCCGCCTCCTGTTGCTATTGTGGTGAGTTTAAGTGTTACAAGTATCTCCTTAAAATGCTGTGTGACACTAATCATCTTTGTATGAGAAGTTCCTATCTCCAGTAAACCCTGTATCACAATAAAAAGTGATCACTTGAGGTTTTCAGTATTAGTAGTTAAGTTTTTAGGAAGTCAAAAAGTTGTATGCAAAATTTTGACTATGCAGGGAATCTGTG
Organism: Leptonychotes weddellii; assembly: GCF_054177405.1. Taxonomy (NCBI): domain Eukaryota; kingdom Metazoa; phylum Chordata; class Mammalia; order Carnivora; family Phocidae; genus Leptonychotes; species Leptonychotes weddellii. Next base: position 53,482,132 of record NC_138379.1, read on the forward strand.
CCCTCAACCCTCATGTTCTTCAATGGTCAATTATATTTTCCTCAGACTCACACTTCATTTACTAAGTACTGTTCTATCTATCTATCTTCTATCTATCTACCTACCTACCTACCTACCTACCTATCCATCTATCCGTCTAAATCACTGGTTCATTTAATCCTCACTATAACCCTATAATATTTGATTATTATCCCCATCTAATGGAAGAGGAAACAAAAGTTTTTCAAAGATTAAGTAACTTCCAAAAATATCACACATTTAGTAAAATTTAACTTTCTTGAATACATCTTTTCCTATCTTTGTGTTTATCTATAGTATCATAATCATAAAGGGACAATAGATAGCCCTGATAAAAATAGAATACAAGGGGCACCTGGGTGGCTCAGTCGGTTAAGCATGATAACACCTAAGCCAAAGGCAGATGCTTAACTGACTGAGCCACCCAGGTGCTCCTAAATAAATAAAATCTTAAAAAAAAAAAAGAATACAATATAGGCACAATTATCTCTACCCTCATACTATAAAAGCTACAACAGCAGGACTTACACAAGGAATGTAGGCTTAGAAAAACAACATCTGACCATGAGAACAAAGTAAAAAAGCTACTAGTATGAACACATTAAAAATAAAAACCTGTTTCTCTTAAAATGTGTACCCAATGTTGTTCAATTTTCATACAATATATCCAACAAAAGATTGATATGCAAAATATATAAATAACTCATACAACTCAATCTCCCCAAAATAATAATAATCTGATTAAAATGGGCAGAGGACCTTAACATTTTTTTTTTCCCCAAAGAAGATGTACAGATGGCCAACAGGCACATGAAAAGACACACCCAATATCACTCATCATCAGGGAAATGCAAATCAAAGCTACAATGAGATACCACCTCACACCAGTCAAAATGGCTAAAACAAAATGACAAGAAATTACAAGTATTGGGGAGGATATGGAGAAAAGGGAATCCTCATGCACTGGTGGGAATGTAAACTGGTACAGACACTGTGGAACACAAGATGGAGGTTCCTCAAAAAATTAAAAATAAAACTACCATATTATCCAGTAATTCAACTGCTAGGAATTACTGAAAGAAAACAAAAATACTTATTTGAAAAGATATATGCAGTCCTATGTTTACTGTAGCTTCATTTACAATATCAAAGTTATGGAAGCAACTTAAGTGTCCATCGGTAGTTGAATGGATAAAGAAGATATATATCACACAATGAAATATTACTCAGCCATAAAAAAGAATGAACTCTTGCCATTTATGACAACATGGTTAGACCTAGAGGGTATCATGCTAAGTGAAGTAAGTCAGAGAAAGACAAATGACATATGATTTATTTATTTATTACAGATTTTATTTATTTATTTGGCAAAGAGAGACACAGCGAGAGAGGGAACACAAGCAGGGGGTAGTGTGAGAGGGAGAAGCAGGCTTCCCACTGAGCAGGGAGCCTGATGCAGGTCTCGATCCCAGAACCCCGGGATCATGACCTGAGCCGAAGGCAGACGCTCAACGACTGAGCCACCCAGGTGCCCCATGACATACGATTTAAATGTAGAATGTTAAAAAAAAAAAATGGAACAAACAAATAAATGAAAAACAGAAACAGACTCATACATACAGAAAACAAACTAGTGGTTGCCAGAGGAAAGAGGGTTGAAGGGATGAGCCAAATAGGTGAAGGGGATTAAGAGGAACAAACTTTCAGTTATAAAATAAATAAATCCCAGGATGAAAAGTACAGCATAGGGAATATAGTCAATAATATTGAAATAATGGAAATAATGTTGTATGGTGACAGATGGTGACTACACTTATGGTGGTGAACATTGCCTAATGTATAGAACTGTTGAATCACTATGTTGTATTCCTGAATCTAATGTAATACTTTACATCTAAAATGAATAAAACATGGTATGTCAACTATATTGCAATAAAAAAAGTCCAATAAAAATTCAATATTATTATTTTAAATCTATTGTACTACTTCATTATTTAATGTTTAAAGAAACATTTGGGATAAAACAGTTATACAGAAAAGAATTAAGAATTAGAAAAATGCAAGTTGCATGAAGCAGCTCCCTTTAAAAAAAAAAAAAAAGAAGAAGAACAAAGAAAAACTGACTATAAAAAACCCAGGATGTGAGACCAAATAATATAATGGGAAGGGAAAGAAATTTAGTGTCTATCAACCTAAGTTCAAATCTTGGCGACCTTGGCCAATTACTTCACTTAATCTCTCAGAGACTCATTTTTTTCTCATCAATAAAATAGAAATAAAAATAAAGCAAAGATTCTTGCTATAGTCAGTCATATTTCTGTGATAAAGAGGCATCTTGGTACACTGTAAATGGCATAAACATTATGAAGAGCTGGTTTTGAAAAACTGACCACAGAAGTGTGCATTTTAGCTTACCAAAAGTCCCTGTAAGCGGCAAGTACAAAACAGGTATTTGTTGATTGGTTTAATATAGAACTTTAGAAACACTTTACAAAATAATAAGAATGTGCATAGAATTGATCTTCAGAGCTCGAAGTCTGTTATGTACGGGGCTCCTGCCTTGCAGTGGATTTACCTTTCACCACCTTGTAGCCTCAGGTTATACAATACTTTGTTCATTTAACTCTATTCAGCCAAATGCCTTCCCCTATCTAAGGTTATGAGTATGAACTGTTAAGGTCAATTTGTGAAGTTTGGCAACAGCTGGGATTTACAATGCTGATTCAATAAGCACTGCTATTTGAGTTTACTAACATTCATGAGAAAGTAACACCAAATGAATTCTATGGAAAATTAGGGGAGTTTGATCAACATTATAAATCACAGTTTTGTGATTTTTTTCAGTGTTTTTTCCATTTCAGTGCAAATATGATTTAGAAAGCAGTAGTCATCCTTTAGCATTCCCTATAAAAATCATTATGGACTATTACTACCTTTCTGAATCTGTCAAATTATTAGCTCCAAGTTCCAATTTCATTTTTTTAAAGTAGGACTGAAGTATAGACAATAGAAAGGTTCATGAATTACATTAGTACTTACACTTTCTTTTTTTAAAGATTTTATTTATTTATTTGACAGAGAGAGAGATAGGGAGAGCAGGAACACAAGCAGGGGGAGTGGGAGAGTGAGAAGCAGGCTTCCTGCCAAGCAGGGACTCGATCCCAAGACCCTGGGATCATGACCTGAGCCGAAGGCAGATGCTTAACGACTGAGCCACCCAGGCGCCCAGTACTTATACTTCTACTGACAAGTCTAGTCATTTGTTTAAATAGAAAATCCTGTTTTTATCAAACACATTAGGGTTAAGAAACTCAAATAACAGTTCTTTTTGATTCCACGTTATCATGCCATCTGTCACTAAAGTATACAAATTATCTGCTTCACTTACTTTCTGTACTTAAATGTCCGCCAGCTTCCTGAAGCTTCATGCAAATGCTTCTAAAATATTCATACTCCTCCTCCATTACCATTGTCACTTAGTGAAGGAACACATCATGTAGACAGTTATCCTAGGCTCCTACTCAGTCTCTAATCTGTCTTCAGTCTCTCTCCCTTCTGACCTTCCAACAAGTTACATAATCAGTGATTAATAAATACTCTTCCTGTGCATTTGCCTCTTCACTAGTTTTAATAATTCAGGTTGGCCCTTCTCCAGCCCCAGGCTATGGACTGGCACTAATCCTCAAGGTATTGTAGCTCTACAGATAAAGACTGAGCCTGAGGAAAAGCCACTTCCGAAGCTTCACCCCAACTGAGGCAGCGACATCCACACTCCATCTTCAGAAGTGGTATGGAGTATCTGCAACCTACCTTCTACACCACCACCAGGTACCTTTCTGAAGATATCTAAATCTGTGCATAGCTCATGAACAATACTCTCCCACTGTATACATGTACAATATAGCATGTAACCATGTGACAGCAGATACATATTTTTATCTCCTATCACATGCCTCACTATGTAGTTTTGCACATGCTGTCCCCTCTCTGTAAAAAGATCTTTCACCTATCCCCTGTCCAGAAAACACTGGATAATCCTTCAAAGCCCACTTGAAAGGACACCTCCTACCACCTGAATCCTTATCAATGTAATTCACCTGCTTCCTAACATGAGGCATTGACAGTTCTCATACAGCACTTTGATTTTAGGAATCTCTCTCTCCAAAGGGTGCCTGGCTCGCTCAGTTGGTTAAGTGTCCAACACTTGGTTTCGGCTTAGGTCATGATCTCAGGGATGTGAGATCGAGCCCCACACTGAGCTCTGTGCTTAGCACAGAGTCTGCTTCAAATTCTCTCTCCCTTTCCCTCCTGCTCTCTCTCTCTCCCAAACAAACAAATAAATAAAATCTTAAAAAAAAAAAAAAGAATCTCTCTCTCCGAAAACTTCTCATGCTGTAGTTGAGTTGGGTACGTATATCCCTGTTTCCTTGACAGGGCTGCAAATTCCCTGAGGGAAGACATTATGTTGTACTCATTTCTGTTATTTCCAATGCATGCCTTAGTGCCTGCCACATAAGTAGGACACAACAAAAACCTTGTTTGAGTGTTTTAATCCCTATTTAAAAGATATCCTTTAATTAAAATGAGACAAATGGAAGAGATATTGGAATGGAGAGTGATAGAGGACAAAGAGAGAAAATAGGACTTATTCTGTCCAAAATTAATATTGTCAAAGGCAAAGATCTGAAGCAAGATACTAGCCATGAATAAGTAATTCAAATAGTTTCTGGGCACATTAAGAAACAAGGGAAGAAAACTATCATTTATTAAGCACTTATTGTATGCCAGTCAGTGTACTAGGCACTTTAATAGTTTTAACTCATTTAATCGATACAACCTTCTGAGTTATATATAATCCTCATAGTACTGGAGAGGAAACTGATGTTCAGTGAGATGAAATAGTTTGCCTACAAAAACATAGCTGTTAATACTATAGCTACGGTTTCAACCCAAATGTGTGCAACTTGAGAGTTAAACATTTTTCCCTTTAAATGCTCATTTCAGAGACTCATACATAACAGGAACTAGAGACAGATATAATAATAATAATAGTATTAATAATAAAAATTCCTAACACTGAACATTTATTATATGTCAGGTGCTGGACTGAGCACTGGGGACAGAGAAGTGAATTAGACATGCCTTCTTCTCTAAAGGCTTTAAAATGCACTTGAATTGAATTGAATTGAACCTAAAGCTTAGTGTATCCAACCTTAAAGTAATTCTGGGGTTTATCAAACAAACAGAAAGTGCTTAGTTTTGTTTGGCTTCTGTGACCATATAAGGAGGAAAAAGAGTCTCTTTATCAAATAGTGTGGAGGCAAGAGGCTCTCTTCCATGCTAGCAGAGTGACTTCAATAATTACCAAAGGAGCTGGACACATCCAGCTCTTCCCAATTAACTTCTGTTACAGAGCGCTGTTGACTGTTCGGCTGACAGCCACACGCAGATGGGGGGAGAGGAGTATGTGCAAAATTTCTTTGCATTTCATAGTTCACAGATTAAAGGCAGTGTCAAGTGCAAGTCAAAGTTGAAAAATTGATTTATTTGGCACTGAGTGTGTGAGGAAGGACCACTTCTGAGTCATTACAAACAAGCTAAGCTGCTTTCATATCATGTTCTGCCTCTTGGTACACAAATCAAACCATTTTTTGCCTTTTAGATGCATTTACTTTGAGAGTTTCATTGCCAGAAAACGTGGCTAGATCCAGCTTTCTTAAATCCCAGCACTGACACCCTTAGTGGTAGCTGTTGTAATTACTCTAGCCCTAACTCTTAATGCTTGCTTATAGCTGCTGATGGAGAATGGGAAAAAGTAGCCCCTAGACTAGTTAGAGAAGATTCAGAAGAAACTGATCTCAGCCAAAAAGAAAGCAGCCCAGATTGTCAGACCCAAAGAGATATCATAATAATACATTAAACACAATAATAGTTACTTAATAATAGCAACTACTCAAACAGCATCTGCTTGTGTAAGGCTTTTTTAGGGGTGTGTGTGTGTACACATACAAAAATGTACACACTCACATGTATGTGCACACACACACAGTCTATATATATGTGTGTGTCTGTATATATATGATAGACAGACTATGCAAATACCCTATGCCTCATCAAAATTTCTCCCTGGATTAGCATCCATTAATGGCTCTTTTCTGATCCAGTCTTTACTATGACAACGCAAAACATTAATTTTCTAAATTGTATGCTTCCTTTGCATTAAACAATTGGCCCTTGGAATTTTACTGTACTCAAGGGCCCTCCCTTTTCCTCCAATGACTGGTTAATTGATTTGATCTATTTATTATTGGATATGGTAAAATTAATTTCTATTTTTTAAGGTTTAAAATTATTTACTGTACTTAATCTTTTTTGTGTTCAACTTACTCCCGATCTGTCCAGTGAAAGCCCTGTCACACAACTTCCCATGTTCTTGGGACATGCTATCATTATTTTTTTGAGCACTCCATGACTTTTTAGCTAATACAATTCATCAGGCTCATCTTGTACCTAATTGGCCACCTCTCTGAGGATCTCTACTTTATTACAGTGAGGAATGGTGTTAGATATCAACATGTAGAAACTAGGTTTACTTATTGCTGTTGGAGTATCTTTGATTCCTGGCCCTTATAGCAGACAGAACTAGGAAACATGCATACATATATACATAAAAATATACATGAGTGCATACACCAAAATATATGGACACATGCAAATGCATATATAAATGTACAATGCACAGAGGCACACACACACATATGTATATTAGAAATCATGAATTCACAAGTTCCGGAGAATCGTTTTTGTTTTTTGCCTTGTATCATTTCATATTTGTATTATACTTCAATCACATTGAAACCCCAGTCTTGCTTTAATGTCAACATATTTATTCACTGACTCAACTCTATAATATACCTAAAATACTTTTGGAATTACTTTGTCCATACGACCACCAAAAAGAAAAGAAAACTATTAAAAAGAGTTTGGTTTGTTGGCATTTATTCCTCCTATTCACACCTCTTACTCCTGAATGAGAGTACAAAGTCAAATTCTATGAAAACTTTACCTTAAATTAATCCTTCCTTTTCTCCCCTTCAGTTTAGTTTCAGTTTCCCCCCTCACTCTAATTAATTTTATTTTTGGAATATGTAGAACATTAACACAATTTCAAAGATCAAAACTATACAAAAGAGTATACTCAATTGTCATTTCTCTTGTATTCTTACCACCCCATTTTGTGCTCACTGTATCCTTAATATTTAACCAGTTCTTATTATTTTCTGGCTTATATTTCTTGTTTTTCTTTTTGCAATTAAAAAAAGATATATTCATATTTTCTTATTTTCACTTCTTTCCTATGCAAAATGTAGGATGCCATATATGCTTTATGTACTTTTTTTTTAACTTACGCTGTCTCCTGAAAATCAATCCATATCAGTTCAGAGGTCTTCCTCATTCTTTTGTACAGCTGTATAGTACTCAAGTGTGTGTGTGTGTGTGTGTGTGTGTGTGTGGTTTACACACACCATAGTTTAACGAATATTGTTTGGTTAGAGATTTGAGTAATTTTCATTATTTTGCAGATATAAATAATGATACAATAAACACAGTTGTGCATGTGCAATTTTATATGCTTGGTGGTGTATCATTAGGGTAAATCCCCACAAGTGAGTATTCTGGGTCAAAAGGTAAGTACATCTGTACAACCTCCATAATAGTTGTACCATACAGCATTCTCACCAGTAATGCATGCGTTTCCCTACAGCCTCACCAATGGACTGTAGGGTCATGTTTTTCAATTTTTGACATTCTACTACATGATAAATAGTTCCTTGGTCTAGTATTTTGATTTCTCTTAACATGAGTGAAGTTAAAAATCTTTTCATATATTTAAGGTCCACTTTTATCTTTTGTGAATTATATATTAACAGCTTTTGCCCAATTTTCTATATTTCTTTATTTCCCTTTCAATTTTTCCTTTAAAAATTAGGAATATTTGTCTTTTCTCTCTGATATGCATGGCAGATTTTACTTCCAGGTGGTCATTTTTTTGTCTGAATTGTTGCTATTCAAAATTTGTTTTCTTATTTTTATGTAGTCAAATCTATCAATTTTTAAAATTGCACATGGGTTTTTACTGATAGTTAAAAAGATTTTTCCTATAATTAGGCTTACAGAAGACTTCACCTGTTTTCTTTTTTTTTATGGCACTTACAGTTAGAGCTCCCTAGTTCCTCTGGATTATCTATAGCTTTGGTTTCCAAACAGTTTACAGCACCTTATGGCCCCACAGAAATTCAGGAGGACTGAAAATGACTAATTTAAATTATATTTTGTCAGTTAAAATCCTTAATTAAAAACAACATATCTACTTAAATATGTCAAATAAAATTTTAACACATTGAAGATAATTAATATACTAAAATTTGCTGCCAGGCAAAATAATTTCAGTAAAGCTAACACAGTACAGTTTCTCCTTCCACATCTGGATATGTATATTGAAACTTTGGGAATGTATAAATGATTAGCAAGATTGTAGTCCTACCCTGATTTATTTTTTAAATTCAGGCCATGTCTACTGAAAACAAAGCAAAACCCCTATAAACCAATACATCAGATGTGCCATGCTTAATTAAAACTAGGCAAAGCTCAGATATATCTGCTTTATTCACGCCCTTCATACATTGCAATAGTGAGGTGTGTGAAGGAGCAAGTAAACACTTAAAACACAGTATGAGATGTCAGAGTGTTGGCATCTGTGGAACTCAATGTGAGTTTTAAGTTTTTCTTGTCTTATATTAATTCATTCCAGGATCATTTGTTAAAAACCTAACATGTGTAAGGTACACTACTCGGTCTCAGATATTAAAGCAATGAACAAAGTTTTCATGTTCCTTGCCATTTCAGAACTTTTAATTCATAAAAGTACTTTAATTTATAACAGCTTGTTTATATGTCCAGGAAAGACATATTAAACAATTCATTAGAATCAAAAGTGATGAGAGTTATAATAGAAGAAGTACCAGATGTCATAAGGTTCTATAAGAGAATATATGGCCCATGAGGTATGGAAGGGGTTCCTCATAAAATAGTGCTTAAACTAAGATCTGAAAAATGAGTATGACTAAGTAAAATGTCCTTTAACTTGTTTCTTTATTGGGGTTTCTCATGAGGTTGTGTTCAAAACATAAAAGTAGAATTCATGGGGCGCCTGGGTGGCTCAGTTGGTTAAGCAATTGCCTTCGGCTCAGGTCATGATCCTGGAGTCCCGGGATCGAGTCCCGCATCGGGCTCCCTGCTCAGCGGGGAGTCTGCTTCTCCCTCTGACCCTCCTCCCTCTCATGCTCTCTGTCTCTCATTCTCTCTCTCGCAAATAAATAAAATCTTAAAAAAAAAAAAGTAGAATTCATTCTACTGTTGGCAAATCACATGTTAAAGGATAGAAAACCAGCGTCCTTAAGATGATAAACAATTATATATCTTTTTTTGGAAAAAAAAAAAAGTCTGTTAAGTTCCTCTGCCCATTTATTATTATTTTTTTAAAGATTTATTTATTTATTTTAGAGAGGGAGAGAGAGTGGGAAAAAGGGAAAGGGAGAGAGAGAATCTCAAGCAGACTCCACACTGAGATCATGACCTGAGCTGAAATCCACAGTTGCCACTTAACCCACTGAGCCACCCAGGCACCCCCTTCTGCCCAGTTTTTAATCAGACTATCTGTTCTTTTGTTCTTGAGTTATAGGTGTTCCTTATATATTTTGGATATTAACCCCTTAACTGATACATGGTTTGCAAATATTTTCTCCCATGCCATAAGTTGCCTCTTCGTTCTCTTCATAATTTCTTTTGTTGTTCAGAAACTTTTTAGTTTAATGTAGTCCTATTGTTTATTTTTCTTCTGTTGCTTGTGTTTTGGTACCATATCAAAAAAAAAATCATTACCAAGATCAACATCAAGGAGATTTTTCCCTGGTTTTTGGGGGGTAGTTTTTACAATTACAGGTCTCATATTTATGTTTCTAATCCATTTTGAGTTAACTTTTGTGAGCTGTGCAAGACAGGGGTTCAATTTCATTCTTTTGCATGTAAACATACAGTTTTACCAACAGTTGTATCATTTATTGAAAATATCAGGGGCGCCTGCGTGGCTCATTAGTTAAGCGTCTGCCTTTGGCTCAGGTCCTGATCCCAGGGTCCTGGGATCAAACCCTGCATCGGGCTCCCTGCTCTGCGGGAAGCCTGTTTCTCCCTCTCCCACTCATCCTGCTTGTGTTCCCTCTCTCACTATCTCTCTCTCTGTCAAATAAATAAATAAAATCTTAAAAAAAAAAAGATCATCTTTTCCCCATTGAATATTCTTGGCTCCCTTGTCAAATATTAGTTGACTGTCTATATAAGGGGTTTATTTCTGGGACTTCTATTCTATTCCACTGGTCTACATGTTTTTATGTCAGTATCCTACCATTTTGATTACTACAGTTTTGTAGAATAGTTGTAATCTGGAAGTGCAGTGCTTCCAGCTTTGTTCTTTCTCAAGACTGCTTTGGTTACTTGGGGTCTTTTAAGGTTATATTTGAATTTTAGGATTTTTTTTTCTTTGAAAATTACCATTGGAATTTTGATAGGGGTTGTATTACATCTACAGGCAGTTTTGGGTAATATGGACATTTTAACAATATTATTTTTTCTGATTCACAAATGATATATCTTCCCATTAATGTGTGTCTTCTTTAATTTCTCTCATTAATGGCTTATAGTTTTTAGTGTAAAATCTTTTAACTCCTTGGTTAAATTTATTTCTATGTATTTTATTGTTCTCAATGCTATTGTAAAATATCTCTAGATATTTTGTTGTTAGTATACAAAAATGCACATCAAATCATCACATTGTACAACTTAAATTTATACAATGCTATGTGTCAATTGTATTTCAATAAAACTAGGGGTAAAAAAACTAAAAAAAAAAAGCAGAACCCATTAACTTTGAAAGCCTCCCTATCAACCTCCACCATTCAATCACTGTTAGGTACTTCTACTAACTTATTGCTTAAGACTTGTATTAAGACTTGATTCAGATATTGCCTTTAAAAGGATAATATCCCCTGTTCTCCTATCCTCTCTATGCCTATCCTTTCAGTTCTTAGAGTGTCCTGTGTATTTCTCTCTCTACTGTGGCATTTATCATACTTCTCCTCTGTCCCTACCACTAGATGCTCAGATCCTCCAGCTCAGGATCCAGTCTTGCTCATTCAGCACAGTTGCTAACATTTTGTAGTCACTCCATATATATTTAATAAATGATTTTTTAAAATATCATTTTATCTTTGCCAAGATAAAAGAGGGAAGCATATTATGGAAGAGAACAGCACATTGTAAAAAGAGGACAAAGTATGAAAAAGTATTTCAAGTTTAAGAAATGGGGAAATAGGTGTCTGGGGAAAAAATTTCTTAGGAATTTTAAGAAATGGGAAAATAGGTGTTTGGGGAAAAAAATTTCTTAGGGATATAGAAAGCCATCAGGGAAGATCTGGAGAGAAAAGAAAATGAAGGTCAGACTCATAGAGGTCTGTAGTCCCCGATAATAAGTATGGACTTTATAGGCAACGGCAAACTTGTAAGTTACATGGAAGACTGATAATGATCACCGAGGACATCAGGTCCCAAGAATCTGTAAATGTTACCTTATGAGAGAAAGAGGTTTTGAAGATGTGATTAAGTGGAGGACCTTGAGATAGAGACCTTATCCTGGATTATCCAGGTGGGCCCTACATGCAACTGCACCTACCCATATAAGAAAGAAGCAGAAGAAAATCTGACACACACACAAAAGAGCAGGTGATGTGAAGACAGAGCAGAGAAAGATTTGAAGATGCTGGCTTTAAAAACTGGAGTGAAGGTATATATATATATATATATACACACACACACACACACACACGCACACATACACACACACGTACAATGGAAATTTACTCAGCCTCAAGAAGAATGAAATCTTGCCATTTGCAATAACATGGATGAAACTAGAGGGTATTATGCTAAGTGAAACAGAGAAGGACAAATAACATACAATTTCATTCATATGTACAATTTAAGAAACAAAACAGATGAACATAGGGGAATAGAAAGGAAAATAAAATAAGATAAAAACAGAGAGGAAGGCAAACCATAGGAGACTCTTAACTATGGGGAACAAACTGAGGGTTGCTGGAGGGGAGGTGGGTGGGGGGATGGGGTAAATGGGCGATGGGCATTAAGGAGGGCACTTGTTGTCATGAGCACTGGGTATTATGTGCAACTGATGAATCACTAAATTCTACCTCTGAAACTAATAATACACCATATGTTAAACAAATTGAAAATAAATAAATTTTAAAAAATAATTTAAAAAATAAAAAAATAAAAACTGAATGATATGACTATCAGCTAAGCCACCAGAAGTTGGAAGAGGATAAGCACAGACACTCCTCTGAGTGTAAGGAGGGAGTATGGCCCTGCCAGTAACTTCAATTCAGCCAGCAGTACTAACTTAGCGCTGCTGGTCTCCAGAACTGTGAGAGAATGAATTTCTGTTGTTTTAAGCCACCAATTTTGGGCAATTTGTTACAGCAGACACAGGAAACTAATACAGCTTCAATATAGGAGAGGTAGAAAATTACTTATTTGTAACAGGATAATTCTGGCATTAGTGAGGAAGGAAGCCAGGAGAGGGAACTTCAGGGGCAGGGCTGTAAGTCAGTTGGGAGATAATGACATTAATGCAGGTGAGTCATCAACAGAGCCTAAAATAAGGTGGCACCATTATTAAATAATGGTGAAAAGTGAATGAAAGTTCACTTGTAAAATATTCCTAGCTACAATTATTGATTTATGTGGTAAAGGATATTTTATAAAATGTAAATGCAAGTGTTTTATTGTCTTACAGTAGTTTAAAACAAGAACATCAAAAATACATATCTTTTAATCCTTGTAAAAAGAGCATTTCTTGGTCATTTGACTTCTGCTGGTCCCACATGCAACTCACTGCCACCACAGACAGCCCACACATGGAGCTTTGCCTCTTATGTACTCATACAGCAAATACTATGAAATGTCTTCCATATATATATTGGGTACTTTTCTAGTCCTAGAAATTCAGCAATCCGTAAAAAAGATTCATGGAACTTCCATTCTAGCAGAAGATAGATAATAACCAAGGAACCAAATACATTAACAAAATAATAATCAGATACAGATGACATGTGCTAGGAGGAAGATAAAACACAGTAATAGGATACTGGATATTAAAATTCTGTGAGTAGGGAAGGCATCTCTGAGGAGGCCACATTTGAGCTGAGACCTGAATGGCAGGTAGGAGCTGGCTATGCAAAGACCAGGACCAGAGTATTCCAGGCAGACATAACAGAAATGCAAATTTCTGAGGGTGGGAATGAGCTTGGTCTGTTTAGAGGACAGACAGAGGTCAGTATGGCTGCCACATAATGAAGGATAGAGTATCTGAAAGTTATAGTTACAATTCCCCAGAACATAGACTTCAGAGCATCAGCAGGTGGCTGTGTGTTAGAAGGAGAAAAGCACTGGTTAGGAATTCAGTGACCTGAGTTTTATTTCTTTCCCTTTACTTGACCAGGTGTGTGCTCTAAGATTTTTCTTTGCCTCTTTAGATTTCTATCTTCTGATATTTCTGATAAGTGATGCAGTCAGGCTAGATCATTGATTTTCAAACTGTACTCCATGGAGGCAGTAAGGGGCCTGGCTGAAGGGGCTCACATCTCACCACCAGCTTCATTGGAGAAGCCCTATTGCTTGCATTTTCAAAACAATTTTATTGATGGCTGCATAAAATATTCCATTGTATATATAGACCACATCTTCTTTATCTATTCAGCCATCAAAAGGAATGAAATCTTGCCATTTGCAACGATGTGGATGGAACTGGAGGGTATTATACTGAGCGAAATAAGTCAATCAGAGAAAGACATGTATCATATGACCTCACTGATATAAGGAATTCTTAATCTCAGGAAACAAACTGAGGGTTGCTGGAATGGGGGGATGGGAGGGATGGGGCTGTTGGGTGACAGACATTGGGGAGGGTATGTGCTATGGTGAGCACTGTGAATTGTGTAAGACTGTTGAATCACAGATCTGTACCTCTGAAACAAATAATACATTATATGTTAAAAAAAAAAAAAGAAGAAGATAGCAGGAGGGGAAGAATGAAGGGGGGCGGGAATCTGAGGGGGAGACGAACCATGAGAGACTATGGACTCTGAACAACAAACTGAGGGCCCTAGAGGGGAGGCGGGTGGGAGGATGGGTTGGCCTGGTGATGGGTATTGAGGAGGGCACGTTCTGCATGGAGCACTGGGTGTTATAGGCAAACAATGAATCATAGAACACTACATCAAAAACCAAAAAAAAAAAAAAAATTATTTAAACAAAGGATTCTTGGGGTCAAGAAAGTTTATAAACCATCAGCCAAAATTACCTATAATTATTTCAAACATCAGAATCCACTGATTCTAAATATAGAAAAGGCAATTTTGACTCAATGAAACGAAAAAAAAAACAATCGAAATATGAAATGTATAGCCTTGTGAAGCAGTACTTCATCAGCACAGGAGTTTTGCTAAAACAAAGGCAAAAACAAGCAAAAAACAAAACCCTATGTTTAGGGAATGCTGTGTCACACACATTTAAATCACTTCTTTGTTGCAAGTATTTTCAGAGCCTTTAATGAGCTAATGTTATTTATGAATTTCCATGAGAAAAAATACAGTGTGTAGCATATCCCAGACTTTCTTAGGACCCTTGTTTTATGGAGTATAAGAATAGTGTTTCATAGAACCCTTTATTAAAACTGTTTCCTTATCACTCTTAGATACTAGGATTCTATGCCTTTATTAACTGTAAGAGAAACAGGGTCATCTCTGTTCTGTTCTCAGCTATATTTTTTTTTTAAGATTTTTTTTTTTTATTTGAGACAGAGAGAATGAGAGGGAGGAGGGTCAGAGGGAGAAGCAGACTCCCCGCCGAGCAGGGAGCCCGATGCGGGACTCGATCCCGGGACTCCAGGATCATGACCTGAGCCGAAGGCAGTCGCTTAACCAACTGAGCCACCCAGGCGCCCTCAGCTATATTTGTAATGTTTTTTATACTGCTTAGATGGCAATATTCTATTAATAAATCATTATAAAATGGCAGAATGAATGAGTGAGTGAAAAGAAAACAGGAAATCTAACTTTGTCCCTGAGGAGAGTAAACCACTGTAGCTGCTCTCTGATCTTACCAACACACCAAAACCAGAAACAAGCCAAGGATCCATTATTCTGACATTACAACCCCAACCTTCTTCCACGAGATTATAGTTTCCTTAAGGCTCTCACTTTCTCTTACAGGCACTGTTCATTTATTCAACAATGTTGTTTGAATATCTAATGTTCCAAATGCTCTAACAGGTTTGAGGAAGCAATGATGAGCTTACAGTCGGAGAGGAGATATAGATGGTAAAAAGATAATCAAATATATAATTACAAACTTAATACTGTAAAAGAAACATACAAACAGCTATGATTTGATTTAGTGTTGAGACTCATGAAAGAGTTCCTTGAGAAGTAATATATGAGAGTCGACATCTGAAGATGAGTAGAGATTAACTATATAGAGCAGATGGAGGACAGTGGTTAACAGACAAAAAAGAACAAGACCCTGAGGTGGAGGTGAGCATGACTAGAACAGATGAAGACATGCTCAGAGAGGCTAGAATGAAGGAACATTGTTCCTGAGGCTGGGGACCTGGGCAGTCTATTCAAGCCTTGTGGCATATTAAGGATTTTTTTTTCCTAAAAAGGATATTAAGCAATAAGAGATAAGGAAAGGAGCATTATCATTTTATTCACTTCTTTTTTTTGAGGAAAACTTCACTGTAGCTGCAGAATGTCTATAAGATTAGAAGAAAAAATAAAATGAGAAGGCTTCACCAGGGGTGATAGAGTATAGACAGAGAAAAGAGATTCCTGAGATATTTAGCAACTAAAATGTATAGTATGTGATACTATAACACATGTAGCATATAAAAAAATAATGACTTATAAGTTGTGGACTTGTGCCACTGCCTTAATGGTGGTGCCATTCAAGGAAAGGCAGGAAAGAATCCACTCTGCAAAGGAAAGAATATGAGTTCAATTTTAGACCTGCTGAGTTGTGGTTTCCTTGAGATATCCAATCACAAATGTTGAAAATAAGACTGGGAACTCAGAAGAGAGGTCTATATGAGAGATGTCAAATTATAAATTTCAAGAATTAAAATAGTATTTTGGTCCTTCAGCATGAAACAAACCATTCTGAGACAGAAAATACAGCATGAAAGGGGAACAATGATACACTTTAAAGAATAGATATAATAACACATAGTATTTTTTTAGCATTTTCTATGTCTGAGGCACTATCTTAAGCAATTAAATCAGTTACTCCTTTCAAAAAAATATTTTGATGAAGTTAATAGTATTATCAGCATTTTTATAGAGAACTTATCTGTGCTGACTTACTGCTGGTATGATTTGCATCCAGGATTTGAATCTGAACAGGCTGGCTCCAGAGCCTAAACTCATGAACATGAGGTTATAGGATAAGCCAAAAAGAAGCACAGGAAAAGAACAGCAGGTGGATGGGGGGAAGCCATGAGCAAAGGCTATCACAAAAGTTAAGAAAGTTTTAAGAAAGAAATAGGCATCAGGGTGAAGGCTGATGGTAAGAAAAATAAATGAAGTATGAAAATTGCTTACTGTATCTAGCAATGTGGTGATCACTGGAGATCCATCTTGATGGAAGGAAGAATGCAGAAGCTACTCTGAAGTAGGAAGATAAAAGATGGGGAGGAAAAAGAAGAAAATGAAAATATACACTTTTCTGAAAATCTTGGTTAAAAGGGGAGAAGGCATATAAGGCACTGGCTGGTAGAACAGAAGCCAAAAGTGGTTTTGTTTTGTCTAAGAAACAGAGAGTGAGCATGTTCTGGTGCAGTGGAAAGGATACAGCAGAGACAGAGAGATTGAAGACAGGGATTGTTAATCAATCCTGGTAATCAATGCTGTGAAATTCCAGAGACAGAAGGAAAAATCAGGAAACAGCACAATGGAAAGCCACATGGGATACTGAGGCAGAGCACTGGCAGAAACATGGAGAATTAGGGGACAGGTACTGGTTAGAGCATAAATTGGGAAGATGAAAACTGAGGTGAGAGTGTTTGATGGCTCTTTGTTGGTTTTTGAAGGGGGCGGGTGTAAGCATTATCTATTTAGTGCAAAAGGAGAAATTAGTTGGTGGAGGAAGACTCTGAAATCTGTCAGCTACAGAGAGGGCTTAAGTAGTCATTGAAAGGAATACAGGAGGAAGTAAACCAGAGTAAGAGAGTAGTACTGCTGGGTAGTGCTGAGAGCAAGCTGGTTATGACCTTAATACATTTTGGTGATGCCAACAGCTATGTGTGTGATTTGCTTTGGAAATGTTAAGCTGCCCAACCATGTGTGCTAAAAATGTGAATATTTGCTTAGGAAGTAGAAGCCAGACTCAGGAAAATAGAGTTTTGTTTGTCTGTTTTTTAGAGAGAAAGAGAGAGGTGGGGAGGGACAGAGGGAAAGGGAAAGAGAGAATCTTAAGCAGGTTCCATGCCCAGTGTGGAGCCTGACGGGAGGCTTAATCTCACAACCCTGAGATCATGACCTGAGCTGAAATCCAGAGTTGGATGCTTAACCACCTGAGCTACCCAGGCACCCCAGAAGAATATAGTTCAGAGTGTTCATAATCAGTATTTATTTTTGTTTAGATGACACATATTACTTAAGTACAGATCTACCTCAACTTACAATGGAGTTACATCTCAATAAACTCACTGTAAATTGAAAATACTGTTAAGTAGAAAATGCATTTAATACACCTAACATATTGAATATCATAGCTTAGCCTTGCCTAATATGCTCAGCATACTTAGTCTATACTTGGCCAAAATCAACACAAAGCCTATTTTATTATAGTCCTGAGTATCACGTAGTTGATTGAATACTGTCCTGAAAGTGAAAAGAGAATGGTTGAATGGGTACACAATGGTTGCAAATCTATTGGTTTATCCTCCTGATCCTGGGGCTGACTGGGAGCTGCAGCTCACTGCCGCTGCCCAGCATCGAGAGAGAGTATAGTACTGCATATCAGTAGCCCAGAAAAGGATCAAAACTCAAAATCTGAAATCTACTGTGTATCACTTTTACACCATCATAAAGCTGAAAAGTTGTACATCGAACCATCTTAAGTCAGGGACCATCTATCTATATTGGGTTTACACATACGTTTGATACTTTTAACCATGCCCTGTGTCTCAGCTCCCATGGGGAGTTCATCTATTCCCCACTCCTCTCGATTCTTCCTACTTCCTTTCCTCCCATTTTTCCCTCTTTGTTTTCCTTCCCCTTCCTTTACCCCTCCCTTCCTTTTTCTTTCCCTTTTTTCTTTTCTTCTCTCTTTTCCTTCCCTCCTTCTCCTAACCTCCATTTCTTCTCTCCATAATTATAAAGCAGGAATTTTCAACTCTGGCTATAAATTAAAGTTAGCTAAGAAGCTTCAGAAATTACCCATCTCTGGATATATTAAAGTCAAAATTAATTCAGGATGTCTAGGGTTAGGGCCTGGGCATTAATACTGCATTTGTTAAATGAACAAATATCATTCCAAATCAAAACGCAATAAGAACAGTTTCTTCTGTAGGCTTTTACAATACATTAATTTGATAGCATGCATAAAAACACAAAAATTCAAAATAAGAAAAATCAAAAATAAAACAGAACAAAACCAAATGTTCCTCTGCCCCTCACCTTGCATCCTCAGTCAGTCTGATAGCTCATTGTGCTTACCAGTCATGTTAATCTGTCCCTAGGTATGCCTAAATTAACTCTGGTAGAGCTTGGGGAAGATTAGGGGCTACCTTTTTATGATGAAATTATGTCTTGGGAGAAGTAAGGAGGTTAGGGTTTTCTCTCCACTTCTTCCCTCAACTTTCAGCACATGACCTCACCCCTCAGAGTTTCAGTTTTCTCATTTATAAGGTGGAATGTCAGCATGTCTCTTATCAAAGATGTAGAGAGAGCACATGTAGCCTGTACCCTATAATACACCACCTGTTCATATTTGCACCATAAGAGCAATTTATTGAATGCCTTCGACATTCAAAGTACCTGGTACAATAGGAACACATGGTAAGTAGCACTGAAGGATCTAAAGTGACTATGACTTCAGTAAATGGCTTGTAAATACTTGGTGCTTTCTTTTAAAAACAAAGTTGTTTATATGAATACAAGTCCTCAGACAATCTTAGGATCCTTGAAAGTAAGAGGTCTCACCCATTCTTTGCCTCGACCACCAAAATAGATCATTGTATCCACAGTGAAATGAAATTAATCACTGGCCACTGAATCATTCTTAGGAGGTAGATAAAACAAATGTTTGGGAGTTTGGATACCCACAATCAAATGAAAATGTTAAGTGTTACCTGAGAGAAGAGAGATATCATTTCATTCAGGATGAATCCTAGCCTTTAACTTATATTTAAGAGATGGACTATTTCTCCTTAGAAATTTTTGTTCATTTTCAGAAGATGTCTTAGTCCAAAGTTAACTAACACTTTGTAATTCAAGCTCAAAGACTTTTGGCTTCTGAGAGCAATTCTAAGCTCTCAGCCTAACCATGGGGCTTTCATTCTTTGCCAGACCAGAGTGACCACAGAGCTGCTGGGTAAGCCTTCTGAAATCCCTTTCTGGGTTACTATAACATTTTCCAGACAGCAGGAATCTGGCTGTATGACCAAGTCTTCTCAGCTTTCATGGGGCTCCAAGACTCCTTTGTTTATAAAAAAGGAAGGAAATCTGGGTAGAAATATACTTTTCTGTTTGGTATACTGGCCTCCATTTAACAGGAAACCATTTTTAGATTATTAGGCACCTACAGTGTTTCCCTTAGCCAGCTCTGTTATCTATAAGAATAAAGTACATATGTCACTGTATTCTTGTACTTATTTATCCATTTTTTAAAACACATTTAGCGTACCAAGTAATTTGCTAGACATCAGGTATATGAGAAAGGGTTCCAGTACGAAACAAACAGCAGGATCCTAGATTAAAATCAGATTGTCGTGATTCAAGGAGGGTTTAAAAAGAAACTATTTACAAAGGTGTGAGCAGGGTGAAGAAACAGTCAAGAGGTAGTGTAGATTCCTTCCCACCTTGCCCTGGGGCTAGTGAAAAAAAGATGTTAGAATTTCTAGGATTGATGGAGTAAGAAAAGGAAAGAGGAGCGTACATTTATTCACTCTCCCTCTACTCAGCCCCCATTTCCTGATAGAGCTTCCCACTGGTTGAATCCAACCGAAGCCAGAAGGCAAAGCATTCTCTTGAATATAGACTTGCAGGTCAAACCTCCCCTGGCAGAAATCAGAGCAGAGCAGGGTATAGAATGGATCCAGAGGGACAAACAAAAGGTAATTAGCACACTGGGAGTACATAGTTTGAAGGGTATGTTTCTACCCAGATTCTTATCTAAAACGTAACCATAAGGAGAATTACTGATGAAACAGAAATCTTTTTTTTTTTTTCTGATCACATACCTGAAAAAAAAATTCAAGTGAATTAGGTTCAGTCCACATGAAATGGTGTTCTTCTTAAACTATTATGCTCTATTCCTTCTCTGAGGCAATGAACTCTGACAAAAAGAACTGCTAGGTTTTTTAATAAATCCCCTTCAAAGACTGACTTTGTCACTTACCATCTACATGACCTTGGGTAAATTATTTAACCTTTCCAAACCTCAGTTTCCTTGCCTGTAAAAATGGGATTAGTTATACCTGCCTAGTACTATGCATGACACATGGTAATAGCTCAGAAGATACCTTTCACAATGTTTAATAATGTTATGACCATATAAATATCAATCCTAAATTATTAGTGATTCTGTGTTTCATCCGATATGTAGATGTCTGTAGAAAAGTAGATATTTAAGAAACAGCATCCTTTGTCCTACTATACATTGACTTTTAAATTATTTGTTTTCTATTATCAGTTAGCCTTGACCCTCCATTGTAAACATAGTTTATATAACTATGTTATATATATATATACATATATATATTTATATATAGTTATATATATGGCTATATATAACTATTACAGTCTTGTGAGTAAAGAATTTTCTTATATGGTATCATTTGGAAGTCAGGTAATTATGTGTGGCCCCAAAGTTCATAGTCTATTACAATATATTATGTGACCTATTGTGGCTTGGCAACCCCACCATACAAAAGCTATGTTTGCATGTAAAAGGGAGAGAAGACAATAGTAAAAAAAAACAAAAATAAACAAACAAACAAAACCATGAGGTATGAAAGAGTATAGATTTGAAAGACAGCAATACCTTATTGTGGGTTCAAGGCAAGATAATGGAGAGTCAGGGAAAAAAAAAACAAAAAATCAGAGTGGTAATTATTGACTAATTAGCTAATGTTATCCTAGAAAAGGAAAAGCTTAAGAGGAATGCTGCAAATATATCCATTTATTGAAGGACTGATATAAAGAACAAGGAAAATAAAAACTAAAATTTAAAGAGCAATTATAAGAAAAATATCCTGTTTGCTGGAGGTAAGCAAATAAAGGATGAAGGAAAATTAGTAATATTGTTATGCTAAGTGTTTTATGAAGAGGAAATTGGTCTAGAAGTCTACAAAAATGTTCTCCAAACTCTCAAATTCAATCTTTCTCTATAATTCTGAGGCCAAATTTAAGTCATATATAAATCAAACAATTATTTAATGATTATTACATACTGTCTTAGACTGGGATTTTTTAAGTGCACTTAAAGTAGAACTCACTCAAAATAATTTAATCCAAAAGGGGAATTGATTGGAAGGGTATAGATGTTTCATGGGGCATGAATCACAAAGCCTGGAGTCAGGAACTGGAAAATGGGGCTCATTACTCCTACTGTTTATCATCTCTGCTTCTCTCTAAGCATTTCATCCATCCTCTCTGTAGACCTTTCCTCTACCTTGGAATGTGCATATCCACCATAGCTCTGGCTTCACATGACTTCTCTGTTCAATTGATCATACACAGATTGGAGTCTTAATTAGCAAAAAAGAAAATCTGGCAAGCTCAACTCATCTCAGGTGCTTTCTTCAGCCCACATGTCTATTGGGAGGTAGTGTCATTGAATTGCAGTCCAGAGGATGATGGAAACAAACTAAGATGGGGCCATGAACAGATCCTATTAGAAAGTTAGAACAAAAAGAAAAAGACGATTCAGAAAAAAAATAGAGTGGAGCACGTGTATGGATAAGTTATATGCAGACAATACAGAAATTGTTCTAAAAGGCATTACAGTGCTCTAAGTTTACTACAGAATATCAATATTCCTATTCAAATTTCTTCAAAACTTTTTTAGACTATATACCATATAATTCCTTTATCATTTGTCATCCTATCCTTGTGCACTAAGCATGGTTTCTAACCAAGAACTACATTAGTTTTCCTTTTGGTTTTCCCTTGTGATTTACTTATTTATTTAGTTAACACCACCTTGTACAACAGGCTCAGGAATACAAAACATTGATATTAGGATGAACAGACAGAAAAAGATAAGTGTTTCCAGCTCTTATTCCAGAGGGCCAGGCAAGTGACAAAATGAGGAGGTGAGCCAGGGGGGCCTGGAAAGGCCACTTCCTCCCTAAGGTACAGTTGCTCCTGCTTAGAGACCACTGCCTTGAGGAGACTCATATCCACATTGCCAGATCTGATTTCTCACAGGATGGCAAAATGCAGATTTCCTGATTTACAAATATCAGAAACTCAACTTTAAAAAACTTGGTTCGAATTTCTGTGGTTAGAAGTCATGTGGTGATTTTCCTTGGAGGGATGGGGATGAACAGGAGAAGAGTCAGGGGGATCACCAGTAAAAGTAATGAAAGTTAATTGTAAAAAATTGGGGGGGCGGGTGGATAGCCGGAATCTAAAGAAGCAAGCCCAAAGCGATCATCCTACCCAGCAAGAACCAATGTTAACATTTTGGTATATGGTCTTCAAATTTAACTACACACGAACCCATTCATGCCCTTGACCTTATTCTCTACATAATATTTTAAAGTGCTTTTTGTAAATTAATAGCTAAAAAATTATTTTCTGTTTATATTGGACATTCTTTCATGGTATGGTTGGTAATAGCTATATGGGATCTCATAAGTTTCTGAGCAAAAAACATGATTGTTCCAATTTGTCACTGTAATGTTAGAAAAGATACATACATATATGGATATTTACATATATGTAATCTAAATTTTTGTGCATATGTCTGATTATTTAAATTCCTGAGAAAAGATCAATCATTGAAAAAAGTAAGATAAGGTATATGACTCTGAATAGATATAGTGATCCAAAAAGGTTCTGCCAACATATATTCTCCAGTGCTTAAAATATCAGGGTTTATGTAGTCAAAAAAGCAAAACCACTATCACCAACAACAAAACTTGCCAACTGGAAATGACAAAATATTTCATTATTTTAATTTATTATATCACAATTAACAAAGTTTAACAGTTTAAATTCTTATAACTGATTGGTCATAATCAATTAACACTTTGTTACATGAGATCTTTTGAAAGTTTCTCCCTAAGACTTTCATAACTAACTTCTATAACATATGTTTTACTTTCCTACAATCTTTTTCCAAAGAAAACATTCTGCTATGATATTCAGTTTAGATGACAACTGTAGAGTTTGAAGAGGCACTGACAATTGAGCCATACAAACTGGATTCAAACATACACTCTGATATTTAACCTGTTAGACTCCAGGTAATCAAATATAAGGTGGAAAGAAGAAATCTTACCTTACCAGTAAGGATCCATTTTTTTCTTACTACTCAGAACTTGCAGAGTGCCATCTCTTTCATGACTTATACTTTCTTATTTCTCTAGTTTCAGAAATATTGCATTTGTTTAATATCTTGTAATTTTCCTTATTCTTTCCCACTCAGGAATTTGTGTTTCTTCTGCCTAAAATAATCTTCTCCCCCATCTTCCTTACTCTTACACATCTTTATTATTTGAACTTTACATTCACATAAAAATCTTTAAAATTAAAATTCCATTCATGTTACTGTAAATGTGCCTGGTTATATGCTTCAAAATTTCCTTTTTCATAATCACTGCATCTGATATTTCTCTTTTAATGTCTGTGTTTCTTTCTAAGCAGTTAAGTTCTTTTAAGATATGGCCCATTTCTATCTATTGTATCCTCAGTGTCTAGAGCAGCACTTAATAACCAATGAATATTTGTGTAAATTGATAAATGAACCACTTTCTTCTTCTGAACCTTATTTCATCTTCATTTAATTCTCATCATCCTTTATCATTCATTGAAAATACTGTCCTATTTGTTTAGTTTGAGGTACCTAGAAGAAACGGCTATCCTTATTTGGTAGACTACTCCTTGTTCTGCTAAGAATAAGGGAGCTCTGCCAGCCTGGGTCCTTAAGTGACTATGTAGAGCAGAACTACCCCTCCTCCCCATGGTCCCCATGAGATATTTAGAGTGAGCAAGATAGAAAACTGTACTCTAGGAACTGTTTATTATTGCAATATAACCAAGTTTATCCTGACTATATCAGTGATAATAAGGTTTCTTTTTAAAATAATTCATTTAATTTAAAATAAGATAATTTGTAGAAATACATTAAGTAAACAATATAATAGTTCAATTTGTCATATGAAACAGCAATTCTACTTCGGGGTATATACCCCAAAGTATTGAAATCAGGGACTTGAACAGATATTTGGACAACCATGTTCACAGAACCTTATTTACAATAGCCAAAGGGTGGTAACAACTCCAAACGTTCATCAATAGATGCATGGATAAACAAAATGGGGTATACATATAATGGAATGTTATTAAGCCTATGTTGATTGGTTTGATTGTGGTGAATATTTCACACATATATACCAATATCATGTCATCAGGTTATACACTTTAAGTGTATACAATTTTTATTCTAAATTATACCTTAATAAAGCTGAGGGGGAAAATGGAAATTCTGATATATGCTATAACATGTATGAACCTTGAAAACATTATGCTAAGTGAGATAAGCCTGACTAAAAAGGACAAATTGTATTGTATGATTCTACTTATATGAGGTATCTAGATCAGTCGCATTCGTAGAGACAGAAAGTAGAATAGTGGTTAACAGGAGCTAGGGGGAGGGATTAATGGCAAGTCAGTGTTTAATGGATGCCAAGTTTCAGTTTGGAATGACGAAAAAGTTCTGTAGATGGATGATGGTATTAGTTACACAAAAATGTGAATATACTTAATGCCACTCATAATACTTTTTAAAAAGTTTAAAATGGTAAATTCTATGTTACGCATATTTTACCACAATAAAAAATAATTCATGTGGTATTCAGATATCATAAAAATCAACCAGATAATAAACAAATATTTAAAGGTTTTGAAATACTGACATAGGGGATGAGCATGAACTTTCAGAACAACCTGAGATTTGAAGTAGGCCTGCTGCATACTCACTGAGAACCTTTGGCATGCATTGACCTTTCTCAGCCTCACTTTCATTATTTATAAAATAGGGTCATTGTAAAGACAAGCAAGGTAACATGCAAAGTAGGTACATTGTAGAAACCCAATTAAAGTTTCCAGTTGTTATACTGTCTTTGTTTTTGTTATGTTTTAAAAGAAAACAGGAGACTGAAGTGTTTTCCATGCAGTGGGTTTTTGTTGTTGTTGTTGTTGTTTTGTTTTCACATAAAATAAATTTGGTTAGAAATCAAGTTATGAAAAACAAGATTTCGTTCCAGTAGAGTTATTGAATATTTTATCATTTTAGAAGTCCAATTTTCTTTACTCATTCTCAGTGTCTTCTGTCTTTATAAGATAAGGGACAGATTCAATTTATACTGTCAAACACTAGCTACCTAGCTATCTAAAAGACTACTCCTTTTAACCTTCTTTTATGTTTACCTTGCTGAAATACAGTTAAATGCTTTCAATAAAACATAAAACCTCCAACAGTCAAAACCTACCAAAGACTTCTATCCCTCCAGATATAAACAGATCTTTTAAGACAAATGGCCTACATAGCTTAATAAAATTTTACATTCTTGGCTTTGTAGACAACTTATAAGCAAGCATGGCCATTTGTATTTTGTTGAATGAATTTTTGTTGAATACCCATTATGTTACCATAATGTTTGGGGTTATGGAAGAGCAGAAAAAAAATATCTCCACAGACCCTAACCTGAAGGAGCTATAAATCTTACAGCCTAATTGATGACGTGAATGACCTCCTCTGGACAAAGCCTCCATTGGGGGAGTTTAGAATAGGCAATAATGAGTTAAGCCTTATTCAACATTCCCTAAAACAAAATATATGTTATATAATGAAGTCCCCCTATAATATTAGTATCTGCTCTGTTATTTCTTAATCTTTGCTTCTATTCAGCTTCACTGTCTGGAGGGCCCTTCACTCCTGTATATGCCTATCTACATCCTATACCCTCTCTAAAGTCCTTTCTGAAGTCAGCACTGCCTATACAATAGTGCTTCACAAATCATTATCACCTTTAACATAAAATTCTAATACCAAATTGCATACTGTTCTCTGTTTACTACCAACGCCTAGAGAGAAGATATTCATTTCTATTTAAATTTAAAACATCCTGAAGAAGAAAAATGCATTCCTTTATCCATTTATATTCATAGTTTGCAGAAAATTGATTATTATAATTTAGGCATTCAATAAATACTCACTAATATGACAGCTAAGATAATTGGATACAGGCAGGTTTACTTGGTCTTTTTAGTTACAAAGTGCAGTGATAATGCACTCTTTTTATTATAGACATTGCAGAAATTCCACAAGTGTTTAAGTTGTATTGGTAGCCCTTATAGGAAATTAGTTCCCAGTATTTCTCCTGTATCTTGGGCATTTCTGCCTTATTATTCTAATTGTTTCATGGGAAGAGTCTACCATGAAACTTAAAGGCAATCTACTATGCAAGACAAACAAATCAACCAAATCAGTCAAACTAATAATATATTTATAGAGTGGAATAACTATATTACAGGGTTAAATTAACATTATAATTTAGGAAAATATCCTTATGCAATGATAAATAAACCATACATTTTTAATGTAGCAGCCCTGCCATTAAAAGTTTTCAGTTCCCTAGTTATTTAATTTGATCACTTTATAGACAGCTATTGTTAAATATCTTTTGTCCACACCGTTATGCTATTTTTTAAAACCTTTAGTAATGACCACATGTGGTTTGTGTAATGCATAAAGTAAATTAATAAGGTAAATTTAGACCTAGTGATGGCAAATGAGAAAAATAAATGATCAGTCTTCCCAAATCCATTCTTTTCAAACATCTAAATGAGGATTTTCAAAAAGAAAAAAATTCAGGGAGGAAAAACAATCTATTTTTTTCTTTGTTTTTAGACCATTAGGGAAAGACCTTATTTAAATTAATTAACTGTAAGACTTTTCGTGTTTGGCTGACTGCGTTTGAAATAACACAAAAAGAAAAAAGCATTATTTTAAAACTCTATCTACCATATGATTATAAGGTCACTGATACACACCTTGAGTTCAAATGCCATCACTTCAGGTTGGGTCTCCTTTTAATCTCTCACAAGGTTAAGTTAACTACCCCATTATCTAGGATATCCTGAGTGTCAGTCATGTACCTATATTTTATCAAACTGTAATTTATTTATCCACCTTACTTTATCCATACATCCTTGAAATATACATATATTTCCTACCAATAAACTGGGACAGTTTACATTATGGCTTGGGTTAAACATTTAGATAACGTTAAGGCAAATTAACTGAACTAAGTAAGTTCAACTATCAGCCATACAAGGAAGACATGTCAAGAGATGGTGATGATGATGATGTTCTGCTATGACTCATATTGTTATTAAAAATAGCAACACAATGACAACAATAATAATAGATTATTACAGTTACCAAGATCTAGCATACTAGGTCTTTTACACTTGATCTTAGCCAAAAGGTCGAGAAGCGATAGCATACTAGGTCTTTTAAAAGTTCTCTCTCTTTTTTTTAAGATTTTCTTTATTTGAGAGAGAGAGAGACAGCGAGAGAGGGAACACAAGCAGGGGGAGTGGGAGAGGGAGAAGCAGGCTTCCCGCGGAGCAGGGAGCCCGATGCGGGGCTCGATCCCAGGACCCTGGGATCATGACCTGAGCCGAAGGCAGACGCTTAACGACTGAGCCACCCAGGCGCCCCTTTTAAAAGTTCTCTTATTGAATCTTCCAATAAATGTGAAATTAGGTATCATTCTCCCCATTTCAAAGGTGAGACCACCACAGCTTAGAAATGGTAAGTAATCAGCTTGCACAAAGCTATACAACTCGTATGCGGCAAAGCTGAAGTCCAGCTGCAGGTCTGGCTGGCTGCCACCTAAACACAGCCCTGTCAGAATGAGTCCCGGCCTGGGCTTTTTTCTGGTCATGAGCCATTTCTTTCACTCTGTGGAGTGGCCGCAGTATTGAGCTGTCTTTGCTTCTCTTTCTATCTGGACTGTTGTACAATGCTTCCAAGCAACAGCGGCCACTCCCACTGGAACCCATGGTCAGATTTGGCTCTGTTTAGCTAATTGCAAACATATGCTTGAAAAGAATGGCTCACCATATAGGCAACTGACCGGCTTTTAAAGCTCTCATTTGATGTTTAGTATTATATGGAACAAGTCTTACCTTTATACTGTCCCTTCATTTGAACAGATGTGGATCAGGGAAGATGGAACATGGGGAATCAATTAATATGAACGACTGACTAGCATATTTTAAAAATGGACAGTGATGGCCAGATACACTAACTATTCACGTAGCTAGCAACTGGAACAATACCGATGCCCCCATGTCTATATATTTTTGGTGAGTCAGTAATTCTTCCTGTCTGTGGGGATTATCCAGCTGTCCTCTTTGAGTGGATCAAGTATTTAAAGAAAAGCAGAGGAAGAATTTTCACCTCTCTGGCCTGGGAAAAGTGAAATAAGCCCTATCAATAAACATCTCTGGACTTCACAAATTTCCATCTTCCTCGATTATTCATGTCTTTTCAAACCTCAAGCATATGTCATGCAGATTTGATAGTATACAACTTTCAGTCAAATTACCACAAATACCCATAGAGAATTCAGTTTGACTTGGGGATTATCCCTAATTTTTCTTTGATCAAAGTTGCAGCCTGTAGATTTTTTTTTTTTTGGACCACTTCAAACAACTGCTTTGGAAAGAGTTCATGTGTGTGTTTCTGCATGCTCCAATCTCTGATCATGTAGGCTCTATTTGGGTCAACTAAACAGGATCTTGGACTCTTTTCAGACTCTCTTAATTAACAAGGAAATGAAATTGACATCCCCATGAGAAAACTAGAACTCTTTAGAGAATCCATTCAATTCTTTGGAAGTAAATACTAATCTCATATTATAATTCTAACTTTAGAGATCTTGTGATCTTTATACCACTTCGAGAATTTCATATGTGATATTACCTTTCAGGGAGAACCCAGAAATGCTTCTATATGACACACACTCTTCCTTCCAAAGAGTATCTTGGTAAAAAGGTAGTGGCTACCTCAAAAAGACAAAAAACAAACAAACAAACAAAAAAAAACATGGCATGATAAAAATAACTCCTTCTTCAACAATCAATCAGTATCTGCTTTGTGTCAGGATTTAGATACAGGCCAGTGATACAAAACACCTTAATACTAATTTCAGGTCCTTCTCACCTCACAAACTTTGTTTCTCCCACTACTTTACCATTTCCAGTCCCCACCATGATTTCCTTCCAGTTTCCTGAACACGCCATGCTTGTTCTTGCCTATTTGCACATGCTGATTCTTCTGCTGAGAATTCTCCTCTGTTCTTACTTTCCCCTTTTGGCTGACTGAATTCTACTTTGCTCAGGACTCTCCTTGAACATCTACCTTTTCCTCAGTGAGATCTTCCTGATTTCCCAATTCTGTGTTCAATGACCCTTCTATATATTCCCATAGCACCTTGTTTTTACCCTGTCAAGGCCTTTTACACACTGTAGGAATTGCTTCTTTATTTGTCGGTACTCCCCAGGAGATTGTAATGGAAGGCAGGGGTTGTCTCTCCCTCTATTTAGTATTGTATGGCTCAGCATCTGGCACAGTGACTAATACATAATAGATGCTTAATAAACACTTCTCGATTGAAAAATGGTGACCAGCATTTATTGTATCTATTACTTCCCAGGGACTGAGTTGGGCATCTTAAACATGTTATATCTACTGCTTACATCAATCATAGAGTATACATATTATTATTTTAATTTTAGATATGAGGAAAGGGTGTAAATAGATTAAATAAGCTATCTAGGATCTGTGAATCCTCAGCAACAAAGCCTGCACTTTCTCTCATTTTATACAGCACCTCCAAGAAGACTGTATCCCAGCACATATTTTAACCTCTGTTAATAACAAACAAATAAAACTTGTATGTGAAGCACATAAAGATTCTTAACTCATTTGGGTTGAAATATTTTAAATTTGATAAGACAGTTATGAGACACAATAGTATTTATCGGCAAGCCCTTCCTAAGCATAATTATAACTACCCTTCCATTCTTGCTCTGTGAAGGCATATTTTCTTCCTCAACGTTTATATTCTAAAGCAAATCACCTTGAAAGTAATAGGCAAAAAGAAGTCAGAGATAAGTTCAGTATAAAATCTTTCCATTAACCTGGTGTGCAAATAAATGACCAAATATAGACACTACACTGTGGAGATTTCATTATTCCCAGCTCTTTACATAAATTGAGTGTGACTCTTCTAATAACAGTAATAGTAACAAAATTCCTGTTAGATTGGTATAGAGTTTTGACTTTTGCAAAGTGCTTTCATCTACATGATTGTACTTCTCAAACTTATCTATGAGGAAGAAAGGGCATGGTGGTTGGACTTGATAGTGGGAACATGAGGTTCAGAAAAGTTAAGTGCTACTGAGACAGTAGTGAAATGTGCCCCAAAGGCTTCCTACTACAGGGAACCTGGAGTATAACTGCCATAGCCCACATGCTGTCCCCAGCTAATGACAAAGTACAGCTGGGCTGCCAAGGCAGACCTATTTCTGGGAGGCATGAGTCCCATCTGATGGCCTCCTTTGGCTCACACCTCCTCAATGCCTCGCCTGTTAATGCCACTTGAGCCTGTACTGCGATCTGAGACACTTTACACCCAGCCCCACTCCTCTTCTCTCCTTCACTGCAGCTCACACTTGCAGTCAGTTGGTAGCACTTCCAGCTTTCTCCAGTTCTCTCTCTATTCCCAATCACAATCATTTCCCTTAACACAATGTTTGCATGTTTAATCCCATTGTGGCATCTGCTTCTAGGAAAACCAGACTAAGGCAGTTGGCTTTGTGTTATCCATCTTATGTAGCACAACCAGATCTCATGGTTCATGGCTAGGAAAATCATTTCTTTAAAGCAACCACAGTAACTATTGGGAGAGGCAAGAATCATTAAACAATGTTAAATTTGGATCAGGGAGTACGCTATTCACACCATGGTCTTAAAGTATACTCCCAAAGATTACTTACTGGTAATAAAGGGAAAAAACAGGAACTACACAGGGAGAAATAAAACAGTGTCTTGATGGACTGATCAATGTCGCAGATGGATATACCTCCAGATGTGATTCTCTTGAGAGGTTCACAGTACTATCTATCTAGTATTCCAGGTGGAAATGTATAACCTGAATCTAATCATGAGGAAACATTAGAAGAAGAAGAGGAAGAAGAGGAGGAGGAAAAACAGGGGGAACAGGAAAAAGGAATGTCCTATTTTGAAAAGAGGGAAATGCTATTAAAAAAAATCAATGACATAAAAGACAAAAAAAAAATATGAAAAATTTCCAGATTAGAGAAGACTAAAGAGCCATGATAATTAAGTACAATATTAATCCACAACTTGATCCTGTACTGGAAGAAAAAAATGTATTTTACATAAAGGACATTATTGGGTTAATTGACAATATTGAAACATAGATGATATAAAGGAAAAGTGTTGTATCATATTTAGTAATTGATAACTATTTTGGATTACATAAGAAAATACCCCAGTTTTCAGAATACGCACTAAAGCATTTTGAATTAAAGGGCTATGGTAGGTGGGCAGAGCAAGATGGTGAAGGAGTAGCAGACCTGGATTTCGTCTGGTCCCAGGAATTCAGCTAGATGGGGATCAAACCATTCTGAACACCTACAAACTCAACAGGAGATCAAAGAAAAGAATAGCATCAACTCTCTGAACAGAAAAGCGACCACTTTATGGAAGGTAGGACATGTGGAGAAGTGAATGCGAGGCGATATTCGGGAGGATAGAGGGCAGGGGAGGGGACCTCGATGGCCGCTTCTGTCAAGTGATAGAGCAGCCGAGCACAAAATCAGAACTTTTAGAAGTCTCCTCTGCTGAGGGACATCGCTCCAGTGGCTAAGCAGGGGGTGGAACCCTCGTGGGACAGTGTGGTCTCAGGACCCTCAGGGTCACAGAAAGACTGGAGGTGCCTGAGTGTGGCAGAGCTCCCCAGATATCAGAGCAGGGAAGCTGGCTGCAGAGACGGAGCTGAGGAGTGGGCTCTCAGGTCGGGGTTGCCATAAACCATGATCCGCAGCACAGTCGGGCCACTGCTCCTCCAGCAGGCCCAACAAGCAGGAGATCCCAGGAGACTCACCTTCCTCCCCCGGGAGGAGCAGCATGGGAGCGCACTGCAGGGATCTGCTGGGTTTAGAGACTCCACATGGGGTCCTGTGCCAGAGATAGAAATGCTCTGCCAGAGGCCAGGTGAGCACAGAGAGCTGCTGGAGACTGGGGAGACGGGAGTGATTGACTGCTTTTCTCTGGGGGCGGACTGAGCAGTGGGGCCCCGAGTTCTCGGCTCCTGTGGAGCGGAGATTGGGAGGCCGCCATTTTCACTCTCGTCCTCCAAAGCCGAACAGAAAGCTTGCAGGGAACAAAAGCTCCCGAGAGCAAACCCGAGCAGATTACTTAGCACAGACCGGCAAGAGCGGGGCAATTCTGCCTCTGTCAAAGACATTTGAGAACCACGGCAACAGGCCCCTCCCTCAGAAGATCAGCAAGAACCGCCAGCCAAGACCAAGTTTACCAATCAATGAGAACGGCAGAACTCCAGCGCTAGGGGAATACTGCACATAGAATTCATGGCTTTTTTACCATGATTCTTTAGTCTTTAAAGTTAATTCTTTTTTTAACTGTCTTTTTGTCTGTGTGTGTGAATTTTTCTTTTTCCCTTTTTCAACCAACATCTTATCAAACCCTTTTTTAAAAAACATTTTTACTTTTCATTTTTAGAGTCATATTCTATCCCTTCATAGTAGTTACCCTTATTTTTGGCATATATATGTAAGTTGTTCTCTCTTTAAAATTTTGAGATACGGTTTCTTCTAACAGATCAAAATATACCCTAAATCTCTAGTGTATGGTTTTGT
>NC_138379.1:53516272-53557193 GCF_054177405.1 Leptonychotes weddellii
ATACCATCCACTTTTTTCAAAGAAATGGAGCAAATAATCCTAAAATTTGTATGGAACCAGAAAAGACCTCGAATAGCCAGAGGAATGTTGAGAAAGAAAAGCAAAGCTGGCAGCATCACAATTCCGGACTTCAAGCTCTATTACAAAGCTGTCATCATCAAGACAGTATGGTACTGGCACAAAAACAGACACATAGGTCAGTGGAACAGAACAGAAAGCCCAGAAATGGACCCTCAACTCTATGGTCAACTAATCTTCGACAAAGCAGGAAAGAATGTCCAATGGGAAAAAGACAGTCTCTTCAACAAATGGCATTGGGAAAACTGGACAGCCACATGCAGAAGAATGAAACTGGACCATTTCCTTACACCACACACAAAAATAGACTAAAAATGTTTGAAAGACCTAACTGTGAGACAGGAGTCCATCAACATCCTGAAGGAGAACACAGGCAGCAACCTCTTCGACCTCAGCTGCAGCAACTTCTTCCTAGAAACATTGCCAAAGGAAAGGGAAGCAAGGGCAAAAATGAACTATTGGGACTTCATGAAGATAAAATGCTTTTGCACAGCAAAGGAAACAGTCAACAAAACCCAAAGACAACT
This sequence comes from Leptonychotes weddellii, assembly GCF_054177405.1. Classification (NCBI taxonomy): domain Eukaryota; kingdom Metazoa; phylum Chordata; class Mammalia; order Carnivora; family Phocidae; genus Leptonychotes; species Leptonychotes weddellii. Next base: position 53,516,878 of record NC_138379.1, read on the forward strand.
GAAAGAATGGGAGAAGATATTTCCAAATGACATATCAGAGAAAGGGCTAGTGATGATGGTCACTAGTTAATAAGTTTTCAAAAGTAATTATTTTCATTATCAACATCATGAATATTACTCACAGGATTCAGCTTCCTCAACTCATCTTCTAAGACTGCTGTTAAGATTTGATATATGCATGCAAAGCATCTAGCACTTCCTAAAACATAAAAATCTTTCAACAAAGGTAATTATTACTTTTTAAATAAAGAGAGAGAGCTGGTTGTGTTGGGTGGTCTCACACAATTCTCATATTTCCACCCTGAAAGCCAAACTCTCAGTACCCTCTGAAACCATCCTTTTTTCTTGTATGCTCTAAATTTCACTGTAAAGACAATTTTCAAAACAGTTAATCAGATCAGGCTTATGTATATAGCTTGGGATTCACATGTAGCCAATGGCTTCCCTAATTTAGGTCCGACTCTCTAACATTTCCATCTGGTCTGGAAGCATTTATTTTCTTTAATGATCTCACTGGAGACAATGATTCCCCATAAATGACTTTGCTCTTTGGCCATATGAGTCAGGCAATGCTCTGTATGTGGAAAGTAACACCCATTTTCCACCACTTCGCCTTTTTCTTTCTTTCTTTTTTCTTAATGTCTTTTAAGCTGCAAGCAAAATAGTTGCAATAACTGTCCCCAGACACTATCACATTTCTTCCTGCTTCTTTGATTATTGTCTAAAAGTTAACTGGGGAAAATATAACTAAGTTCTCTTCAACAATTAGTTCATTGGCCAAGGAAAAATTGGCTGAGGAAAAAGAACTAGTGATTCCATTCTCTCATTAAAGCCTCATTATTTGGGGGTCCAGTTAACACCATTTTATAAATTAGAACTAAGAACAGCTGGTGGATAAGATGAACGATGCCAAGTTCATTTGATTTTCTCTATATTCTGCCTCTCCTATTATTAAAAAAAAGATAAAATTTTATTGCTGTAAATGATAATAACAAAAGTATTGGCCAACTTAGAGTTTGAATGCATGTTGATATCATATAATAAAATAAATACTAATTAGGGTATTGTATATTTGAGCTCTGCTATTATTACAAAATCACTTATCCTTTCATGTTTTTAATTTCCCCATCACTTCCATCAAAACAGCACATATCTTAACTATATTATAGAGCAATAATAACAATTAAATGTATAAATTTGTGTGAAAATAGTTTGAAAAGTAAAAAAACTATATAAATTTTTATTTTTATGTTAATCATACCACTATTTGTAAAATCTTCTGAATGTAGCTTTGCATTAAAGCCACGTAGTTTCTGTGAAGACAGAAGACCATTATTTTATTCCAGTAAGTTTATATTATCTTCAGAAATCCTAACAAGCATTTTCTGCATAAGTGATTAAAAGTTAAAAAATAGGGATGCCTGGGTGGCTCAGTCGGTTAAGCATCTACCTTCAGCTCAGGTCCTGATTCCAGGGTCCTGGGATCGAGCCCCACATCAGGCTCCCTGCTCAGCGGGGAGTCTGCTTCTCCCTCTACCTCTGCCCCTCCCTCTGCTTGTGTAGGCATGCTCTCTCTCTCTCAAATAAATAAAATCTTAAAAAAAAGTTAAAAGATAAAAACACCAGCATCAATCAAGTAAACTTGGAAAGTATTTTCAAATAGGTAGATTTGAATAAATAGAAATGGGTCCTTGCTTGATTTAAAATGACAAAAGTGACAATGAGGATGATGGTGGTGACGATGAGATTATGATAAGGATGACAATGATAATAATAATAGTCATGTATATATAGCACAGATTCTTATAATGCACTGGTATTTCTTATAGTATTTAAGTTTTATGAAAACTCTGAAAAAAATAAAAATGGATACATACTACCCTTATATTCTGATGAGGAAACTGATAGACAGGTGAAATTCCCTGACCAAGTGGGAAACTCAAGAGTCTTCATTCATTCCTTTGCTAATTCAGAAAGTCATTCAATCAACAAACACTGAGTGTTTGCCACCTGCCCTAAAGTGTGATAAACACTAGTGATTGAAGAATGAATACAATGCAGTGGGATCAAGATATTGATAGTTTAGGAAAAGGAGATATAAAATAATTAAATAATTTTAACATCAAAGTGTGAAGGCAATAATAGCACTATTTGTAAGATATTATGGATGCAAAAGAGAGCCACTCTATTATCCCAACTTGTTCCATTGTGATTTTTTCCATAATCAGAGTGTTAACTCCACTTGCTTCCCTGCACCAGTGCAGATGCACATGGTTTATAAAATTAGTAATTTCATGTTGTTCTTCATCAATGTTTTCCTTTTTTTAAAGATTTTATTTATTTATTTTAGAGAGAGAGCATGCATGCAAGCAAGTGCAGGGGCGGTGGGGGCAGGGGGAGAGCAGTTGGGGAACAGCAGAGGGGAAAGGAGAGAGAATCCCAAGCTGACTCTGAGCTGAGCAGGGAGCCTGACATGGGGCTCCATCTGAGGACCAACCGGGAGATCATGACCTGAGCCGAAACCAAGAGTCGAACACTTAACGGACTGAGCCTCCCAGGCACTCCACTTCATCAATGTTTTCAACTACTTTTATCTCTTAATACAGCTTCTCTAGATCAGTTAGCAGAGCAACAAGCCCACAGAATGCTTCCAAGTATGTTGGCCATGGCAACACTCTTTCAAAAGAGTCAGTCCTAAAGCTGGAAAACCAGAAAGAATCCTATGGATTTTTCTTTCAGGATTTCTAATTGACTAACCTTCTTCTATTTCCCTGAACAATGAATCATTCCTTTTAAAAATGCATCTTTGGAAATCATAAAGAAACTGAGTCTCAGAGGATCAATGTAGCTAGAAAATAGCTTCAACCTTCTAATAGCAAACAAAACCCAGAAAATTAAAGGTGAATACAGTACCACAAGTCACTACATTTATGAGATTTAGTACCATAGAAAATGACCCAAAGGGGCGCCTGAGTGGCTCAGTTGGTTAAGTGACTGCCTTCGGCTCAGGTCATGATCCTGTAGTCCCTGGATAGAGTCCCGCATCGGGCTCCCTGCTTGGCAGGGAGTCTGCTTCTCCCTCTGACCCTCCCCCCTCATGTACTCTCTCTCTCTCTCATTCTCTCTCTCAAATAAAAAATCTTAAAAAAAAAAAGAAAAGAAAATAACCCAAAAAATTGAAAACAGAAATATTTACCCTGAAAAAAAGAAAGATAATTCAAGAACATAAAAGAACTTAAGAGCCCTCTAATTAATATATCCAGAGGGATTTGAGGATATACTTTATCCATAAAGTGAGAACTTGCTGTTTTGGAGAAAAAAAGCAGAGTACAGGAAATTATTCCTAGAGTTTAAAGATATGAGTATAAATATTTTAAAAATATCAGTAGGGGGTCAAAAATATAAACATGATGAAATCTCTCAGAATATATAATAATAGCAATAAAAATAGACAGACAGAAAATAAGAGGAAAAGGAAGAGATAATGAAGCTTAAATCAAGAGATCCAAAATGCTACCAGTAGGATTTCTTGAAAGAATATTGATCATAGAAGGAAAAATCATTAAAAAAAGGAAGAGTATTTCTTTGTGGTTGAAGAAAGACATAAGTTATCAGACTAAGAGGACCATTGAATATCCTACATATGGATAATGAAAATAATGGGGGGAAAAAAGCTAATTGCATCCTTGTGAATTTCAAAACACAGATACCAATGTTTCCAGAGAGAAGGAAGAAAGTGGCATATAAAGGAATAAGAATGACACTGGATCAGCTTCTAAATAGTACTCTTAGTTGCTAGAAAACAAAGGCAATGCCTTTAATATTTTTAGGGAAAACAATTTTTAATTAGTATATGAAACATGGCCAAAATATCAATAAAGCATGATGAGAAATCAAGGTATTGTTAAACACAAAAGTATTCAGAAAATTTATGTTCCACATACTATTTTTTGAAAGATTACTTTAGGATATACTCTATTAACTATATCAAAACAAGAAGAGTATATAAAACATGGAATCTGGGAAAAGGTAAATCTAGTTTAGTGGAATAGTGCAGGGAAGTCTTGGAATTAAGGCTGGGTAGCAATTGTGAGAAAAGAACTAGTCCAGATTGATACAGGAATATAAAAGATTCCAACCCAGAAAGTCCAGGGAAAAAAGAAAAGCGATTAGAAACTCAAAAAAGAAAAAAAAAAACATAATTACTATGCAAGAATATAATGGGCCAAATATGAAGCAACTTAAAATATTGATGGATTTTAGGCAAATGACAGAGTGCAAAAAAAAAAAGAATTAATTTGAATATGTATCTAGGAGTATTCTCCTTTAAGTGGCCCAAGGTTTTGACACTAGAGTCACAGAAAAGGAAATTCATTTTTAGTCTAACACTGGACAATATTTATTTAGTCATAATATAAATGCTGTGGACTGGTCTTCAGCTTTTAGATTTAAACTATGCACAAAGCCACAAAGACTTGAGTGTGGCTTCAGGAGACAAATATTAAGAATTTTGATCATACGAATATAAAAATAGAGCTGTCAGATGATGAGTCTCAGAAAGCAGAAGGAAAATATTAAGAGATAATATCAAAAGCTGGTAGAATAAAATAAGGATATAAAATGATTAGATTGTAATGGCAATCAATAGACAAGGTAAAACAGTAATATAAATATGCATTGTTATTAGAAGAGAGAGAGAATAGCAATCAAGCATGTGAGCTGAAAATTTATCTTCATATTGGAGAGTCAATAGATACTATTTAAAGTTGATAAATTAAACTAATAAGATATATTATCTAGTTACAGAAAAAGCCACTAAAATAATTAAAAACCAAAACAATTAAGGGCTGGGAATAAGATGCTTTTTATCATAAACCTTCCTCTATTTTTTTTTTATCATCATATACACAATTGAAAAAAACAAAACCAAAATTCACTAATACAGCATTTCCTAAAGTCTGTAGCTTAAATATAAGACCTACAATGCTGGGAGTAGGTGACATGAGGGTAGATTCTATTGTTAAGCACATGAGAAATACTGCCAGTTTGGTGATTCAGAAAGCAGAGTACTATACTAAAGCTCACAGAAGACTGTATAAAAGAGGTCTAATGATCCCCAAACTTCTTTGACAAAGGAAACATTTTTGTTTATCCTGTTAAGCATACCCATTTCTCATCCAAGGAAGAACCGTTCTTCAAAACTCACTTTCAGAAAAACTTATTCAAACAAGAAGAGAGAACTTTAAAGTTTAGTGCTTAACTTTGAAATGTAAAAGTGCATTTGTAAATGATTAAGTGATGTTAGTCACCAAAAATGCTAACTTTGTCCTCTTTGCATCTTATTCACTAAACCAAGTCATTTCTTTTTATTTATTTTATTTTATTTATTTTTTTAAAGATTTTATTTATTTATTTGAGAGAGAGAGAATGAGAGAGAGCACATGAGAGGGGGGAGGGCCAGAGGGAGAAGCAGACTCCCTGCCGAGCAGGAAGCCCAATGCGGGACTCGATCCAGGGACTCCAGGATCATGACCTGAGCCGAAGGCAGTCGCCTAACCAACTGAGCCACCCAGGCGCCCCCAAGTCATTTATTTTTAAGCATATTGTTTGATTTCCTCTCTTTTATCCCAAATTACTATTTTTAAAAGTAAATAAAGGCATGGAGCTGTCAATTTTTGCTACAGCAAAATTATATCCCTAAACTTCTTCTAAATCCTGCAATAGGTTTCTAAACTCCACTCCTGTCCTCACAGCCCAAGCTCCATCCTTCCAAAGATATTACCTTGTTAATGTTTATCTTTCTTTACTTCATCTATATTATTTCTGTATCTATCTCTGCCCTCCCCTCCACACTCATGCATACACACACACACATACACTACTGAAAGAGCAAGGGGCAACTTCTATAACCCTCCCCCTTGTCCCAGCCTCTAACCCATCCACTACATTAATACCAAAGTAATCTCAGAAACATGCATTTAAGAGGAATCATCTTTCGGGCACCTGGGTGGCTCAGTCGGTTAAACGACTGCCTTAGGCTCAGGTCATGATCCCAGGGTCCTGGGATCAAGTCCCACATCGGGCTCCCTGCTCAGCGGGAAGCCTGCTTCTCCCTCTCCCCCTCCCCCTGCTGGTGTTCCTTCTCTCGCTGTGTCTCTCTCTGTCAAATAAATAAATAAAATCTTTAAAAAAAAAAAAGAGGAATCATCTTTCAATGCTTGTCTACAAGACAGCATGACAGGCAAAACCCTTGCCTGAGAGCAAATTCCCTTTACAAACTCTTCTACTGTATCTTTTCCATGAACGCTCTCCAGTCATAGGGAACCACTATCTAGGGTGAAAATATGTCTTCATGTGCGTTAATAGATATACATCTTACACTTTCCAACATGCATTTCACTCTATCAACCAAGCGAACTCCTACTCTTCCTTCAAGACCCAGATTAAATATTCTTTTCTCTGAGAAGGCAAAAAGGAAGAGAAATACTTAGTGAACTCCTACTGTGCACTAGTCTAAGAGTAGAGGCACAGGTTAGATACTTAGTTATAACAACACTCTAAAGCAGGTATTATCACCATATTGCAGATGGCAAAACTGAGTCTCAGAGGAGTTAAGCACATTTCCCAAAGTCACATATTTTAGAAATGGCTGAATAAAAATTCTGCCTGACTTCAAAGCCCATTCTTTCTCTGTTTCACCATTCCATTAAAAGCTTCTGCCTCTGTATGTCCACAATCCTTTTCTTACACATTATACAGAGCTGCCATGCCATATTGCAATTATTTGTTTACATATGTGTGTCTCCATATCCTAAAGGTCAGGAATCCTAACCTTACGTCTACATTCCTAGAACCCAGTACACTGTTTGATATATAGAAGAAATTTAGTAAATTCTTATTGAAAGAATGAATGAATATAAAAAATAAGGGAATTTCAGAATCAGAAAATATTGTTATTTTTCAAAATCTTCTTTTACTACCTATATGGTAATTAATGATGGTATAGTAAAGATCCAAAGAAACAGCTTCATTTATATTTGGCTCCTCTTTGGTTTCTTCTGTTTCAGTTCATATTCCTGGGATTATGGGCATGGGTTAATCAACATGAAAATTCAGAGCTTCTAGGAACTGGATAGATTGTCTAAGGTTAACTAACTCATACTACTTTATTAAAATAAGGTTCAGAGAGGGGGAACCACATTTCACTCACTGAGCTAATAAGATGAAGGGCTGAAGCTTGAGACCAAATACTTCTTTTCCTAAGCCAGGCTTACTTTCCTGATACTATGAAGACAGAATTACATAATAATTTGAGATGTACATAAAAATAGGTTCAGCCAGACTTCAGCATAGATCAGACCAAATGGAACTGTTTATGGCTATGCGGAATCAGGTTGCAACCAGAAGGAATCCATTCCTACATGAGGATCCATTAAATGGCCATCTCCTCCAGATTCCACATTTTGTACATCCATGTAACATTCTATACCTGGCTGATATTTCTCTTCCCACATAAGAGCACAATTGGTGTTCGGAACGAGAGGTTGAATATGGTGTAGATTTAGAAAGGAAAAAATGAGCTAACATTTATTAAGTATTTATTATATGCCTAACAGTTTACACAAAGTTATATACTACTCCTCAAGTCTCTAAGTCTTATAACTGTATATATTTTATAGATAGAAAAAGAATACAGAGTAACAAAGTTAAGCAACTGCCCAAACCTCACAATGTGTAGGTAATGGGGTCTAGAATCAATCCAGGCAGTGACAATGCAGTATCTTCTCTCTTAACCAGTACTCTCCCTTGAAATAGTCACCCTTCTCTCTTCATTTCAATAAACCTTGTTTCTACTTGGCTGCCGTCAAAAGGTAACATGTTACTGAGGTACCCAAAGTTGTTGGCTAATACAGTCCTTCACAATATTATCCTAGAGACCAGGCCTATGGGAGCAGCCTAAGAGTTGGGAGGGAGAAAATTCACAGTAGACAAACGTTGGGGCCCATATGAGCTCAACTCTGTAATTCCCAAGAGGATAGTTTTATTACAGAAAAGATAAAACTGACTGTTAGGCTCACATAAAATTAATTCCACAGTTGTTCTTTACCAATGTATGCAAGTCTAAAAATAACCATTGTAAGTGAAAACAGTTGGTTTATTAGAGGAGTGGGATTCTGGATGTTCCCTGCTTCCTTCCTACCTTTCTTCCTTTTTATTTTTTTAAATTTATTTTTTTTGTTGTTTTTTGTTACTCTTGTAACAATATTATTTATTAGATTTTTTAATAAAAGTTATTATAAATATTAATAACACTAAAGAAATAAGTGTTTCTACTTTGTCCCCCCAAAACTCCAAGATGAGAAAATTACTAAGATAAGAGAATGATGGTTAATAGAGTTTTACTAGAGTCTTAAAATGCAAATAAAACACATACATGGGGGGAAAGCAATGCCTTTTTAGTGCACCAAGCAATTTGCATTACAACTTAGAGCAACTCATCTTCTACACGGTCTTGCTTATAAAAACTGAGTACATATATAGCAATGGTAGGAATCTAGTTTTCATTATGAAAACTATAAAAAATAAATGTGTGAATATAAATGATCTATTTGTAACCAGACTTCAGGAGCCCTGAAATAAAAGCCAAGAAGCAAGATGGTGTACAATAATATTGCTTTTGAGCATTGATTTATATGATATTCTGGTGCTGGCAGGAGTTCCTAGTTATTCTTGTAGCTTAACAAACATACAGCAAGGAGAATTTGGCAGTTACTGTTCACTTAGAAGAAAGCACATTTCTTATTTTTACAATATGCCGCAGCTGGCAAAGCCATGCTGTCATTTGTACATACTTCTAACAAACAATGATGAAGTGCCTACTATGTGTAAGGCATCGAATTAAGGGCTATCATAAGGCAAGGGAGTTAGTTGAAAGAATTTCTAGGAGATATAGATGTGTATGTGCATTTTACATCTTGCCCTCAGATGATCCTCAAAGTGCTAGAAAAGACAGACATTCACATATACTCAGAAGACCTCTTAAACTCTGCTCCTGATGACTCCTCTGCTATGGTTTTGTACTCCACACATTCCATTAATTTAATCTCTATTTCTTAACAACATGGGGAGCATCGCCCTCCACCTTATGCCTCTGCTTGACAATCTTCAGGGAAAATTCATCATTCTTTCCTTTATGCCTTTTTATACAATAGGTGGCCTCCATATGTTCAATTGTTCATTACACCTATTTGCCAATATTTCAGTGTACTACATTGGACTATAAAATCTTTGAGGGCAGGGCGCCTGGGTGGCTCAGATGGTTAAGCGTCTGCCTTCGGCTCAGGTCATGATCCCAGGGTCCTGGGATCGAGTCCCACATCGGGCTCCCAGCTCAGTGGGGAGCCTGCTTCTCCCTCTGACCCTCTCCCCTCTCATGCTGTTTCTCTCTCGCTCGCTCTCTAAAAAATAAATAAAATCTTTAAAAAAAAAAAATCTTTGAGGGCATTTCTGTACCTCCAGAACTCAACAAAATGCCATGCTCATGGAGGGTGCTCAATAATACTGAGGTGTACATGGTAATTTAGATTAAAGTAAGAACCAGTACAATGAGAGTATGGGGAAGGAAATGAACTCTACAGAAGTTGAAATGGGGGAAAGGTTTTGGCTTATACCCAATAGTGATCACAGTAGGACACAGAAATCACTCTCCAAGTATAAAGTATTACATAAGCTGCTACTGGTGAAAGATGATCATGGTACCCTCATGACAAACATTTACTGAGAGGACAAAAATGTGAGGGGTGCTTTTACCTACTTGCATATTCTCTTTCTCCTCTTTCAAGAACTGAATGATTCTGACTCATTTACATATCTAAGCTTTCAATCTTTCAACTCACCCTTCTTTTAATGAGTATTCACTAGTCCTTCTCATGCCACTGGGTCTTTTCAGGAATATCTTGTTAGTTTTCCTGCCTTTCCTTTCTCTCCTTTTGTCCTACCTAGAAAATCTAATCCCTTCCTTCACATTCACCCCCACCTACATTAATAACCTGCAGGTGGAACTCTCCACTTGCATCCACCCCTCTCTTCTGTATTTGCTTATCTCCAGCTGTCTCCATTATCGGTTCTTCTCTGTGTCACTGCCAGCTTTGACTGAAGATATGAAAAAGAGTCACTTCAAAAAAAAAAAAAGAAAAAGAGTCACTTCTTTTTTTTTTTTCATTCTTACCTATTATTCTTCTTTCTTTTCTCTGTCACTGTCACTGATTATATTTCCTCCATTACAAACGCCCATAATTTGTATCACACTTGATCCTTAGCTCTCATTTATATTATCATATTATAGGTTTTTAATTCCATAATGAATATAAGTTGAATTTAGGTGATATTACACAAAATCTCTTCTCCATCATCGTAGGTAGTCATATATTAAGCATCCTCCATTTTGTAGGTATCATAGTAGACTGCAGATATTATAATAGCTAATATCTACTTTTACATTTTTTTCAGGCCCTCCATAAGTTATTTAAAATACATACAATTCCATACGCACACACAAACACACACACACAAAACCTTGATTATAAGGTCATTATTTTGGTAACAGAAAAGCCTAACTTTGAAGTAGCAAATAACTGTCCCAAAACCCATGCATGTTCTTACATAGTAGGGAATGGTTCTCTTTCAAATAAGTAAATAAGAAGTATACTAGAAAACAATAGACCTGTGATTTTTAATTTTTTGTTTGGTAGTCTAGTTTTGTTATTTTCTACAGCAAAATCTCTGAAGTGTTTCACAGTGTCACTACAAAATAGCCTAAGTTATATTCAAAGTATTAGAATGTACTTATTTATTTTAAGAGGCTATTTCGTAGACCAAAAAAAAAAAAAAAAACCAACCAGAATGACGATTTCCAAACCTTTATAATATATAAAGATAGAGCCACTGACATGTGCAATTGCTTCTCATTACTTATTTAAGGGGGATAAGGTAGAGTGCAGATAATTATAGGTTCATTAGGATCAGTTAGGGTGGGGTAAGAATTGATAATTACCATAATTTTTAGTCAGTTTTGTACTAGAAGACTTACAGAATTTAAAAATAATAATAATAAAAACCTGACACTTTGCCATGCTTCCACAGAACTATTTCACATATGGCAGTCAGGGGATGAAAAACAGCAACAACAAACAGACAAAATAACACTGCACCCTGAGATAAACCACAAATAACAGCAACACCTGATTAATTCTGGTCCCCAAGACAACAAAACCTTGGAGATTTCTCATAAACCTGGACTACCTATAAAACAATTTTATCTCTGATTTTTGCTGTGCTGATGTCTGAATACATGGCATGACCTTTATGAATATAATTCTGTGAGAAAGTTTCTGAATATCTAATAGACATTTGGTAAGCTTCATTATTTTGCAGTGTTACCTTTAAATACTTCTGTATTTTATTTGTCCAGTAAGCCAATCAAACTCCCCTGCACTCTTTGCAGGTCACCTATTTCATTCCTTTTCTAAATTTCCTTTGTCTTTCAGACCTTTCTGACAGATTCTATGATCTGGAGCAGGCAACACCCACGCCACTGGTAAGCCTCTGAAATCTTACATTCAAGTATCCTTCTCTTTGACCACAAACGTATAAAAGTTCAGCTTTCTCGCTAAATTCACCCATGTCTCTGGACCGTCAATCGTATTTAGATAGCCAGTCTCCAGTCTCATAATTAGGGTTCGGCGTAATTCTCAGTTTTATTTGCAGCACTCCCCCTCCGCCCCCCCCCCCCCACAACCACTTAGGTGAGGCAGGAAAGCTAAAGCAAGCTGGAACTGTAATTCTCTGCCTCCAGGTCAGTTACACAGGGGTAAAACCCCACTGACTTAGGCTCTGGTAAAATAGTCTCCCTTGAGGGCAAGCCTCCTTAAGCAAAGTACACTGGGGGGTGTATTTTGAAAAGGCTACTCCGTCCCCTGCCCCGCCGCCCCGCCCCCACCCTGACAGAAGCACTTGGGGACTTTTGTGGGATCAACACTGTGAGAAGCGGAGGTACAACTCACTAGATTCCCCCATGACTCGGTCCCCTTGCACTTTCAAACTCTAAAACTTGCACCCTGAGCCTCCAGCAATTCCCCGTTACAGTTCGGGTTTTCTTACCCGGTAGTGGTTCCCAGAGGTTTCTGGTGTGTATCTATGCATTGGTCTCTCTTTTTTTGGTGGGGGCAGGGGGGCACGGTTTGCCCTGTGATTTCTCCGACAGACCTCGGAAGAGTTGCTGAGTTTCAGCTTGTTCAATTTGCTGGGGTGGGGGGAACACGAAAGACGACTTCCAAGCTCCTAGCTTGCTTCTCACTGGTCCAACCGGAACCGGAACCTGGAAGTCGGCTCTCCAGTCTCTAGTGGTCCCTATATTTGTTTTCTGTGCATCTTCTCTTAAGACTTGTTGCAACACTGTTTCGGTCACCCACCAGCATAATTAAGCCCCAATTCTGAATCAATTCAGCTGCTTGGCTTCTCTCCCTCTCTGTACTACTGAGGATTTGGAAATTGCAAGTCCTTCAAGACTTCATGAGCATGTCCCTCCCTCAATACTTCCTTCCAGTGTACCTTTCTCCACCAATCACTTGAATCCTTAAGGTAGAATTCTTTCTTAGCCCCTCCCACCAAGGGAACTATTCTTCCCTGTCCGCTTAGGTTCACCATTAATGAAGGCACGTTATCTGCTGCTTTCCTTCTGGTCTTTTATTTGCTCTGCCTAGCTTTAGCCTTGATCTTTCCAATCCATTTCTCCATATTGTGGCTAGATAGATGATTCTAAAATGCAATTTAATTGTGGTGTTCCCCTCAAAAATCTCCTTGTTCCTCACTGTCTTCAGGAGGGAGTCCATACTCAATATGGACTCAGTAAGGTTTTCAGACCCCTCAGGATTTGGTGTCTTCCCTAGCTCTCCTGCCATGGCTCTTTTCATTTAACCTTTTATTTTATTGAACCAAATTGTTCATAACCTCCAGATTCTAGAAGTTACAATGGTCTCATGTTTTGTCAAGTCTGTATGAGCTGAACTCTCTTACATCTCAAGCTAGATACCAATAATCCCAGTAACAATGACTGTTCAAGACTTGGCTACTCCTCTGTCTTTCCTTAGAAGCTTGCCCTCCCCTTATTATAAAGTCCATACTGTACTAAATTTTATTTGCCCCTTATTTTATCTCTTTCTCACGAGGAAAGAAATCTTATCTCTCATTTATATTGTATCCTCAGCTTCTAGCATAGTGCCAGTCACATAAAATGCAAACAATGAATATTTATAATGAACTACAAGAGAATGCCATATGGGATTACATAAAACATGAAACTAGTCTCTATCTCTGTATTCTTAACCTGCTTGCTGAACTTATATGTTTAAGTTCTTACTGTAAACTCTATGTTACTATACTCAGCAGAAGTTGCAATAGCCAGCTTATAGGCCGAAGGCTGCCCACAATAATGTTTGTTTTGGTACATTCAGTGGTTGAGAGAAAATGGAGTCAATATTTAAAGATCTAGAGATTAAGTATTTCAATTTCCAGATGATGTTAAAAGTCAGAAAACCTAGAAATGCAGACTGTCAAACAGGCTTTGTGGTCAGTCAAATGTGGGTATGCATGGATACATAAGTTTTCATTTACAAACTCAGTGTTCTTGGTCAAATTTCTCAACATCTCTAATCCTTAAAGTACTTCTCTGTAAAATAGACATGATGCCTAGAATTATTGTGACCCTCAAGTTAATTAATTAGGTAATATATGAAAGGATTTACCCCATTATCTGGCATAGGGTAAGCATTCAGTTACTAAATTATTGATTTATTATTATTTGATATCATTTAAATCAGTTATGGGCTTCTTTAGTCAAGTTTGAATGCATGTGTTACTCCCACTAAATCATGAATTGGTTCAAACAGCTATTAACTTTACTGAATTTGATACTGTAATGGAAGGCCCTAGGCCATTGGGTGGTTCATCCCTTCCATTGTTAAGGGTTATTGCCTCTCCCTCTATGTATTAGTCACCACCTCCCAACGGATACAACTCAGTATAGTTCTCACATCCTTTGTCTCCCAGTACCTTACAAGCTGAGACAGAAAAAAGCCTCAGTTCTTCTGCCTACCTCTGCACCCACACTCGTATCCTCCTCAAAGGAAAAAGAAATTCCAAACTGGATTTTCAGAGTTCAAGGCATTAATTGGGTGACCTTCACTATTGGTTGTGATCAGGCACCCATTCAAAGTCCCTCCTCTTCTCATTCCTTTCTTCCTAGGGTCAATAAATCTCAGCAAACCTAAACCATAGTGCACATTGTCATATCTCTTTTCTGCTCCTCTCCTTCCTAAGGAGGCGGATGATGTGTTAACTGACTAAGAAGCAGGGACGTCATGTTTCCAGGTCTGCTTTCCTCTTTTATTTCACTATTAAGTAAACTTGCCTTAAAGCTATTGGCCCGATGTGCAGTCATATCCTAAGCCAGTCTGGCCCTAAGTATGAAAAGCAAACATACCCTTCCTTCTTATCCATCTCTTTCATCATTTGGAGCAACGATAGGGATACTTTGAACAGGTATCTCCTCACAATACAGAGGCCCTGATATATAGGAAGGTGAAGTACAGAGAAACTTGCAAATACATACCTAAAATATAAGTACAGTTTCCAGAGGCATTCAGAACAAACTATGACACTGAGAAACTAGGTTGCTATACTTAGCAAGCCTGGACAGAATTGGTAGTCAGAAGAACAGGAGGAAAAGAGGAAGTTCCCTTACAGACTTTGGACCAAGGCAGCTGTCCTTGTGGAGGCAAGTTACGTGTCCATTGGTTACAGACTTTTCAAACACTGGTTCTGGAAGAGCTTTATTATCCTAGCTTGTCATTCCACTCTCTACCATGTTTCTAATCCATGGATGCAGGCTAGGCTTTCAGGTTATATAAAGCAGCAAGGCACTGCTATATGAGAATTATGGCCCATGGGTTGTTTGTGCTAGGACAAGGAGAGGTCCCACAGATTGATTGTTCATTGTGGATATTTTTGTTTGTTTGTTTTGCTTTCATGATTTCTCTCACCACATCACTGTTCCATCTTGTTTCTCAATTATATCTAAAGGAACTTGTCTAGAGAAAGTAGGGTACAGGCTGAACAGAAATAATGGAGTTTTTGCGCTACCATTGAAGTATAAAGTAGAAAAATGTTTGGGGGGGATTAAATAAGAACCTTAAATTAGTAGGCAGCAAAGTTTGGGGAGGAACATATAACAAATAACATTTTTATTATTGGATCTTTGAAGGCACAGACTTGGAAATACTTACAGAAATACTTCAGGGCTTACAAGGCTTTCTGAACAGTCCAGTAGAAGCAATGACTGTTCTGAAGATCATACACCACTGTGGCCTTAGAAAACTCACATATATTCAATGACATCTTGGTAAAGTGAAACTAAAAATAACTAGTTTTTTTCCCCTCCTGCATTCTCTATTTTGATTTTGCTAGATATCAGCAGATTTAGATAAACATAAGAGAAATATTACCTTTGCTTGGGAGTATCTATTGCTGCAATAGCTACTATAGTACTAAATTTTACAGTCAAGGGACTGGTGTAGCTCTACACTAGTGATTGTAGTGATTGTAGAATCACTGAACTTGGGAAAATGAACACATGAGAAAGTAGGGGCTTTGGTTTTCAACATTAGAGTGTTCTAAGTGAAATAACTAGATATACCTGCTCCAGGGAGAACATAGCCCATGATGTAGCTGATGAAGACATGCTCCAGGCTGGCCAGAATGAGGGTGCTTTTAGAAGAAATAAGGGAAATAATCAAGAAGAGAATTTGAGGTTCCAACTACCTCAGGGGTGGGGGGTTAGATGAATTTTATATTTATATTCCTATTTTTTTTATTTCTTTTTTTTTTTAAAGATTTTATTTATTTACTTGTCAGAGAGAGAGAGAGAGAGAGAGTGCACACAAGCAGGGGGAGTGGTAGGCAGAGGGAGAAACAGACTCCCTGTTGAGCAAGGAGCCAGATGCAGGACTCGATCCCAGGACCCTGGGATCATGACCTCAGCCGAAGGCAGACACTTAACCGACTGAGCTACCCAGGCACCCCTGTTTTTTTGTGTTTTTTTTTTAACAGTTTATTAGAGGAGGCACAGGAGGTCATTCATAATAAAGCATTGTAACATTTGGGCTGTTGAGGTGAATTAGTCTGGAGAATATGGGACAGCATAATATAAAAAGTAGATTTAAAATAAGGGGATGTGAAGTTTGGCTTAATTTACAAAGTGGTTTTGAAGTTAATTATTGTCCTGACTCACTTAAGGGACTTCTGAGATTTTCAGTTAAACCCTCTATTTCACTGGTCAAAGACACAGAACAATGACTAGACCTTACAGGCAGCCATGTAGACATAGAGACAGGCTTTCCTTGAAACTCCAGTGATCCATCTCTGAGTGATCCATCATAGGAGTGACTGCTTAACTGAGCACAAACCAAGCCACAAGCCACATGGGGGAACTGAGGCAGTAGGAATTGCCCTCAGTCTGTGTGTTGTCTCTCATTCCTTCACTCCCTATTCTTCCCAAGGGAAGAAAGGAGAAATTTCTAACCTTACACATGAGAGCCCAGCATGTTGACTGGAAGTCATAGGGTCAATGTGGCTTTAAAAGTCATGCATTGCCTATGGCTGCCTTTATCTCTCTCCTATTTCCTGTACTCATTATGTATAGGACTTGATAAGGCAATTCAAGTCCTCTTCTCTCAGCATTCATGTCTAAGGGTGCTGGTCATTGAATTGAGTTCCTAAACCATATAGGTCAAAGATGATACGACTGGTCATCTTTAATTTGGGAGGAGAGAAGCAGCCCCTCTTAGATCTTAGATTCTAAATCATAGGTACCTAGCAGTTCCTTCACCAGAGTTTTATATGGAGTAATTGGAAACTAATCTAACAAATTTTCATGTGGGACTTTGTGTTCCATTCATTTGCTCTTCCATGTAGCTTCTTTTAGAAACTTTTTCCATAGAGGTTAATATTGAGAGGGCAATATTGCTCCATCCTAGTCAAATGCCATCAAATACCAGCAATATACAACAGATTGCTTACGTGCTCCATACGTTTATTTTCTACGGACTAAATTCTGCTTTACCTATTCTTCAGCATAGTATTTTACAAAATTCCTTCAGAAATGTCTCTGCTGGTCAGGATGATTAACACATAACCCGGGTCTGAAAATACAAGCCAAAGTTTCTCTAAAGTTCTGTCAAACAGCAGAGCAGCAGCAAAAACAACAACAAAAATAATAATTATGCAATTATAAGATATGGCCAACTTATGTTTTTAATTATGTTTTAACTTAGTTATTACTGATTAAAACCAATTGAGCAGGGGAGGTAAGGAATCAGGCTTTGTGATCATGCAGTGTGGGTTCGAATCCCAATTTTCCATTTACTAGCTGTGTATCCTTGAGCAAGTTATTTACCAAACTTTGAGCTTCACTTTTCTCATCAGTAGAAAAGTATGAAAGAAAAAAAAAATCTACCTCGTTGGTTTAATATGAAGATTAAGTTATTGTGTATAATATTACAATGTATGCACAATAAATGTTATCTTTTTTTAGATATCCCCCTCTTTTGCACATCATATACCTCTAGCCCTCTGTCTTCAGTTTCCAGGAGTAAGCCTGCTCTAGTTTGAGAAGCATGAATCTAGGTGATGAGAGCCGTTTCTGGAAGATGCATTCTCTCCTCCAGGCTCTTTGCTCTACATGGACAGACACAGTGATTTGTTTTACATTTACTTCAAAGAATGAGGCAGAAAGGCACTGTCCCAAGTTGCCTTACCCTAGGGAAATGGATTCACAGTTTGCTTTTGGTTTAACTAATCCCTTCTTCCTCTGGGCTATTCATTTTTGTTTCTCTTTTTAAAAGTCTTCCAGATTTGTCCATGCCTTCTAGCTATTCCTGCTGTCCAGAAGGCAATGATGGATTCTAATATAGCAATGACAGCTGGAGAGTTCCACATTTCCCTTTGGGAGATCCCATTGGTTGGTGAAACTGAAAATGAAGACATTTTTAGGCATTTCCCTAAAGCGCTTCTCTACCATCCTTACAGCTAGTTTGTTTGCTCACACTGCTCTAGCAGAGGTCTGTTAACACAATGATTGCAAAACATCTGGGATAAATATTTAGATATAAGAGGTTGCAGGAGTAGCTTTTATTGTTATTAATGAAACCAGCTCACCATTTGGCACAATGTCCTGTGTCTTCCGACTGCTGTATAAAGTAATGCCTGATTGCCTGAGATACGCTTTGTCCCCAGGATTCACTGCCAATTAAAATAATAAATAAGCAACACAAGCTATAGAGATTAGAGGGACGGATAATTGTCCTTCCTTGTCAAATAAATGAGGGGCTAGCTGGGACAAAGAAGAGAACTAGAGAGGTATGTATTTTCCTCTCTTGTGGTGTCATGTTTATTGTTATTTTATCTACATGACAATGGGTGAAACGGAAGATTAAGTCACATCACAGTAATAACAACCATCTGAAGTATCCTCATCCCCATAAGCCAGAGACAGACAGTTTCTTTCAGTAGTTCTGACTAAAATCCTATCTCAAGTTCCCCTCACGACTCCTGTACGAAGCTTGAACACAATTACTTCATCCAAGTAACAGGAGTAAGCGAGAAGAGTCCATTAGCTTTATCCTAATGAGAGAAACCAAGAAAGGCTGAATGAATTCAGCAACTAACTAACTAATAAATAAATAAATCAATCAATCAAGGATATCTCTCAGACTGAGAATAATGAATTTTTTTGTTATTCGTATAATCTAATTGTAACATCATCAATAACGGCTGTACTCTGTAAAGTGCTTACTGTGCACCATTCACTGTGCTTAAGAAATAACCTCTATTATATTATATAATCTCTTACAACATTTCTGGAGCTACTTTACCTCTGTAAAAAAATGAACAATTAAAATTATGAAAGAAGATTCAATCGCTATCCTCCCGTTCTGACTTAATCTGTTTTAATGGATTAATTATCACCTAATATATTACTTATGTACTTGTCATCTGCCTCCTCATGGTGGAATATAAAGAGGCACTTTATTTCATTACTGCTGTATCTTCAGTGTCTAGTGGGCCCAACACAGCCCACCCCTTGTAAGTATAAATAAAATTTTATTATAACACAGTGCCTGTTCATATTGACTATGGCTACTCTGCCTGAGTTGAGTCCATGTAAGAGAGACCATATGGCCACAAATCAAAAATATTTACTCTCTGATCCTTTACAGAAACAAGTTTGCTAATCCCTGGTCTAGAATAATACTCGCATGTAGTGGGCACTCAATAAATGTAACTGATAAGTAAATGATAGAATTAATAAATTCAAGGCATTAGTCTTAATTATTTAATGTTGTTGGCTAAATTAACCTTTTTGAGCTTTGTTTCCCCATCTGTAAGATGGGATAATAATTATATACATCTTAAAGGACAAAAGTGAGCATTATATGAAATATATGTAATTGGCAAATAGACATATCAAAAAACAAAAATACTCATTCCCTTCCCTTTCTCTCCTTGAAATGTTGTGTCTATGAAGGTGATTTCACTGGCTTCTTGGGGGATCCTTTAATCAGGTAGTTGGGAGCGTCAGCAATATGAAGCCAACAGAATAATATGGATTGACCCATGTAAGATGTCCTCTGTCCTTGGAAGTTGTGAGATCTACACTGTATAGTTGTGACAAAGGGTAGAAACCAAGAAAAATCACATGCCTCCAACTTCCAAGTCATCCCAGTCCTTTAAAGTCAGTATATCACTATTAACATTAATATTATTGTGGCAAAAAAAAAAGCAGTAGATAATAAACAGAGACATTTGGGATTGATAAAGATACTTGGAATACTCTCCTAAGGCACTGGCCTTCACCTTTCTAATCATTCCAGAAAAGCCTTTCATTATTCATGGCTTTCTCTACGGTGTCGTGCATCATTCAATGCAGCTGTCAAGACCATTCAGACTCTTAATGTTTTTTGTATTTTTTGTTATTTTTTTTTCTTATGGTTGTTGGATATCCAATGAGGAAGTTTTATTATTTTTTTTTAAAGCCACTGAGCTTTTAAAAAGTACTAGTACTGAAAGCTATTATAAGCTTTTCTTAAATACACACACTCAACCAAGGGACATATTTTCAATTTTATTTTGAAAAGGGACTTGAACATTAAAATTGAAGCCTTTGGAATTGACAGTTGCTAAGCAAGAGAAAGTAGAAAAGGCAGATATTTCCATTTTCAAAAAGATTTTTATCAGGTAAAAAAAATACAACAGAGAGAACAGAAAAAGTTAGAAAAATAATGCTATGAAAAACACAAGTGTTCAAATCTTTATCTTTTAGACATCAAATACTCCTATATTGTCTGAAGCAGCCTCATATCACATTATACGGGCACCTGGGTGGCTCAGTCAGTTAAGTGTCTGACTTTGGCTCAGGTCATGATCGCAGGGTCCTGGGATTGAGCCTCACCTCCCTTGGGGCTCCCGGCTCAGTGGGGAATCTGCTTCCCCCTCTCCCTCTGCCCCTCCCTACCCCACCCGTCACCACCACTAGTGCTCACACTCTCTTGCTCCCTCTCTCTGTCAGATAAGTAAATAAAATCTTTTTAAAAATCACATCATAAATAGCACAATTCTTATTTTCCCTGATATCAATGTCTTTTGTTATTCATTAAGCAAATATATAGTGACTTTTTGCATTTTGTGACACAGTATGCGAAGTAGTGAGGATACTACAGAGAATGAAAGCCCAACCCTGACCTCAAGCTCACTATCAAACAGGGGACATGGACTCAAAAATATATTACATACAAGTTACTAACTCTGTGAAAAGGCAATATTAACTTTTCTTACAAAGAAAGAAGACTAGTTATAAACAACATGTATAAAAACATCATGGGATAAATATCATTCATTCATTTGGTTGACAAATATATTTTTACCATGTGTTAAACAATGCACAAGGGGCCAAAGAAGACCATAATACTACCTCAAACAAAGCTTATCATAATAAATATTTTGTAGGAATATGTATGAGCTAGGAATATTTTTCACATTTGACTTTTGTCCAGTTAACAATAAATAAATTTCAACCAAATTTAAATGATGTGTTAAAAAAGAATGGTTTGCAAACACATTTTAAAGATGGTATACTTTATCTACTTGTGTTTCATCTAAAGTTTTAAATCTTAAATTTTTGAAATTTATGATATGAAAAAAGTAATTATTCTCCTACTTTGTTTGTAAATGGTGAAATAAGAATTTTTCAGGGTGGGGCACCTGGGTCGTTAGGTGTCTTCCTTCGGCTTAGGTCATGATCCCAGGACCCTGGGATCAAGCCCTGCATCGGGCTCCCTGCTTGGCAAGGAGTCTGCTTCTCCCTCTTCCACTCCCCCTGCTTGTGTTCCCTCTCTCGCTGTGTCTCTCTCTGTCAAAAAATAAATAAAATCATAAAAAAAGACTTTTTCAGGGTGCTATTTGCACTTTTCTCCAAATTAAAGATTTAGGGTATGGGTAGTCTTGGTTGATAGTAAATGAAGAACAGATTGTATATATAGTCACTATTTTTTTTTCCCTCTCTTTAACAGTGGCTTTGAAAAATTAGAGACATCTTGATGAGTTACATAGTTTTGATCAAATGACCACATTTTAACAAGCCTAGTAAATGTTGGCTTACTGTGAATTTGCAGAATTTTTTTATTTTACTTTGTGATCAGCATTATCTGA
Organism: Leptonychotes weddellii; assembly: GCF_054177405.1. Taxonomy (NCBI): domain Eukaryota; kingdom Metazoa; phylum Chordata; class Mammalia; order Carnivora; family Phocidae; genus Leptonychotes; species Leptonychotes weddellii. Next base: position 53,538,697 of record NC_138379.1, read on the forward strand.
TTTTTAGCTTGTTTACATAAGGTACAGATGTTACTAAACAGTTTCTTCAGTTAGACTACCTGAGTTCAAATCCTTCTTCTACCCTACTGTGGGAAAGAATTTAACATCCCTGAGCTGCAGGCTTTTGAACTGTAAAATGAGTATAATAGCCCCAACTACTTCCTAGAGTAGTTGTGAAAATTATGTGAATTAGTTCAGGTAAAGTAGATTGGGCATTTTAATACTTACATACTACTACTTCAAGGTATTGCAGAAAAATCAGTGTATATTACATAGAGAGAACATGGTGGTACTTTCAACTCTTCAAATTCTCCACATGGTCTTATATAAATCACTAAGCATATCAGAATCTCAGGTGCTTTTTTTTTCATTTTTAATAATGAAAATACCTACTAAATAGGCTATTCATGAGGATTGAGTTGAATAATAAATGTAAATTAGCATACTCATTGGCCCATTGTAGTACTGCATTCCTATTTTAAAAGATTTAGTCAAATTCATGGGAAAATATAACAGAAACATACCTAAAAAGCAAGTCACAAAGGGCAGAAAAATCTTGCTATAAATATAGTAGCAAGGTTTATATTTTTTCATATACAAAGAGTTTTTAGAAATCAATTAAAACCCCACTAAAATTTCAATAGATAAATGGATAAAGAACCAGAGAAGGTTAATTGCTAGAAGAGAAAAACCTAATGGCAAATAAATATATATATATTTTTAAATCAACCTCATTATGTAATGAGAAAAAAAATCAGTTTTTTTTTTCCGACTTATTACAGCATGCTTCCCATGATGTGGTGGCTCAATCATATAGTCTTGCTGGAACCTCGGGATTAGTATAACCTCATGAGACCTTTAATTATTGTAACCTTTATAGAGAGCAGATTGGCGATATGTATCCAGATCTTTAAAAGTGGTCATAGCCTTGGGCCAAGTAATTCATGCAAAAGAAATAATCAGAAATGCTGAATAACTATTATGCATAAATTTGTTCATGCATATCATAGTATTTTAAAAGACTTTATTTATTTGAGAAAGAGAGAGTAGGAGTGGGGGGAGGGGGAGAGGGAAAGGGACAAGTGGACTCCCCACGGAGCCCAGGGCTTGATGGATCATCCCATGACCTTGAGATCATGACCTGAGCTAAAGTCACTCAGGCGCACCATACCTTAATTTTTAATGGCAAAAAAATTGTAAAAATTCCAATTTGCAACAAGAGAGGAATTGATTTAAAAAATAATATTAAGTGAGAGAAACTATTTATAATGTTAAATGAAAACAGCAATTTGAGTTCTGTTTCTATGTGTGTGTTATTGATTACACAACCAGGTTATTAATGAGCGAGACTCCTTAAGGTTCAATTTGGAAGAGTTTTACTTTTCCCCAATACTATATTCAATATGCTTTTCTAGCTCTTTCTATCACATCAACAGGATAGTATCTTTAGCATGTCACATAGCTGCCCAGTCATTAGATCACTCTTACTTTAAGGAACTGAGAAATCTAGTTCACAATGGCTGCAGTGGAGGAAACATTAGAGTGCATTCTGCTCCTATGAAATCCATTCAAGAAATCCTCTTATCTTTGTCATCACAATAAAACTTTAGCCATTTGTACATAGCTTGGCAATATGTGCTAGCTGGAGCTTCTGGAATGATTTTGGCCACCTCTCAGCAAGTTCAGAGGTGATATATCAAGCACTTCTCAGAACAGGTGGGTGATCACCTGTCATCCTGAGCTGTGTTGTTACTCCAGCTCCTCTGTTCAGAATATGTGGGCAATTATCACTTACAGTACTCAGCATTGGGGCCTTTGTTAAAAAACTAAGTAAAAACTACTTTCCAACAATCTTTTAATTTTGGGACTGCAGATCATTTTTGTTCTCTTCTTGATATTGTATCTGTAAGTTTTTTAGGCGTCTGATCTTATATTTATAAGAACAAAACAGTAACTACTAAGTATTCCATTTTGTTGGTACCAGTGTGTATTATTCACATCACCTAAAATACATTATAATCTTCTTGAAGACAATGATCATTTCTGTTTTTTATACAAATCATGGGTACTGAATAAAATCACTGCTTAGAAAAAAGTTGGCAAAGGTAGATAATTAGTTAATCAATATAGATCTTTGAGAGGGAAGAAGAAAATCAGATTTGGGATGCATTTTACTCCTCCAAATAATAGCATGGTATATCTTTACTACTACGCCTGCTTCTGCTTAATAGCACTACACTACTTCTGCTCACTGTGGGTTAAACTCTATGCTAAATGTGTTATACAAAACTTTCTAGTTTTGTCGCATGATATCTCTAAAAATAAGGACTGGTCACTTCAGACAGAGGTTTTAAGAAGTGGTATATTTTTACCAAGTTTACTCAACTACTACAGCTGGTATTCAAACTGGCTTGATATAACTTTGCTTCAGACTAGAGAAAAAATTTATTAGGAAAACTGTGGAGCATGGTGTTATCATTATATTCAAAATTCCCTCTCTTGCCAAAGTGAAAAATCACCATGGGTCTCTGGTCCTCGATAATGAAGGTACACAAGATTATTGGTATCTGGCATTTTTGGATAAAGAAGATAGCTAATGTAAATAGGATATATAATATATAAAAAATCTGATACAGTGTAGCATAACATGTTCCCATGCAGAACTTATTTTGTTTTGTAAAGGGAGATTTAATTATTACAGCTTACAAAATCCGCCTTTTATTGAGATTAACAAGGTAAAATGCTGTAGCCACATGCTGAATCCCATGGCTGGCTCGAATCTAACAAGGACCAGTTGCTTCATTCAATTTCTTTCTTCCTCCAAATGCAATTAACAGACCGTGATTAGTTGAACAAATTCCAAATCGTATTCAAATGAAAGCAATTTACCCTGAGTCTGGGTCCAACAGGTGATCATTTTCAAAGCTCCTGGAAGAATTAGATGGTTTCATCTAATTGTTCTCAGGAAGAAATGGACTTAAAAGCATGATTCCAACAGGCCCCTCCAAGCACAGCCCATATGGTGGTTCAGTGCTGGCCTTTCAGCTCCACTAACCCAAAGGGTGGCCTTGTAATTACATCTTGCTTCCAAAATATTTTTATGGTGAACTAAAATGTTTCAATCTAACACAAAATAACAGCTGAAATTTCCTAACTACTAGGCAAAGAAAGTTGTTGGGGTATGTGTGAGGGTGCAGGGTCTTTGTGGGAAGGAGGGTTGTTATTCAGAGGAGGAAGATGGAGAGGAGAGTAGCAAAAGACTAATAGTAAACATTGTATGCTGGACGTAAAGCCAAAAGATACCTTACTTACTTTTTTTTTATTGTGAGGGTTAAATGGGCCATGGAAACCGTAAGGTGTGCATTATTTTCTTCATTATTCCAAGGAAGAAAGGAAGGCTTAAGAAGTATTAATAAAATTTGCATAAATCATACATGGATTGAACATGGAGAAGCAAGACATTTAAAACCACATAGCATAGGTCCGCACTTAACCACAGGGGAGATGTTCCAAAATCCCTAGTGGGTGCCTGAACCCTATATATACTACATTTAATATATAGTACTGGACCCATCTTACTATGTTTTTTCCTACACATACATACCTGTGACAAAGTTTAATTTATAAATTAGGCACACTAATAAATTAACAAAATAATAATAAAATAGAACAATTATAGCAATATACTGTAATAAAAGTTATATGAATGTGGTCTCCGCTCTTAAAATATCTTCTTGTAATGATGTGAATGATAAAATGTCTATGTGAATAGATAGAGGTGAATGATGTAAGCATTGTGACACGGTGTTAGATTACTGCTGACCTTCTGACAATAGGTCGTAAGGAGGATCATCTGCTTCCCAAAAGAGGTGGATCATGGGTAACTGAAACCATGGAAAGATAAACTGCAGGAAGGGGGGATTACTGTATAAATACATAACATTAAAGGCTTTTTATCTTTCTTCTCCATCAGATTGCCTTTGTATTTTAAACACCATAGAAATTTAGCTGAAACCTTTTGTCTTCAGTTCACCTAAGAAAGTCTAATTTAAAAAGAATTGCACACAACCCCCCCACCCCCCACCACAGACACACACTCTTTTTGGCTTCCAGTTCTGCATATAAAGAAAGAAGGAGCTTCAAAGTCACAGCTCCATTATAACAACAAGTAAAAAGCTGACAGACTGAAAATCACAACTTTTCTTGGATCTGTAAGAGAGGTGAGGGCATAGGGCAAACTGTTGCCCTCATGACTGGAGAGACAGATGGGTGAATTCAGGGAGTCATAGTTTATAGGAGCAGTGACTCATGAGCAGAAACCGCCTTGTACGCCAATGCCTAGGTAGAAAAATCTGAACCCTAATTGATGAATTGCTGAAGGCTCAGTATAGACAAGTCTGGAAATTAAAAATATCAGGGGGACCCAGAGCTATACACTTTTGTGAGTTTTACTTCAATAACTTGATCAGGATATCACCATAAAAGGCAAAGAAAATTCCTCTCATGCTTTCAGTAGGGAGAGGGGAAAAGGAACCATTTTGAAATACACCAGTGCACTTTGTTCTTTTTAACTGGGCCTGCCCTCATGAGAAACTAGTTAACTAGCACCTTACCTGCCAGGGGAATTATCATAGTTTAATTAACATGGTTAGTTAGACTAGTCTAGCGATCCTTTCCCAGCCAAGGGAAGGAAGAAAACAAACGAACAAACATACCCGAGAAACACTTGGGAAGTTCACAAAGCAGAGGCATAGGCCTACTAAAAGAATGACACCCAATCATAGGATGATAGAATGTTTTCCCCATCATACCTTGCCACTACATTACCAAAGCAGTTCTCTTCACCTGGTATGTCATACAACACTGTCAAGAAAAAATTACAAGGCATACTAAAAGAAAAACACACATACCCACAATTTGAAGAGATAGATAGGCATCAGAACCAGACATGACATGGATGTTGGAATTATCAGGGTAGTAACGTCAAACTATGATTAATATGTTAAGTGCTCTAACAGATAAAGTAGACAACATACAAGAACAGATGAGCAATGTAAGGAGAGAGATAGAAATCCTAGAAAAGGACCAAAAGTAAATGTTAGACATCAAAGCTCTGTAACAGAAAGGAAGAATATCTTTGATGGGATAACAACAAAAGACATAAAATATGCATAGAATACCAGAAACAGAGAAAGGAGCAGAAGAAATATTTGAAACAATAATGAATGAAAATTTCTCCTAAATTAATGTCAAACAAAAGGCCACAGATCCAAAAACTCGGAAAACACCAAGCAGGATAAATGCAAACAAAACAAAACATAACAACAGCAAAACAAAACGACCCCCCAAAACTATACCTAGGCACATCATTTCAAACTACAGAAAATGAAAGATAAAGAAAAAAATCCTGAAAGAATCCAGAGATGTGGGTAACACTTTACTTACAAAGGAACGAAGGTAAGAATTACATCCAACTTTGCCTCAGAAACTACAGAAGCAAGAAGACAGTGGAATAAAATATTTAAAGTGTTCAATGACAAAAAAAAACAAAAAACAAAATCACCAACCTAGACTTTTGTACCAGCAAATTATCTTTCAAAGGTGAAGGAAAATAGACTTTCTCTGAAAAGCAAAAATTGAGAGATTTTGTTGCCAGTAGACTTGCCTTGCAAGAAATGTTAAAAGAAATTCTTTAGAAAGAAGGAAACACAGGTTAGAAACTTGGATCTACAAAAAAAAAAAAAAAAAGAGAGAGAGAGAAGTAAATGAAAGTAAAATAAATTTAATTTTTTTCTTATTCTTGATTAAATCTAACAGATAACAGTTTGTTCAAAATAACAATAGCAAGAATGTATTTAATGACATATGTGTATATGTTTATATGTATATTTATATAAGTGTGAAATGGATGACAGCAAGGACATAAGGGACAAGAGGGAGGAATTATGAATTTTGTTATTGTAAAGTACTCACACTACCTGTGAAGTAGTGTGGTGTTATTTTTAAAAATATATATTTATTAAGCATATAAAATGTTAACGTTATGATGTAGGCACTGTGGGAAATGCAAATACTACATGTGGTTTCTTTTTTCACTTTACCTTTTAGGTAATTATACTGTGAAGGTTACAGAAGTCTCTCCCCTATGATAACAATATAGTCATATAACCTTAGATATATAAAATATTTTTTTTGATTTCCTTAAATAAAATAAAATAATCACTATTTACCCAATATCCACTCTAAGAGAAAATCCTCTTGATGCTGCCTTTAAAATATACTCATAATTAAACCAGTTTTTAACTCCTCTAATGCTATCACTCCATCCAAACCATCATCAGGTTTTGCCTGCATTCTCCCTGCTTTTAATCCCAACTTTCTTCAGAAGGATGATTCTTTTAAAACATAAGACAGATCGTGCCATTTCTCTGCTCAAAATTGACCCCTGGGGCTCCTGGCTGGCTCAGTTGAGCCTTCTGCTCAGTCATGATCCCAGGGTCCTGGGATCGAGCCCCGCATTGGGTCCTTGCTCAGCTGGGAGCCTGCTTCTCCCTCTCCCTCTGCCTGCAGTTCCCCTTGCTTGTGCTCTCTCTCTGTCTCAAATAAATAAATAAAATATTTAAAAAGTCTCTCCATTGAGTCTCGATCTCACTGAGAAATCCTTCAGTGGCCACAAAGATCTTGCATGACCAATCTGCCTTAGCTCCCTAATTTCATATTTTGTTTCTCTCTCCTCCCCAGACACACCATTTGCTCCAATCCAGCCACACTGCCCTCTTCACTGTTCTTTGACCATGCCAAGCACTTTGCTGCCTATTCCCTTTGCCTGAAATGTTCCTCTCTCAGATCTGTTTCATAGCTAACTTCCTCATTTCCTTCCAAGACCTGTTAAAATATCACCTTGTTAATGAAGCTTTTTCTGACCACCTGTTTCAAAGTAGCAACTCACCCCCATTCAGCCAATCCCAATCATACTTTTTATTTTCATTATTTTAAGGATATAATAGACAAATGAAATTGTATATATATAAAAAGTATAAGAGGTGATGGTTTGACATACATATATTTTATGAGATGACTACCATAATTGGGTTAATTAACACAAACATCATCTTACAAAGTTACTTTTTTGTTTGTTTTGTGGTGATAATGCTTAAAACCCACTCAGCAAATTTGTAGTACATAACGTAGTATTATTAACTATAATTACCATGATGTACGTTAGATCCTCAGAGCTTATGCATTTTATCACTAAAGGCTTATACTCTTTAAATAGCATCTCCCCATCTCCTGAAACATCCAGCCCCTGGTAACCACTGTATAATTTTCTGTTTCTATGAGTTTGACTTTTTTTTGCTTTAATTCTACTTGTAAGTGATAAATGAGATCATAGAGTATTTGTCTTCATCTGACTAATTTCACATAGATCTAATGTTCTCTAGGTCCATCCTTACTGTTGCAAATGGCAATTTTTTTCTTTCTCATGGATGAATATTATGCTATTATATACGTGTATGTATATTATATATATAAACCTATGTACACATGTATATTTTATATATCACATACACACACAAACCACATCATCTTTATCCATTCATCTGTCGACACTTAGGTTTTTTTATTTCAGCTATTCCGAATAATACTGCAGAGAAAATGGAAATGCAGATATCTCTTCAAGATACAGATTTCATTTCCTTGAGATGTATGTTCAGATATTGGATTGGTAGATCATATCACAGTTATATTTTTAATTTTTTTAGGATCCTCCATATTGTTTTCCATAATGGTTGTACCAATTTACATTTCTACCAACATTAATTTTTGTGAGTGGTGGAAGATAGGTATCCAATTTCATTCTTTAGCATGTGGATATCCACGTTGGCCAATACCTTTAATTAAAGAGACTATGCTTTTCCCATTGTGTGTTCTTAGTGCCTTTATCAAAGATTAGTTGAACACAAATGCATGGAATTATATCTGGCGTCTCTCTTCTCTTCCATTGGTTTATGTGTCTGTTACTATGCTGGTATCATACTGTTTTGTTTTCTATACCTTTGTAATATATTTCAAAATCAAGATATGTGATGCTTTCACTTTTGTCTTTCTTTCTCAAGATTGCTTTGGCTAGTCAGTGTTTTTTCTGATTTCAGCTAAATTTTAGAAATTTTTTTTAAACATAAGACGTACAATTTTACTTCTTCCTTTCTTATTCAAAAACCATTTATTTCTTTTTCCGTTTGCTTAATTGCATTGGCTAGGACTTCTACTATGATGTTGAATAGAAGTGGCAAGAGTGGGCATCCTTGTCTTGTCCTGGTTTTAGAGGAAATGTTTTCAGCTGTTCACCAATGAGTTTGATGTTAGCTGTGGGATTACAATATATAGCCTTATTATGTTGGGGTACATTCCTTTGATGCCCAATTTGTTGAGAGTTTTTATCATGAAAAGATGGAGAATTTTGTCAAATGCTATTTCTATATCCATTAAGATGATCATATAATTTCTATCCTTCCTTTTATTAATGCTGGTGTATCACATTGATTTATTTATATTGAGCCATTCTTGCATCCTAGCAATAAGTCTAAATTGGTCATGATGTGTAATGCTCCTAATGTGCTATTTAATCTGGTTTGCTAATAATTTGTTGAGGGTTTTTTTTTTTTCATCTATGTCCTTCAGGGATATCAGCCTATATTCTCTTTTTCCTATTGTGTCCTTCTCTGGCTTTGGTATCAGGGTAATGCTGATCTCATAAAATGAATTTGGAAATGTTCCTTCTTCTTCAATTTTTTGCAAGAGTTTGAGAAGGATTGGTATTCTTCAAACATTTGGTAGAATTCACCAGGTAAAGCCATTATGATCCGAGCTTTTCTTTGTTGAGAGGTTTTTGATTACTGATCCAAATTCTTGACACATTATTGGGCATTCAGAATTTTTGTTTCTTCATGATTGATTCACTCTTATTAGGTTATATGTTTCTAGGAATTTATCCATTTATTTAGATTATCCAATTTGTTGGCATATAATTGTTCATAGATATCAGGATATTTTGTATTTCTGTAGTATCCATTGTAATGTCCCTTCTTTCATTTTTTATTTTATTCATTTATGTTCTCTCAATTTTCTTAGGTCAGCTAAAGATTTGTTAACTTTGTTTATGTTACAAAATGCTCTTATTTTCATTGATATTTTCTATTATTTTTCTGTTCTCTTTTTCATTTATTTCTGTTCTGGTCATTGTTAGTGCCTTCCTTCTGCTAATTTTAGGATTTTTTTCTTCTTTTTCTAGTTCTTTGAGATGTAAACTTCTTTATTTGGGATCTTTCTTTTTTTACTTAATGTAGGTATTTATCACTGTGAACTACCTTCTTAGAACCGCTTTTGCTACATCTCATCAGTTTTGATATGCTGTACTTCATTTTTATTTGTTTCACTATTTTTATTCCCTTTGGATTTTTTCTTTGATACAATGTTTTGTGAACTAACATATGATCTATCCTGGAGAATGTTTTGTGTGCAGTTGAGAAGAATGTATATTCTGCTGCCATTGCATAAATGTTCTGTATATGTCTATTAGGTCCATTCAGTCTATAGTATGGTTCATGTCCAGTTTATCTTTATTGATTTTTTTTTGTCTGAATAATGTATTCATTGTTGAAAGTGAGGTATTAATGTTCCCTATTATTATTGATGTCTATTTCTCCTTTCATGACAGTATTTACTTAATATTTTTAGGTGATCAATGTTGGGTCTATAAATTTTTAGAAGTGTTATATTCACTTGATGAGTTAGTTACTCCTTTATTATTATATAATGATCTTTTTGTCTCTTATCAAAGTTTTTGACTTAAATTTCATTTTGTCTGATGTAATATAGCTCTCTTTGCTATATTTTGGTTTCTACTTGCCGGGAATATCTCCTTCTATCCCTTCACTTTGAACCTATGTGTGTCCTGGAAACTGTGTATCTCTTATAGGCAGTATATAGTTGAATTTATCTTTATGCATTCAGTCACTGTATGCCTTGTGATGGAGAATTTAATCCATTTACACTTAAAGTAATTACTAATAGGTAAGGATTCTCTTAAGTCATCTTATTAAATGTTTTCTGGCTGTTTAGTTACTTATTTGTTCCTTTATTCCTTTCTCGCTTTCTTCCTTTGTGAATTGATGATTTTCCATAGTGGTTTCCTTTGATTTCCTTCTCTTTATATTTTGTAGATCCACTGTAGGTTTTTGTTATGTGGCTACCCTGAGGCTTACATAAGACATCTTATTGTTATAATAGTCTATTTTAAACTGATAATAAACAACTTTGATCACATACACATTTTATGTTTTATGTTATAATTTATGTCTTTTTATATTGTGTATCCATTAAAAATTATTATAGCTATACTTTTTTTTTTAAAGATTTTATTTATTTATTTGACAGAGAGAGAGAGTGAGAGGGAACACAAGCAGGGGGAGTGGGAGAGGGAGAAGCAGGCTTCCCACAGAGCAGGGAGCCAACGTGGGGCTCGATCCCAGGACCCTGGGATCAGGACCTGAGCCAAAGGCAGACGCTTAACAACTGAGCCACCCAGGCACCCCTGTAGCTATAGTTATTTCTAATGCTTTTGTTTTTTAACCTTATACTAAAGTGATTAACATACCACCATATTACAGTCTAGATTTTTTTTTTTGACCACATACTTGCCAATATGTTTTATATATTTATGTCAGTAATTAGCAATTTCAGCATTTATTGTAAGGCAGCTTTTTTTTTTTTTTTTTTTGGTCTGGGAAAGGCAGTATCTCTCCTTCATTACTGAAGGATAGTTTTGCCAAAGTATTTTTGGTTGGATTTTTTTCTTTCAGTGCTCTGAATATATCATCTTACTCTCTCCTATTCTGCCAGGTTTCTGCTGATAGATTTAAGAGGGTCCCTTTGTATGTAAAAAAGTGTTTTTTGGTTTTGTTTTTGTTTGTTTTGTTTTTTGTTTGTTTTAAATATTGCTGCTTTTAATGTTCTCTCTTTGTCTTTGATTTTAGATAGTTCTATTATAATACATTTTGGAGAAGATCTCTTTGGTTTGAATCTTTTAGGGGATCTATGAACTTTATGAATTTAGATATCCATATGTTCTCCCAGATTTGTGCTATTCTCAGCCATTATTTCTTTAAATAAGCTTTCTACCCCTTTCTCCCTCTATTCTCTTTCTGAGACTCCACTAATATGTAGATAGCTTCATTTTATGGTATCCTATAATTCCTATAGGCTTCCTTAACTTTTTTTTTGTTATTGTTCTCTGAATTATTTCAAACTATCTTTGACTACAGATTGTTTTCTTCCGCTGGATCAAGTCTGCTATTGATGTTATCTATTGCATTTTTTTAATTAGATTTGTTGTATTCTTTTGCTCTAGAATTTTCTTTGGTTCCCTATTATAATGTCTATTTCTCTGTTAAACTTCTTGTTATGTTCATGTATTAGTTTCCTGATTTCATTAAATTCTGTTTGTCTCTGTATAACTGAGCTTCTTTAAAACAACTACTTAGAATTCCTCATCAGGCAAATCAAAGGTCTTCATTTCTTTGGGGTCATTATTGGGAAATTATTTCATTCCTTTGGTGGTGACATGTTTCCTTAATTTTTATGTTCCTTGAAGTCTTCTGTTGTTTTCTTTGCAATTGAAGAAGCAACCACCTCCACCAGTCTTTACTGATTGGCTTTAGGAGAAAAGTTCATTCTGTCAGCCCTGCCAGGGATTTTGAGGTGTTGTCAGATCTTTCTATGGATATGCCTACTCTATATTTCTTATATCCTCTTTGGGGGAAATTCTAAATATTGTATGTCTTCTCTGGATCCTGCAAAGCCTGGCTGGGTGCCAACAGTCTCCTGTTTGCTTTCCCCCAGGGTGGTTCTGAAAGTTCAAGTTTGTGTGCTCTCTCCCAATCCTGCAGACTTCGGCCAACTTTCTGAGTGTCCTAACTACCTAGCTGCAAAGTCTCCTACTTACTACCATCAGGTGTGTGCAGTGAGCTGGCCATGGGGTTGGTGTGTTTGTGTGAGGGTAAGTCATGAAGAGTATTGGTGGTGTCTGTGGGGTTGTTGGGCAGATTTGCCAGTGAGATGACCCTAGAGGCTTGTGGGTGTGCTTCCTGATAAGTTCCACAAAGCAATTAGTAAGATCCAAATCCCTTTGATATCCTTGGAATCCTGGCTGCTGTTTTCCCAGCTCTTTACTACACTCCAGGTATGCAGCACACCTCAGTATTCTAGATGGGATAAGAAAGAAGTAGGCCTCTTCGGCAGGGTCCCACACAGCTGGGAATGGCAGGCACTCACTCATAAACTCTCACTTTTCCTTATGGGGGAAATTATAGGCTTAGAAGTTCTCTTTGGGTGCTAAAATGTGTTGACTTGGGGGTAGGGTGATGTGGGTAAAGTGAAACTGTTCCTCCTACCTTCTTCATTGGGTCCAAACTCAGATTTTTTTTTTTAAAGATTTAGTTATTTATTTGAGAGAGAGAGCATGGGAGGAGGGGCAGAGAGAGAGAAGATCCAAGCAGACTCCTGCTGAGTGCAGGGCCCAATGAGATGTTGGATCCCACAAAAAATGAGATCAGGACCTGAGCTAAAACCAAGAGTCGGATGCTTAACTGACTGAGCCACCCAGGAGCCCCCAAAACTCAGATTTTTTTTCTCGGATTGTGTGTTGGAACTTCTTTGCTGGACTCCCAGAATTCCACAAAGGCACATTTGTCCATGGCTGATTGTCAAAAATCAGTGTTCTTTGAGGAAAATACAGTATTAAACTCCTACTTCACCATCTGCTAATGTCCACCAGTTACAGTGTTATTTGAAAGTGAACTTGGATTAGTTATAAGTGTACATTACAAACTTTACCCAATAACAGAAGTTAAAAAAAAAGTATCTGATATGTTAAGAAAGGAGAGAACATGAAATCAAATAAAATGCTCAATTAAAATCACAAAAAGCAGAAAAAGAGTGAAGATAAAAATAAGAACAAAAATTAGAAACAAAGAGAAAACAGAACAAATATAGTAGCTATTGATTCAACTATATAAATAACCACTTTGAACATTGATGGTCTAAAAACACTAATTAAAAGACAGAGATTATCAGAGTAGATAAAAAAAGACACAATTATGTGTTGTCTACAAAAACCAAAAACACTTTAAATATAAAGACAGATATAGATTAAAAACAAATAGATGGGGGAAATATACCATGCTAACACTAATAAGAAGAAAGCGGCAGAAGCTACATAAATTTCAGCCAAAAAAGCAGGGAAGTTATTTGTGGTAAAGGAGGGCATTACAAAATGATAAAGGAGTAAATTCTCCAAGAAAAATTCACAATTTAATGTGTATGCACCTAAAATCAGCATAAAACTACACAAGGCAAGAACTGGTAGATTTTCAAGAAGAAATAGATAATCTACTATCGTAGTTGGAGACTTGAGCATTCCTGTATCAGAAATGGACAGATCCAGCAGGCTAAAAATCAGTAAGGACATAGTTGGATTCAACATCACTATCAGTCACCTGGGTATAATTGACATCTATGGATGACATTATTCAAGAATACATATTCTTCTCAAGCTCACATGGAACATTCACCAGCATACATCTTATTCTGGCTAATAAAACACACCTTGACAAATTTAAAAGAATAGAAATCATATAATGTCTGCTCCCAGACAACATGGAATTAACCAAAAAATCAATAACAAAAAGATAACAGAAAAATTCCAAAATGAATGATTAAACAACACGAGTCAAAGAAGAAATCTTAAGAGAAATTTTAAGATATTTTGAACTTAACAACAACAAAAAGACCCCCAGACAATTTGCCAAAATGGGTTGGATGCAGTAAGAGCAATGCTTAGAGGGAAATTTATAGTATTGAAAGCATATGTTAGAAAAGAAGAAATATCTAAAATCAGTCATCTAAGTTTGTAACTTAAGTAACTAGAAAAAGAAGAGCAAATTAAATCCAAAGTAAGCAGAATAAATATAGGAATTAGAGCAAAAAACAATGAAATTGAAAACAAGAAATACATTGTTTTTTTTCTTTTAAAAAGCTGGTTCTCCAAAAAATAATATCAGAAATAAAGTAGGAGACATCACCACAGATCAAAAAGACAATAAAATGATAATTAAAAAATACTATGAAGAACTCTATGCCCACAAACTTGATAACCTAGATGAAATAGAACAATCCCTTGAAAGACACAATTTGCTAGATCTTATACATGAAAGAACAGTCAACTTGAAAAAGCCTATATCTATATAAAAATTGAATCAATAATTAATAACTTTCTAAAACAGAAAGGACCAGACCTAGATGAGTTCACTGGTGAATTCTACCAAATATTAAGGAAGAGATTCTAATTTTATAGAATTGGAGCACAGAAGCAGAGGGAGTACTTCCTAATTCATTCTGTGAAGCAAGAATTACCCTAATGCCAGGGTGCCTGGGTGGCTCAGTCATTTGAGCCTCTGACTCTTGATTTCAGCTTGGGTCATGATCTCAGGGTCATGAAATCAAGTCCCATGTCAGGTTCCATGCTCAGCACAGGGTCTGCTTGAAATTCTCTCTCTCCATCCCCCTCTAGTCCTCCCTCCTCCATCTTGTGTGCTTTTTCTCTCTCAAATAAATAAAATCCTAAAAAAAAGTTACCCTAATGGCAAAGCCAGGAAGACATTACCAGAAACAAGATCTACAGACCAATATCTCTCATGAACGTACATGCAAAAATCCTCAACAAAATAAGAGCAAATCAAATCCAATAATGGACAGAAATAATAATATAGCACAACCCTACAGAATTCATCCCAGGTATGCAAGGCAGTTTCAATACCTGAAAATCAATCAAAGTAATCCATCATATCAACAAGCTAAGAAAGAAAAAAATCACACAATCATATCAGTAGATGCAGAAAACCATTTTACAAAATCCAACACTTATTCATGAAAAAAAACTCTCAGAAAACTAGGACTAGACGGGAACTTCCTCAACTTCATAAAGAATATCTACAAAAATGTACAGCTAATATCACATTTAATGGTGAGAAATTAGAAGATTTCCTACTAGGATCAGGAACAAGGTAAGATGTCCCCTCTTGTCACTCATTTTCAAAACTGTACTGGAAGTATTAGCTAATTCAATAAGAGAAATAAAAGAAATAAAATATATACAGTTTGAGGAGAAAGAAATAAAACTGTCTTGTTCATAAATGACATGATGGTCTATGTAGAAATTATGAAAAAAAATGACAAAAAAACCCCTCCTGGAACTAATAAGTCAGTAGAGAAATACTGAAAGATACAGTGTCAATATACAACAGTCAATAGTTTCTTACATATCAGAAGTGAATAAATTGAATTTGAAAATAAAAGCACAATACCACTTACATTAGCACCCCAAAATGAAATACATAGGTATAAATCTAACAAAATATGTACACAATCTATATGAGAAAAATTACAAAACTATAAATAAAATCAAAGAAATACTAAATAAATATATCTATATTTCATGTTCATGTATAGAAACACTGTAATTGTCAGATATTGGTTGTTCCTAACTTGATGTATAGATTCAGTGTAATCCCAATCAAAATCCCAATGAATTATTTTATAGATATTAACAGATTCTAAAAGTTTCCATGGAGAGGCACTGGATCTAGAATATCCAAGAGAATATTGAAGGAAAAAAATAAAGTTGGGGGACTAAGACTACTTGACACCAAGACTTACTATAAACTATAATAATCAAGACACTAGGTTATTGGCAAATGAGTAGACAAATCAACAGAACAGAATAGAGAACCCTGAAATAGACCCACATAAACATAGTCAACTGATTATTGACAAAGGAACAAAGGCAATACAGTGGAGTGAAGATAGTTTTTCAACAAATGGTGTTGGAACAACTGAACAGCTACATGCAAAATTGAATAAATAATAATAACAATATGGACACAGACTTTACAACCTTCACAAATACTACTTCAAAATGAATCACAGACCTAAATGTAAAATGCAAAACTATAAAATTCTTAAAAGATAATATAGGAGAAAACCTATATGATCTTGGGAATAGTAATTCCTTTTTTTCCCAAAGATTTTATTTATTTATTTATTTATTTATTTATTTATTTATTTATTTGAGAGAGAGAGAATGGGTGAGAGAGAAAGCACAAGCTGGGTGGGTAGGAGAGGTAGAGGGAGAAGCAGACTTCCCGCTGAACAGAGAGCCTGATGTGGGGCTTGATCCCATGACCCTGGGATCATGACATGAGCCAAAGGCAGATGCTTAACCAACTGAGCCCCCCAGGTGCCCCTAATAATGCCTTTTTAGATACAATACCAAAGATATAATCTATGAAAGAAATCACTGGTAAACCGGACTTCATTAAAATTAAAAACTGCTCTGTGAAAGACAAAGTCAAGAGAATGAGAAGCCAACCCACAGACTGGAAGAAAATATTTACTAAAGACCATCTTATAAAGTACTGTTATCCCAAATACACAATAAACTCTTAAAAGTCAACAATAAGAAAATAATCTGGTTTCAAAATGGGCCAAAGGCCTTAAAAAGCATCTCACCAAAAACAAAACAAAACAAAACAAAAAAACAACAAAAACCACACAGGTGGCAAAAAATGAAAAGATGTTCCACATCACAGGTATGAGATACCACTACATTTGAACTGCCAAACTGTGACACCCACAAATACCAAATGCCCCTGAGGATGTGAGCGACAGGAACTCTCACTAATTGCTGCAAAATAGCACATTCGTTGCTACAAAATGCAAAATGCCATAGCCACTTTGGAAAACAGTTCCACAGTTTCATATAAAACAAAACATACTCTTACCAAACAAACCAGGGATCACACTTCCTAGCACTTACCCCAAAAGTTTAAAACTTATTTCTACATAAAAACCTTCATAGAAATGTCTATACCAGTTTTATTTATAATTGTCAAAACATGCAATCAACCAAGATGTCCTTTGGTAGATGAGCTGATTAAAAAACTGCAGTCATCCATACAATGGAATATTATTTAATGCTAAAAAAGTAAAAGTTATCAAGCCATGAAAAGACTTGAAAGAAACTTAAATGCATATAGTAAGTGAAAGGAGCCACTGTGAAAAGGCTATATACTCTATGAATCCAATCATATGACATTCTGGTAAAGGTAAAAGATACTACAGAAAAAGTACAAAGATTAACTGTTGCAGGGATTCATGGAAATGAGGGAGAAGAATGAATAAGAAGAGGAGGAGGGGGGAAAGATGGCGGAGGAGTAGGGGACCCTATTTCAACTGGTCCCCGGAATTGAGCTGGATATCTACCAGACCACTCTGAGCACCCATGAAACCAGCCTGAGATGTAAGAAGATCTGGATCTCTACAAACAGAATATCGCAGGCGGTTGGTTTTGAGGTCCGAAGTGGAGAGCCGTGATTCTGCGGGCAGATATCGGAGGATAAACGGCGGTGGGAGGGTGCCTGGCCGTGGGGATCCTACACCGAAAGTGAGTGACAGCCTCGCGCGCTGCGGACAGGCACAGACTCGCATACCGGTAGCGTTGGGAAAGGACTTTAGGGCAGCCCCAGGGGTGGAGGACCAGACCGGCGGGGTAGCGCGCACGCCAACTGCAGCCGCCTGGACAGAAACCCGGAGCGATGGTCGCGCGCACGTGAACTGCAGCCTCCGAGACGGAAACCCGGTGCGCCGGGGTCCCGCTGGTGAACTGCAACCTCCGGGGTGGAAACCCCGAGCGGTGGAGTCGCGCACACGTGAACTGCAGTCCCCGGGACAGGACCCCAAGTGGCGGAGCTGCGCGCGCACACGCGAACTGGGAGCTGCTGGTGGTTTTAGAAGCACAAAGGGCAGAGACGTGCCCCGACCTGGAGGCAGGACTGGGAGCGCTGCGGAGGGGCACACAACCCAGGATGCTGCAGTTTATAGCAGCATGGACAGAAATGGAGACGGTGTGGCCTGGAGAGCTCACTGAAGAACAGACTGAGGTCTCTCTGCTCTGAGGCAGAGGGTTGGAAATGGTCTCTTCTGCTCTGACTCGCGGAAGATACGCGGAAAGCCACCAGGGAAAGGCGCCAGAGAACAAAAGCCCCAAAGACTGATTCCCACTGAGCCCATCCCCCGCCACAGGGGCGCAGGGCAACTCCGCCCAAACAGAGTTGCCAGAGTAACAGCGTGGCAGGCCCCTCCCGCAGAAGACAGGCTGGGGAAACAAGAGGCCAGCAACCCTAAGATCCCAAGAAAATAGGTGCATCTTGCTTGGGTTCTGGTCAATAATTTGGACTCTATACATTCCCTCAAACACCCATCAACAGAATGGCTAGGAGGAGGAGCCCCCAAAACAGAAAAGACTCAGAGATTATGACTTATGCTGCAGATTTACAAATGGATGCAGATATAACCAAGATGTCGGAGATGGAATTCAGGCT
>NC_138379.1:53557693-53596058 GCF_054177405.1 Leptonychotes weddellii
AGTTGTTGCTATTCCTTTCTTCGATCTCCTGTTGAGTTTGTAGGTGTTCAGAATGGTTTGATCCCTATCCAGCTGAATTCCTGAGAGGAGACGAAATCCAGGTCTCCTACTCCTCCGCCATCTTGCTCCGCCCCCCTACTTATATGATTTTTAAATTTTTCTACAATGATTAAATGTCATCACATCATATACGTAAAACAAATTTTAGTTAATATCTAGCACTCTGTTTTCTTATATGTTCTTTCCTCACCTCCTCAAATGATTTTAGTTTTGCTAGGAAGTAGCTGGAATAGAGTGGTGTTGTCTTATTGAAGTTAAGGATGAGCTTCCCATAGGCTGTTTCAGCAGAAGAGGAAATTTATAAGGACTTCTACAAATTCAACCTTCAAAATCAGTTTCTAAACTACTCGTGGAAGGGTTCACTTAGGCATGCAATTACCTATCGCAGGTCTAATTGCCCATTTGCATGCACAATTTAGAAAGGCACAGTTGAAATTAAGTCCCAGGCTCTCCAACGCTAATTTTCTCCCTTGAAATTGACATTTCAAAGAACATCAGGTGGCTAAAACCCCAGATATGTTATTTATTTCAACAGGAAGAAAACTTTCTTTCCTTTCCAAGTTGAAGGTTTCGTTTAAAAAAATTAAATTAAAAGATGAAAGGGAAAAGACAAACATACAAAAGAGTATACCTCCCTCTACACTATTAAGAATAGACTCTTGTTTGCCTTGAAAAGAGTTAAAATGTGCCTGGTTCTCCAATTAGCAAGACTTGTCCCTACTTCAGTATGGGAAGGAAAAGATATTTAACCATCTTGTAGTTTTATGCCTCCATTTATAAATAGCTCTGTCCTCCTCTGTAAAATTAGGGATAACACCACATATTTCTCAGGTAGTTTTGAGAATTAGAGCTGATAATGCTTATAAAAAAATTTATATTGAGGCCCTCAGCATTTGTCCTCTCTTTGTTCTCATCTTCTTATTTTCTATACTATAAGGCTTCACCTTCATAGGTAATAATATACAGAATTGATTTGTACCAGCTTATGACTGAAAGGATTAATAAGTGGTAAAACAGAAACCTCCCTTATTTGCCAAGTCAGTTTTGGGAGTCTTAATTGTAGAGATTGGAAACAGATATATTTATTAATTTGTTAGTTAGGCTCACTCATTGAGTTGTTTAAAATAGTGGTTATAAATAGCTGTTATCAATGGGAAAGAAAAGGTGAAGTTCCTACTAACTGGCAGGTTTCGTGAAAATCTAGCAATCAATCTTGCCTGTACCATAACGCATTAAAAACAAAACAAAACAAACAAAATAACAACCGTGGAGGTCCTTGGGAGTGTATTATACACATAAAAGAAAATGTCATTCTTACCCCAATTCCACCATCTCTCTAGGCTATTTCTTCCAGTGACTACTGATGCCATATGTAAAGCCACTGGAGATATAATATAGTATAATATAATTAATATAATATATTTAGTTCTGGTTTTACAGCTAAGCTCGAGTCCCACATGTTCAACAGCCTTTCTGACATCTCCACTTAGGTATCTAATAGCCATTTCAAACTTAACACGAATAAAAATTATTTTTGTATCTCTACCCACTGGAATACCCACCCCCATTCTTTTCTCCTCTGATGTTTCCATTCAATTAAATGGCACAACCATATACTCAGTTACTTAAGCCAAATATCTAGGAATTGTCTTTAACTCCTACCCTTTTCTCTCTTTACCTTACATTTTTACCTACTCTAGTAGCAAATCCTGCCCAGTCCAAAATATATTGAAAATTCAACCACTTCTCTTAATTTTCCTTTTCTCCATCTACCCTACCCAAAGCCACCATCATCTTTCTCCCAGACTACTGTAAAACCTGTCCAATAGTGTCTTGACTCCATTCCTACCCACCTACAATCTAGCAACTAGATCTTTTAAAAATAGAACATGAATCATACAATCTCCTCACCCATGACCTTGACATAACATCCTCCAATAGGATCCAATTTGTATTTGTAACAAAAGCAAATTCCTTAAAACAACTCTACATTGTTGAAACCTTAACTCTATTTCTCACTCTCAGCTAATCCTCCTTTGGGCACATGACTTTCTTCCTATTCCTATTTTATTTTATTTTTTTTAAGATTCTATTTATTTATTTGAGAGAGAGAATGAGAGAGAGCACATGAGAGGGGGGAGGGGCAGAGGGAGAAGCAGACTCCCTGCCGAGCAGGGAGCCCGATGCGGGACTCAATCCCGGGACTCCAGGATCACGACCTGAGCCGAAGGCAGTCGCTTAACCAACTGAGCCACCCAGGCGCCCTCTATTCCTATTTTAGAGACTATTCCTCCTGCTTAAAATGGTCTCCTCCCACACACCATTAGTCTGGTAACAAGTCCTTCTGTCATTTAGATCTAAGCTCAAATGTTACATCCTCAATAGATCCTATCCACTAACTCAATTACCAATCTCCCTCCCTCTTTTCTTTATTGTACTTACCACTCTGAAAATACTTTGTTCATTTATAAATTCACTTGCTTTTTTTCTTTATTACCCTACAAGTATGAAAGCTTTTTTATAGCACTTGGCATATTGCCGATACTCAATCATACAAATTTAGGAAATAATGTTCTGGATATTGTGGCCCACCATGCTGGCCATAGTCATAAGTTATCTAGTGAACTGAGAGGAAATGCTGCAAAAACTTTACTTGAGTACGTAACATTTACTAAGAGCTAAGTATGAGTTAGAGACATTTTTCTAAGTACTTAGCATGCATCGACTCCTCAACCATTCTGTAAGATAGATACTGTTTTATAGATGAAGAAAGCGAGGCACACAAGAGTAAATAAATAAGTTGCCTAAGATCTCATCCCAGTACTTAGCAGAGCTGGACTTTGAACGAGGATCTAGCTCCAGGATCTCTACTGTAACTGCCATGCTCTGCTGGTGGCAGGAAACACCCTTATTAGCCAGACCACTCAGAAACATTCTCTGGGAAAGTGAACTGAGGAGATACAGAGAGCCAGTCATTATGAGAAATAGGCAGGCAACAGAGACATGAAACAGCAGAGACTATGAGAGACATTTTGTACAGAAGACACAACCAATCAAAATCCCAAAAATATAACTAGAGATCAGACAGGTGGTTCGTAGCTTGGAGAAGCAGAGAAACAGAATGATGTCACCTTTGCTTTAGAGGCCACAATAAATATCCTGATCACTTGCTTCCTTGGATTTAAAATGACAGTTTGTCAGTAAGGGTCAGTTTCAAGCTATGGGGCTATTTTTTTGTTTGTTTGTTTCCTCGTGATATTCCTATTTCTGTTGTTATTATTGTTGTAATCTCTGTGTTTATACTAAATTGCCAGTATTTGAGTTTATCTGCCTGAATCTCTGTTCCTTGCAAACAAAATTTCCCAGTATAGCAGGCAGTTATTACCTTCACAATTCCCATTTAATGACCTCTTTCCACTCTCAATTAGATGTCAATGAATTACTAAGAAAGTGTTACTTACTAATTGTAGGTCTGGTTTAAGATGGCTTATAGAAGGGTTTCTCCACTGAAGTGGTCCTGGGGGCAGGAGAGTTGAATGGGTGCCCTTGGGATTTCAAGGCACAGCACCTGCAGTAATTACTGCAGGAGAAAAAGAACTTTGCAGTCTTGCACATTATCTTACAAATCCAAATGACTTTTGTCATTTGTCATTCTTTCATGATATGACCATGCTTGTTTTACTATAAAAACTGTTTATTTCATGGTTTTGAGGACCCCCTCACAATGTACCATGTACATTATTTTGAAAGGCAGAACATTAAAGTGTCAGCCCTTTCAAAAATTGTATGCAGTTTGAAAGTAGTCATCACAAGATGGAAAAAAAGAAACAAAGCCTTCAACATCTAAAAGCGTTTAGTTTTAATAGTGGAAATCCAAATAATCAAACTGCTATTTGCTGACATGAAGTCCTGACCTGGACACCTCTCAAAGAAATCTGTAGATCATATGAGCTGCAGAGGCATCTGCACATGACACCGTTGGTTATTTCTGTTTCTATTTGTCTTTAGACCAATGACTTTCAGGTATTTTGTCATGACTCAAAATAAGAAATACATGTTACATACCAACCTAGTATACACATCCATGAAATAATAGGGTATCTTATTACATATTACACTCACTGTTCCAATCTAATTTTATTTTCTAAGATGTGCTGGTTAAGATCCACTGAAAAGATTCTACAGCCCAGGAATATGTCACAAAGTTTGAAAGACTATGCATTAGACAATGTCCTTTCATGCTTCATGCTTCATGCTTCATACAAGGGCAACAACTTTATATATGGGAATGACACAGATGTGAATTGGACAATAGGAAATCAAGCTTAAAAGAGACATACTACATCCCTCATATGAAGTTTAGAGCCTATGAGGTCACCATTTAAAGGATCTTACTTATTTTTCCTCATAAGAATCATAATATCCAAGGCTCTACTTGAAGATATAGTTCTCCCTTGACGAGACCGCATTCACTGCATCTCCTCCAAGTGACCCTCAGATATTGGCTTTCATCTCTTTATTATAACACTTAAGCACCATGACTTGCCTATTTTTTTATTTGAAAACTGGAAATTCACAAGTGAAATGTTTTAAAAATCACCTGCTATACTGTCACTTATTAATTTTTTAAGTACATAAAGTCTAAAGTGAAGCTTCCTTCCCCCATCCTTCCTTCTCATTATAATTTTCAGAAACAGTTATTAACAGTTTGATACATAAACTTGTAACTTTGATTATTCAAGCATATATTAGCCTATGTATGTTATATAGAGATAATTTCATACATATACATATGTACTTTTAAATGGAATTTTGTCATATATAGTTCCCAATTGAGTTTTCAAAACAAAACCTAATACATATCTTTTGAGTGTAGTACATATACATATACTCAACTGATACTTACCTATTGAATGGCATTTAATTTCTGCATTGTTCTCAGTATTACTACGTGCTACAATGACTCTCTTACCCATATATATTTATAAGCCCAAGATATTTTTGTGGTAAATTCCTTAAAATTAAGATTCGTGTGTCAATTTTTAATTGAGGCTTCAAATTACCCTCCAAAATATTTTTACCAATCTATGCTTTCACTAATATCTGAGAGTGCTCATTTCCCAGATCTTTGTCAACACTGATATTATGAACATTTAAAATTTTTGTTAAATTTTAAGAACAAAATATGCTTGTCTCATTATTATTTTTGTATTTCCCTGAGTTTTGCAGTGAGTTTAAGCATCTTTTCATGCCATGTGTATTTCATTTTTTTTCCCTTCCCTGAATTACTAGTTCACCTATGTTGCCCATTTTTCTATTTGGCTCTTTACCTTTTTTAAAAATTCATTTATAGAAAGAACACATGATAAAGTTTCTGTGTCTATTCTACGTACTCCATTCTTTCCTTAGCAAGTCACTGTCTTTTAACATGTCTCATGTTTAGCCACAGAAGTATCTTATATTTAAATTTGCTTATTATTAGACATGCACTTAAATGTGTTGCTATTTGTTGATGACCACAGTGTTTGGCCACACTAAAACATGCTTCTCCACTTTAAAGTTAAAAAGCAGCCTTGTGGATTAAAAAAAAAAAAAAACTTTTAAAGCAATGTATTTTTAAATGTAATATTCTTGATGTTTATTTTTATGTAATTGGGCCAATTTCAATAACTTATGTTTTTGCTAGAAAATCATCCATTTTATATACTTCAAATTTACTTGCATATGTATAGAAATAAAATTCTCTTACAGTTTTGTTTAATCTCACTTGTATCTATAGTTATAACTCATACTTTTTTCCCCTGATACTGTATATTTTTGCTTTTTAAAATTTTCCGAGTCAGGCTTACTAAGTGCTTATTTTCTGTAGATTTTTTTACCAAAATAAATTTTACTTTTATTATTCTTTTTATTTTAGTTTTATAAAATATTATTTTTTTTATCTTTACTAACACTTCTACTTCCCTATCTTGGTTCATTTTGTTTCATTTACTAGTTTCTGAAGCTGAATTTTAGTTTATTTATTTGTAATAACTTTATTAAGGCATATAAAATCATAAATTTTGTTCTGAGTTCAGTTACAATTGCATTCCATAACTTTATAAACCAAATTGTCATTTCTGTTAATTTTCCAAATAGTTTATATTTAACATTTTGATTTCCCTTTTGAAATATCTATTTGAAGCAGCTGTGAACATTTGAATTCAGTTAGGAAATTAGACACATCTAGGCATATCTACTAAACTAGAAAGAGCTATATGACTAAATTCTCTTTTTCCTGTACCTGTTGAGAATTTCAGTAGGGTTGGAAGGGGGAAGTAGCAGTTCCAGAGAGGAAGGTAGGAGGGAAGAATGAGTGTTTTCCTAAGAGCTTGGGCTAAAGCCCAGTGAAAGGAATAAGATATTTGCCTTCAGTTTTCTTGAAGAAAGATCTGCCTGAAGAAGTGTAAGGCACTGTTTTCACAAGGGGCTCTCTCCCCGACACAGTAGCAAAAGCAAGCCAGCTTTTGAAACCCAGTGGGATAGTAAGACAGTGAAGGGAGAACACAACTATCTCTGTGCTTCTACATTGACCATAATGTGACTCCAATACATTCAGAATTCCAGGAAAGGCTTTGGTACCTCTCATTTATCCTTTATATAAATGTTCTTAAGCACCCGTTTCACCAAGTACTGTGCACAATCCTGGAAAAGCAGCAAGAGACAATGTTGACTACATCGTAGACTGAATCCTCAGCATAGACGACTGCTCTGTCATACTGAATATTGGTAGCTGAAGGCAGTGGAAGGTTAGCATGGGGATCTGAGACCACTTTCACCCCAAGGGATTGCAGAAGTAGAAGGCCATAGAAAAGAGGGACAGAGAAAAACATGAGAACACATTAAATTTCTTTCCAGAACCTCCACAAATACTTGGGTGAAAACTTGGTGGGATTTGTGAGGGTTCTACATTCATAGGTTGCAGCAAGATCTAGAATTATGGAGGCTATTACAATTGGTGTCCCTGCATTGTTTCCAAAGACTGGCAAAGCTATTACAGATACATTTGCTTATTATTGACACTAGACCAACTATTAGGAAAAGGATGGGACATCATCTTTTTTTCTATTGTACACTGACTTATCCAGTGTGTTCTCCAATATAACAAGAGGATTTCAAATTTATCCAAAAGCATATGTGTCAGATTTCCGCATTTCTGGGGCTTGCGTACATAGCACTGTATTTTGGAGTAGAACAACTGTGTGTAGTAATTATCATCACCCCTGCTACAGGGTAAGAAATAGGCTGAAGAAGATTGAATCACTGACTGAAGTCATATCACGATCATAGGTAAAGTCATTCCTAAGAATTGCTCAGTCAGCCTCTGTTAAGCTAAGGATGGTGTGAGCCACAGCTTTATGACTTGTTCAGTTGCAAAAATTTAAATTGAGATTGATTGAGTGATATCCACTGAATGATAGAAAAGAACTTGTAATTACTCCCTGTTTTAGAGTAACTTATAACAAAATATTTTTTTAAAAATTTCACTTTTCACCACAGATAGTTTTGTAGAGGTAGGAAGAGACATTATAATATGTAATTTTCTGAAGTGAAGCATTGCAGTGGGCACAAATAGGGAAGAAGTATTAGTTTTATTACAATTGTTCATTAGATTTAGTCATTTATTTATTTGGATGTATGCTTTGAACATCTCCACATTACCAGCTACTGTGCTAGACAGTATGAGAGAAAAAATATGGACTTTTTTTCTAAAAGGAATTTATAGTTTAGGAAGGTAGATGAGATTTGTATTCCAGATAGAAAGGATTGTCTGTCATCTGAAACAATAGTACACAGTAGAAAGAACACTAGAAGTGAATTTCTGCCCCTATCACAGATTAGATGTGGATCTTCATGCTGTTGATGGGGTTCAGAGTAGGCCACCTCAAAATAAGCTATTTTGGCATATAGATTATTTTTTTAAGATTTATTTATTTATTTGAGGAAGAGAGAGAACTGGAGTCGGGGGAGGGAGAGGGAAAGAGAATCCTCAAGGAGGTTCCCCACTGAGCACGGAACCCAACACTGGGCTTGATCCCAGGACCCTGAGAACATAACCTGACTCGAAATCAAGAGTCAGATGCTTAACCAATTTTTGATTATTTTGAATTAAAGTTACTTAGGAAACAGCCAATGCAAGAACACTCTGACCTTCTTCTGTCCCTCTGAAAGCAGGAGATAAATTCCCCTGTGATAGCTCCCCTGACTGCCCCTGGAGGGTGGAGGCATCCTAATACCCATAGGTAGGTAATTCAGGGCTGAGGAGGCCGTATAAGCAGACTCTTGTTACTTTTTCCACTCATTTGCTGCCCTAAGCCCAAACCCCTTCATCAATTCTTCACAAATACTTTCGTTGTCTCAAAGGCATAAAAAAACTGCCTTCTTTGGGCACTTCGGGGAGTCTCATATTTCTGTGAGCTTCCATATATATGAACTTAAAATTTGTTTTTCTCTTGTTAATCTTTTTAATGTCAATTTAATTATTAGAGCAACCAAAGAAACTAGAAGGGAAGAAAGGAAAACTTTTCCTCCACTGCATCTTTATGTTTCCTCTCTGGAGCTCAGTTTTCTCTTCTGTAAAAGAAAGTAGTAGTCTAGGAGATTGCTAAAATCTCCAGTATTTTTTGAGTATAAGAATTTTATAAATTATTTAGGAGAGACTAATTCTACCTGGATTTGGAAAAACATCAAAAAGGAGGAAATGCATCTGAACCTATTATGAATGATTTAATTTGAAAACCATCATAACAGACAAAGGGGGAATAAGTCAGCTTATAGGGAAAACATGTTTACTACTAGAATATTCTATTAAATCATGACATTGGTTTAACCACAAAACATCCTCTAGTCCTCAGCATCTATGGAGAGTGTTTGGGGAAGCAGCAGGAAGAAGTTGGAAGATCTCAGCAAAAATGTTCTAAAGATTAGATTACCCCTTTTCAGTTTTCTAAAATTTGTGCCTTTCCTATTATTTGGAAATTGTGCACCAGCATGCATTCTTTTTAATTTAATGGCAAACTCTTATTTATACAAGTTGCCCATGTTTCAACACCTTTCCTCTCATCCTATAAAATTGATATATCTTGTTCAAGAGTTTCTATTTATATTGAAATCATACCATTATCAATCTTTATCTTGCACACATTTTTGCAAATATGTCTTGATTGCCTACCCAACACTGAAATATTCTCATGAAAATGAAAAAAAAATCAATTAATCATCTTGGGGTCAAGCAAACAGTTGGTTGACTGAACTATTCAGGTTTCATCCAGATGTTAAGGTATAGTAATCAACCAAACACAGAATATATGTGTGTGCGTGCACGTGCATGTGCGTGCATGTGTGTGTTTTGCAGTATCTTACATATTTAAATATTTTCTTTGGATATACAGATCTGGAAATTCTCCTGGTTTTATCTGTTAATTAAATTAAAATTACTACTAATAGTGCCACCTTGTGTCTGAAATTTGAAATCAAGAGTGTAGGTTTATACATTACAGATTTTTCAAGCTAAAAATAAGCATATATATCAATCTACTCCAAACTTCTGTTTTCAGAGGTAAGCAGTTGGAAGTTTTAGGGAAGCGAATTGCCTTGTTTAAAGCCACTCAATCAGTGAGTGGTGCAGCTAGGACCAAAACCCAAGATTCCTGATTTTAGATTTGGTCTTTTTTTTTTTTTACATATCACATATTTTAGAGAAACTGACTTTTGATGACAGAAGGAAAGTGATCAATTTTAGTTTTATTAAAGCCAGGTATAGATACTATATTAAGTTAGCTTTAATTTATAGTCACAGTATGGTTCAGTTTTGGTATTTAAGTGCTTTAAAATTCCCACAGTTAATGAATGGGTATAGCAATAATGTAGGCTCCTATTATTAATGGGTGTCAGGGACAATTAACTTGAAGAATATTATCGTTTTAATTGTTTTTTTAAACATATTAATTTAAGAGAAGTCACCCAAGACATCTTCTCCCATATTATCTAATTTTATACTGAATTTAAGTCATGAAACCACATTCCATTTCAGAAGTAATTTTTAGAAGAAGGTTCAGCGTAAACAGCACATAGTAGTATAGCAACAAACGATGCAAGATAAGGGGCTTGACAGATCTTTCATCCATGTATTAGAAAGCTGGTTATCACGTATTTTCATAGAATATAAATGGAGGCCTCCTTTTATTAGACTTTAAATCAGACTTTTCCATTAACAAGGAATTGCTATGCATAGCATTCAGTTGGCCAGAATAGAATGCAAAAAGAGGTAGAGTATATGTTCTCCACCTTGAGAATACACAAGCATTCTTTAGTTATCTTTCAAAATTAAGTTTGGTTTACTAAAATTGAATAAAAAATTCATGCAACTCCTATTTTTTTCTGGTCATGGGGAAATGGAAAGCATTTTGAAATGGAAGGTAAAGAAAGAAAATATTTCTTATTCACTTTTGTTATGCTAGGAACATCATAAACACTCTGATCCAACAAATTGAGAAAGGGCTTTAGAGATTATCTACCCCAGCTCCCACCGAACCCCCATGTTGCTTCCAGCCTCCAAGTTGCTATTCTGCTTTGGTAGCCCTTCTAGCCTTCCATGGGTAAAAAGAACAATCTCTAAAAAATTTAGAGAACTAGGAACCCCCCTTCTCAAAAACAAGAGAGACGGGGTTGAAAATTGATTTCCTTATTATGTGGTTCGGGATCTGTCACCTGGGTAAAAATATAGAACAAAAGCTCCATTCATTCTGTCCCTTTTTAGATCTTGGAATTAAGAAATTAATGAATTCACCTCATTTGAATTGAAGTCTAGAATGATCTTAAAACATGAACTATGTTTTCTGGTCATTATTTCTAAACAGGAGCAAGTCAAGCTAATGTACTATTTCCCAAGACTAAGGTTCCCAAGACTAAGGTATCAAATGTATCCAGTTGTCTGAGAAAAATTATCCTTCCAGAAGTGAAAACTAATGCAAAGAAAGAACTAGGAACCATTTCCTTAAATGCCTCCATGATAATATGTAGTCATATCCTCTGAATCAAAAATTTGTCCCAAGAGTGTGCAAAAGTAAAAATCATGACTAGCCCCATTCTCCTTTAATGAATTTATGTAAATTCGGTTGTGTCATACTGGTTGCCATGATGGAAGTGATACAACCAAGGTGAGAGTGCCTAGCACCATGCTTTAAAAGAGGGTAAGGGACAAAAAACAAAGCATGGCAGATGTGGAATAAAGAAGAGAATAAGCAAGGGGGACCCTTAAAGCCACAGCTGGGTTTATAGGATACCCCAGAAAGCAACTATTAAACTCAAAACGAAAACAAACAAACAACAAGTATCAGCTATGTCAAAAATCAGGTCACTTGATGTATCATTCAAAATTGGCACAATCAGCTAAGAATAAAGTTCCCAAAAGTTGCTTTGCTCTGCCAGCTGCCTAATTAGGAAGGAGATCCGAGTACTAACCTTCAATACAAGAAAAAACAACAACAACAACAACAACAACAAAAAAAAAACATAGACCCAAATGCCAAAAAATACATAGCTTAGCTCACTGGCTTCTTTCCTGGTACTCATCTCTATTTATTAAGTGAGAATCTTATGAGTTTGAAAGATTTGGCTTTCTGAAGGTTGCCCTATAGTCACTGTTAAGACTTCTTTGCAGAACACTGTATTTTTAAAGAAATCACAATTTGCAGTGTTCCTGGTGAAATATAAATATGGTCTGCAAATATGACATCTTCTGGGGTAAAGGATAAAATAAAGGCTGTGTCAAGAACCAAAGAGATTAGCTTAATGCTATCTCAGCACTGTTAACTAACTCCTGGCATTTATGAAATATTAAGAGAAGGATTTATCTACTGACCTGAAAGGGAAATGAGAAAACTATGTACTGAGTAGAACTAAAATATTTGTCCCAGCTTAGGGACTTGTTAAATTAACATGCTTAAGAATCAGTCCTCAAATCAATTTTTAAAAAATTGGAAAGACCATTGTCTAGAAACATAAAGTGGGTGAAGAGAAAAGGAGTGTCTGAATCTCCTAGTATAATGTCTGCAAGGGCTTACAGTAGGAAAGAACAGTGCACAGGCATTCCTCCCAATCTAGCTTAGTGTGAGCGGGTCAAGGGAAACCACACACACACACACACATACACACACAAACACACTCTCTGCTACTATTGGTTTTACAAATCCCAGTGTAGGTGGTAATTAAGGCCTACCCAGATACTACTTTTTTTTTTTTAACAAACTAGAGTATTTTAGCATCAATATCCATCAGTGGATATTAGTGTTAAAGAAAAGTGATCAAAAATCATTTGTTAAGTATGAGGACACGAATTAGAAAGCTAACTGATCATCATTCCATGAAAAAAAAGTGCAAGAAAGCAAGCAAGCAAGAAAAAAATGTGGAAAATGTGTATTTTTAAGGTAGTAATTTGAATGAAGTTATAGATGACATTCGTCATTCCCTTGTTTAGCTTATCTCTAATTTCATTTTTTCCTATAAGCATATATCATTTTGGCAAAAAATAAAATCATTATATTAAGCCAAATAAGCAAAGAAGAAGAAAAATCAAATATAAATTAGATAGAATTTTTCAAAGAATGATGGGACATTTCCTGGAAGCCAGAGGTCAGAGCTGTGGGTCCTGGGTCACTCACAGTGTCATTCATCGCAAGCAGATGTGATATTGCTTTACATCCATATAGTGACCCTCCAGAAAGCACAGCAATGTACACAGTCTAAGAACAAGGCAATACCCAAAACAAGGTAAAGAGTAGGAAATGGATGAAGAGAGGAAAGAGAAAGAAAGGAAAGCTGGAAGGGCAAGGGAGAGAAACAAAGAAAAGTAAAGGGTGAAAAAAAAAAGAAGTATGTAAAGATGTAAAATAAATCACACAATTTATTTATTAAATCTCATATGCTGTACTTCATACTTCCCACAAATGATACTTTATAGTCTCACTGAAACCATTTTTAAAAAATATTTATTTATTTAAGAGAGAGAGAAAGAGACAGCATAAGCAGGGGGAGGGGCAGAGGGAGAGAATCTTCAAGCAGATTCCCTGCTGAGTGCGGTGCCCACGCAGGGCTTGATCTCATGACCGATGAGATCATGACCTGAGCCAAAATGTTAGATGCTCAACTGACTAGGCCACCCAGGCACCTCTCACTGAAACCATCTTTAAAAATAGTATTACAATACTTTCCTCATATAAAGATTAAATTGAGAAACATAGAGAAAAGACTACTAGTGTCTGGCATATAATTGGTATACATTGCACATGTTGGGTATTTTAAGGAGTTTAGTGATCTGGTTTCACTCTGTAGTAGATTGGAAGATAGAAGGTGAAATCAAAGCTGACAGCAATATAAAAGTGAGAGCAGATCGTTGGGAAAAGACAGAATAACTATGCAAAACTGACAAAATGTGAAATATGCAACATTGGTGATCCCATCCATATACCCTTTGGAAGGCATTGCTATTTTATAGCTTGCTATCATATTGAAATTCCAAATGATGACTCAGGTAATAATGAAAATGTTATATTATGTACAATATCCTTTGCTTAAGAAATCAGGTGCTTAGGGC
Organism: Leptonychotes weddellii; assembly: GCF_054177405.1. Classification (NCBI taxonomy): domain Eukaryota; kingdom Metazoa; phylum Chordata; class Mammalia; order Carnivora; family Phocidae; genus Leptonychotes; species Leptonychotes weddellii. Next base: position 53,571,387 of record NC_138379.1, read on the forward strand.
GCCTGGGTGGCTCAGTTGGTTAGGCGACTGCCTTCGGCTCAGGTCATGATCCCGGAGTCCTGGGATCGAGTCCCACATCGGGCTCCCAGCTCGGTGGAGACCCTGCTTCTCCCTCTGACCCTATCCCCTCTCATGCTGTTTCTCTCTCTCTCTCTCTCTCAAGTAAATAAATAAATAAAATCTTTAAAAAAAAAAAAAGAAATCAGGTGCTTAATCTATTTAATTAAAGTATTTAAATAAACAAATATAATTTTTAATTAAAATGTCAGCCAGGACAGGAAAACACTAAAACTTCCTTGTAATGTTGGTGGTAAAGTACAGTGAACATTATTTGAGAGAAATAATGTATCATCATTCATTATAAGCTGCAGAATTTTTTAAACCTTTTTATACAGTAAGCCCAAGAAATTCAGATATGAAGAAATATATATGAATATACATATATGATTATCATAGACTTATTTATCACAGTGTTTGACATGGTAATGTTACCTAAATGCTTAGCAATATGGCAACAGTTAAATAAATTATAGTATATCCTCTTTGTGGAATATAATGAATGCATTAAAAGTATTGTTCTGTGCCACTTCATAAAAATAATACAGTATATGTTAAAAAAAAAAAAGAAGAAGATAGCAGGAGGGGAAGAATGAAGGGGGGGAAATTGGAGGGGGAGACGAACCATGAGACACGATGGACTCTGAAAAACAAACTGAGGGTTCTAGAGGGGAGGGGGTTGGGGAGATGGGTTAGCCTGGTGATGGGTATTGAAGAGGGCACGTTCTGCATGGAGCACTGGGTGTTATATGCAAACAATGAATCATGGAACACTACATCAAAAACTAATGATGCAATGTATGGTGATTAACATAACATAATCATAATAAAAAAATTCTAAAGTAAAAAAAAATAGCTATGATACCAAGTTAAGGAAGTCAGAATGCAGAAAGAGCATAAACTCTGCAACTATATTAAATATGCATCAACTAGCTATTGGAAAGTAAGATTCTAAAAGACAATATTGGTTGAATTGAGATGGTGATATAGGCATATTTTATTTTCGGCATTTCTTTCTTTTCTAAATTATTCTGTATTATTACCTTAATTTTTAAAAGGTATGTGCAGTAGAGTGTTTTGCTATGAAACATGAGAATAAATGTCCGATAGGTGTAGGTACGCAAACTTACACATATATAAATAAATTCATTTGGAGTTTATTGGAGTTCATGTAAATAAAATAATTTGGAAGTTCCCCAAGTTATTTTATTTAAACATTTCCATCAAAAAATGTTTAAAATATTTAAAGCAGTAGTGGCCTCTAAATAAACACTTTTGGACAATAGAATTTACTGTGCATAATCTCATGGGGTTTTTGTTTTGTTTTCTGTTATTTTTGACTTTTAATGAGTGAACGATCTGTTGTTTGCTGACGTGTGGAATATGTGTGCAGAGGAAGGCAGCTATGTGAGTATGGCCCAAGCTGAGTGAACGTATTGGGGTGGGGCAGGAAATGAAGCCTATGGGCTAAGGAGTTTGGTCTTCAGCTTGTGTGTGGTGTGGAAACATTGATATATTTTACTCAGAGGCATAATATGAATGTATGTGCATTTTTAAAAGTTTTTTCTCACTTAAAAGTTCTGATTTTGTCCTAATTTAGCCTACAAGGAGTGTTTGCATGACTCTCTCTTCTCCATTGCTTGGGAGGTTGGCTCCAGCTGGAGGAAGAGCCGGTATACCACACCTCAGGCTGCAACTTACTTTTATCTGCTGGTGTCCACCTCTCTGGTTAGATGGTGGATACTTAATGGTTTGGTTTTGTTTGTACTGATATATAGATTATGTTTCTAAATAACTGAAATAATAAGAATGAACAGCATCAGTCCCTTGCTTTCTTATTCAGTGTTTGTCTAAAAAAAATATAAAATTAAGAAAATGCATTTGTAAAAATTCCCTGGAATGATTGAATCAATTATGGCACAGTAACAGAATTATGGACATTTACATTAGATACTTCAGACAAGCAACCTACTTTGGATTTTGATCTGTATGGGAAATGACAACAAACAATAGAAAATGACTTCACAAATTGCCAAAATGCCACTTGAATTTTGATAGTATGTATCAAGTTAATTTTTAACCTCTTTAAATTTTAGATATAAGAAAGAAATGTCCATGTGCCAGGCTCTATGAGTTCCTTTCTTTATAAATTATTTTATATTTTCTAACTAAAAATCATTTATATCTTTCATAAGCATCTATCATGTCATTATGCTCTTAAATTCTTTCTACCACCAAGTGAATTTGGTGACATTACCCTCCCAATCCTCACCCATGTTCCTCATTCTAAACTGAGAAGTAGATAATGTAAATGCTTTGTTAAAGTCACATAGTAACACTCTGTGGCCTGATTCAAAATAGACATACATTTTCATATTAACTATCTTTCAGGGCTCTGAGAATTTTATAAAATGTCATCATATCTTTTTCTTCAGTATGTGCTATACTTCCAAGACCCCTTACACTCTTTTTTGAAAGAATTATCTCATATTAAGAAAATGTTTTATCTTTTATTATACATAAAAATCTCAACAAAAATGAGAATATGAAACTTTGTCCAAAATGTATTTCTATTCTATTATTCTTATCCTACATCTAAGTAGACATAGAATATTTTGATCCTATAATCTGAATGGAGGTCTCTCTTTACTATCTAGCAAGAATCCCTTCAAGCTTAGTCATATGAAAGTGAATCCTAATGGTTAAGATAAGAGGTAAGGGGCAATTGGGTGGCTCAGTCCCTTAAGTGTCTGCCTTCGGCTCAGGTCATGATCCCAGGGTTCTGGGATTGAACCCCACATCACGCTCCTTGCTCATTGGGGAGCTTGTTTCTCCCTCTCCGTCTGCCCCTCTGCCTGCTCGTGCTCTCTCTCTCTCTCTCTCACTCTGTCTCTCTCAAATAAATAAATAAAATCTTTAAAAAAAGATAAAAGTATTACTTAACATGTTGAGAAGTTTTATAATTAAACTGAGGGTCTGTGATACTAAGACTTAAAAAATAAAGATGTATTAAGGAGGGCACATATTGAATGGAGCACTGGTTGTTATATGCAAACAATGAATCATGGATCACTACATCAAAAACTAATGATGTAATGTATGGTGATTAATATAACATAATAAAATAAAATTAAAAAATAAAGATGTATAGTCAACTATACAGTTGGGCAGTGGCTGCTCAAGGACATCAAATAGTCCTAACCACATCTTGTTGGATTAATCTAAACATGGTCAGGCCTTTGTTCCTGTGTCACTGCCTGGTCAAGTTTGCCCTTCAGATACTCCTTTGGCTCCCATCCTCACATCCTCAGTGGTGTCAACTACTCAAACATCCCCTGATGAAAGATAATGTCCTTGATTACTTTTACTCCCATACACTGTATCACTCTTTTCTGATTTATTTTAATCAAAGCCCTTATCACCACAAATATGTCACATATTTTACTTATCTATTATTTCTTTTCTATTTATTTTAGCTATGATTTCTTATCTATAATTATCTATCATCTAATATCTACCTCCCTTCATGAGAATACAAGTTCCACAAGAGAAGGTTTTTGACATTGTTTTGCTCATGAGAATCAGAGTGTCTGGCACATAGTAAACAGCCTATAAATAATTGTTGACTAAATTGAATACGTGAAAAGAATGATGTGGACCCTACCAAACTTAGGTTATAGTACTAGACATGCCTCCAATCCATGGGTAATTATTGGCAAAAATCGCCTTACAAGCTGGGGAAATTATAAGAAGGGGGTTTTTGAAGCCCAGTGCTTGGAAGAAACTTGAAAGAGTAAGGGTAGAGGGGAGAGCATGGCATCTGGATGCCCTTTCCAGCAGATGAATGAAATCTGAGTCTCAGAGAGGTGGAAGAGTACTATAGTCTCAGGGCACTGAGATCTTAAAATGTGAACTCAGAAGGACAGAGGGTCAAACTGCATCTATCCTCTATCTATCTATTATCTATCTATCTATCTATCTATCTATCTATCTATCTATCTATCATTTATCATCTATCATCTATCAGCTATCTATCTATCATCTATCTATCTATCTATCTATCTATCTATCTATCTATCTATCATCTATCTATCATCTATCTATCTATCATCTATCTATCTATCTATCATCTATCTATCTATCATCTATCTATCTATCTATCATCTATCTATCATCATCTATCTATCATCTATCTATCTATCATCTATCTATCTATCATCTATCTATCTTCTATCTATCTATCATCTATCTATCATCTACCTATCTATCTATCTAAAAATAAAGATGAAGGGAATGGAGTTTGTCCCCTGAGCCACCTCCAGAACAAAGAGAAAGAGTGAAAATGGCAAATGCATAGCAGACATATAGCACAAAAAGGCTACAATATACAGTAGTATCTGATGAGAAAACTACTAGAATCTTCCAGAGATAAATGGCAATAGGGAAGTTTGTACGAGTTAGATGGCCTATGAGACATGAGTATGGTATCATATTGAAAATTGGGGTAAACAATGGAAGTATGACTGCATTTGAACTCACAGGGCAATATGGGATACACAGTCAACCATAGGGAAACAAGTGAAACAAGAATGAAAATCATTTATAGTTACTTATTAACCACTTCAGGTTATTAACTCCTCAGATATATTGAGATGAAAACAAATTAATCATTTCACCAAATATTTAATGAACCTGCTATTTAAGCCAGGTAGTGTATTAGGCACCAGGCATATGAAGATGAATAAAATAAATCTCTGCCCTTGACAAGTTAGGATCTCATCTCATCTCTCTCTCTCTCTCTACTCCAGTGTGGCAAATTCTGTAGTAGAGATAAATGGGAGTCTCTTCATCTTCATAGATCATGATGAATATATGGTAAGTATACAAATACTGGTTAATGGTTTTAGTTTACATACTAATGGGGGGGAGAAAAACAACTTTTACAGTTAAATAAAGAACTGGCTTGGAAATAAATGATTAAAACTAATTCATGAAATACATTCATTCCATAATAGTTTGGTCACAATCCCCAGACTAATAACGACATTCACTAATTCATTCATCTACAAACTCAGTTGCCATACACCACTAGTAGAACATGTACAGAAAATTTCTAAATACATGTTGTGATTAAGTTAAGGGGAATTTCACTCAATACTTACAAGATCAAGCAAACACTGATGTTAGGTGATGCACTTTTTATAATTCAATCACAATATTAAATTGGAAAGATCAGTTTGAAAATGCTTGGTGTAGACAAGAAAGATGTCCAGCTACAAGCAGAGGCCAGTATTATTATTCCTAGAATTTCAAAAGAATGAAGAACTCTGCTCTACTCTAGCAACTATGATGTCTGCAAGAGCTTTCTTTCTAATCTAGGGTAAAACAGAGCATCATGTCACAAAGCCTAGACTTTGCCTTTCCACACCCACAGTGATACAAGATGTGGTTATAAAGATGTCCTCAATACCCACTGTTTCCTGCTGATAATTGTGAAGTCTTTTTTTTTTTTTTTGATAATTGAATCCTTGTGATGGAATAGTACAGGTAAAAATGATATCTACATTTCTGTGATAGTACCAGAGGAAAGGAAAGAAAAATAAGTTACAGAAAAATAGAGGGAGAAACAGAGGAAGACACACCACCTGATAATAAAGCCTAAAGTTTTTAACTATTAATCCACAGAGTATACAGTGGTCAAGGCCACCTCAAGTAATCCTGAGACATCTGGGAAGAAGTAGGATAGAATAAGGATTATTCCTTTCTCAGAATTTTATTAAACTTTGTGTTTCCTTCCTCATAGCTGACCACTAAACTTTCTCAAGGCTCTATCTTCCTATATCCCATATATATCTTCTTATATCCTAATGATGATACAGTTTCTTACTGTCAACTCTTCCCTTTTCAGTGACTCTGAAAGGCCCATCCCATTGCTTCTCCACTGCCAGACCAACTGAACCAGAATTTGCTGAAGAGAAGCCTAAGAATTAGTATGTTAAAAACTCCCAAGGAGATACTTTTATTTTTAGTTAACATTCTGGACTGAATGTTTGCACCCCCCAAATTCATATTAGTTGACACTCTAACCCCTAATGGTTTAGTATTTGGAGATGGAGCCTTTGGGAGATAAGTAGGGTTAGATGAGGTCATGAGGGTGTGGCCCTCTTGATGGCATTCTGCCAGTATAAAAAGAAACACCTGACAAACTCTCACTCTTTGCAGATGATATGATACTTTATGTGGATAACCCAAAAGACTCCACCCCAAAACTGCTTGAACTCATACAGGAATTCAGTAAAATGGCAGGATATAAAATCAATGCACAGAAATCAGTTGCATTTCTATACACCAAGAACAAGACAGAAGAAAGAGAAATTAAGGAGTTGATCCCATTTACAATTGCACTCCAAAGAATAAGATAACTTAGGAATAAATCTTACCAAAGAGGCAAAGGACCTGTACTCAGAAAACTATAGAATATTCATGAAAGAAATTGAAGAAGACACAAAGAAATGGAAAAATATTCCATGCTCATGGATTGGAAGAACAAATATTGTTAAAATGTCTATGCTACCTAGAGCAATCTACACATTCAATGCAATCCCTATCAAAATACCATCAACTTTTTTCACAGAACTGGAACAAATAATCCTGAAATTTGTATGGAACCAGAAAAGACCCCAAATAGCCAGAGGAGTATTAAAGAAAACCAAAGCTGGTGGCATCATAATTCTGGACTTCAAGCTCTATTACAAAGCTGTAATCATTAAGACAGTATGGTACTGGCACAAAAACAGACAGATAGATCAATGGAAGAGAATAGAGAACCCAGAAATGGACCCTCAACTCTATGGTCAACTAATCTTCAACAAAGCAAGGAAGAATATCGAATGGAAAAAGGACAGTCTCTTCAACAAATGGTGTTGGGAAAATTGAACAGCTACATGCAGAAGACTGAAACTGGACCATTTCCTTACACCATACACAAAAATAGACCTCAAAATGTATGAAAGACCTAAATGTGAGACAGGAGTCCATCAAAATCCTAGAGGAGAACACAGGTAGCATCCTCTTCGACCTCAGCCACATCAACTTCTTCCTAGAAACATTGCTGAAGGTAAGGGAAGCAAGGGCAAAAATGAACTATTGGGACTTAATGAAGATAAAATGCTTTTGCACAGCAAAAGAAACAGTCAACAAAACCAAAAGACAACTGACAGAATGGGAGAAAATATTTGCAAATGACGTATCCAATAAAGGGCTAGTATCCAAAATCTGTAAAGAACTTATCAAACTCAACACCCAAAGAACAAATAATCCAATCAAGAAATCAAGGAATGGGCACAAGACATGAACAGATATTTCTGCAAAGAAGATATCCAAATGGCCAACAGACACATGAAAAAATGCTCAACATCACTCCAGCATCAGGGAAATACAAATCAAAACCACAATGAGATACCATCTGACACCAGTCAGCATGGCTAAAATTAACACGTCAGGAAACGGCAAATGTTGGAGAGGATGTGGAGAAAGGGGAACTCTCTTACACTGTTGGTGGGAATGCAAGCTGGTGCAACCACTCTGGAAAACAGTATGGAGGTTCCTTAAAAAGTTGAAAATAGAGCTACCCTATGACCCAGCAATTGCACTACTGAGTATTTACCCCAAAGATACAAATGTAGTGACCAGAAGGGGCATCTGCACCCCAATGTTTATAGTAGCAATGTCCACAATAGCCAAGCTACAGAAAGAGCCCAGATGTCCATCAACAGATGAATGAATAAAGAAGATGTGGTGTGTATATATATATATATATATATATATATATATGGAATATTACTCAGCCATCATAAAATGAAATCTTGCCATTTGCAACAATGTGGTTGGAACTAGAGGGTATTATGCTAAGTGAAATAAGTCAATCAGAGAAAGACAATTATATTATCTCACTCATATGCAGAATTTAAGAAACAAGGCAGAGAATCATAAGGGAAGAGAGGAAAAAATAAAACAAGACAAAACCAGAGAGGGAGACAAACCATAAGAGACTCTTAATCTCAGGAAACAAACTGAGGGTTGCTGGAGGGGAGGTGGTTGGGGGGATGGGGTGGCTGGGTGATGGACATTAGGGAGGGTATGTATTGTGGTAAGCACTGTGTATTGTGTAAGACTGATGAATCACAGACCTCTACCCCTGAAACAAATGATACATTATATGTTAAAAAAAAAAAAAAAGAAAGAAAGAAACACCAGAGAGCATCCTTTTCCTCTTTTTCCCATTGAGTGCACCAAAAGATCACAGGAAAACTTAGTGACTATCTTCAAGCCAAGAAAAGAAGACTCACAATGAAACCTACATTGCTTCCATCTTGATCTTGGACTTCCTAGCTTCTAGAACTACAAGAAATGAATTCTTGTTATTTAAGCCCCCCAGCCTGATATTTTGTTATGGCAGCCTGAGCTAAGACAGGCCAGTTCAGTACAGTTTTACTTCCTGGGCTGGCAGGTCTCCTTGTGAGTTATCTGGAAATTCCTATTAAGATTTAACATTTGAGTCTCATCTTGAGAGATGCCTTCCATAAAGTTTACTATTAGAACAGTCCTCATTTGCATACATCTAAGTGATCCTATGACTTATGGAGGTTTGAAGGGCAGGAAACAACAGTTGAATTTATCCACACGGAAAGTTTCTACAAAGGAATCTTCTATATTTTCCTTGAAGAAAATGGCTCTATTTGCATATTGGTTTTCAGAAGGCTATTGAATTTCTTGCTGGAGACATTTATTAGAACCATTTAAAGGATCTTTTGGGAATGGGTATAAATAAGAAAAAGGAAAGTAGGTAAGTTTCCCTTTCACATTTTTCTTTCATTTGGGATGTTTGGTTCAGGGAGGAATTCAAGTATCAAAATGTATGGGGGGGAAATGGAATCTTCTGTGATTCTAGGCCTTGTCATCTTAAAATATGTATAAAGAGAAAGTATGTCAAGTGCATGGGTTTTTATTGGTTTTGTTCATTAATGTGTCCCAATGCTTAGAACAGTTCCTCACCCTTTGTAGGTGTTCCAGAAATATTCGCTGAAAGAATGAAATGAATGGATGAGGAAGAATCCTCAAGAAAAATTTCTCTCAGCTACATGGATGGTCACAGTGGCAAGCTCTTCCATGAGTGAGAGGTAAAGCAAATGTGATACAAAGGAACAGGTGAATTTAAATAATGGGTATGCAGGTGTTCACTTTACTTTTCTTTCACCTATTCTGAAGATTTAAAATGTAACAAAAATAAAGAGTGGAGGATAAACATAATGATATAATAATTGATATATACTCCCATCCCAGTCTCTGTTGACCTGATTCCATTTGCTTCCATAGATAACTATTTTTATTAGTTTCTTGCGTATCACTTGAAAAAACTTTAATGTAGATACAAGTACATATGAATAAATATTCTTATTTTCCCCTTTCTTATATAAAAGACAACATAACAAGTAGATTTGTTGTGTGCTTCCTTCATTCCTCCTCTCTCTTCCCCCCTTCATTCTCCCTCTTTTTTTCTCCTTCATTCTTGGTTTAATAATAAATTCTGATGCATTTTTTTCATATAAGTTCAAAGAGAGCTTTCTTATTCTGTATTTAGCAAAATATTTCATAGAGTGATTATGTCACCAGTCACTGGTTAAAAAAATCCTATAATTAATAACTTTTATATTAAATTCTTATATATATGCATACATATATATACAATATGATATTTAATATAATTGAGATTTTATATAATATGTTTTAATATCTGGTAGGGTCAATTCTCCTTTATTTTTTTTTTCTTTTCTAGACTTTTCCTCAATATTCTTGATTGGTTATTTTTTTCAGATCAGCTGTAGAATTAGTCTTGCCTTGGGAAAGCAATCTATTTGTAGATAAATGGATAGGTTGATTGATAGATTAAGTTACTCAGGGAGCATTTTATATTAAATTTATAAATAAACATTGGGAGAATTTTTCTATTTCTGTTGAATTATTATATTTAAAAACATGATATATCTTTCCATTTGTTTTATGTATTTTTCAAATTCTTCATCAAGCATCAGTTGTTCCTCTGAGAATATACAACTGAATCTCAACATAGTTATTTCTCCATTTTCTCATCTCATCTATATGTTACCGCATGTTCTATCATTGTAAGTATCATGCTATGATCAAATTATTCCTTTTTATGACTATATCCCTTTCTGACAGTAATTTCCATTTGAGAAGGAGTCATGGATTTTGGAATGAAGAAAATTGGAATGAAGAAAACTATGAAGTAGACTTTCTCATTATTCCCATGTAATAGTTTTCTAAGGTAAGATTTAGAGATTTGTGACTTGGATAATCCTAAAATTACCAAGCTATTAAGTGAAGCCTATTCTTAGATGAAGACCCTCTGATTTAAATCCTATATTCTTCCATACCCTATGCTATTTGACATGAAAGTTACATGCTAAAATGTTATGGTTTTTCAATTTTATGTCTTTCTACCTTTAGAGAAATTAGCATTGTCTCACAAAATTGTTGTGATAATGTGAAATCTAAAGACATCTCTAAGTGATGACATTTCATGCTATGGCACCAGGAAAAGAGATATGCTTGGCCATTTGATCTTCTTATTAAGGCTAAATTACATCATCATCATCATTATCATCATAGAAACAAAGCATTATGCATCAGACTTTGAATTAATACTTTAACATGATTTCATTAAACTTGTCAACATTGGTATTATCAGATTGCTTTTACAGATGAGGAAACTGATGCTGAGAAAATTTTAGCAACTTGTCCAAGGTCCTAGGATTGGTTGGGGCAGAAGCAGAAGTCAAATCCAGATCTGTTTAACTTCAAACTCAAGTTCTTTCTGTTGAGATGCTTTCCATAAAGGTGGCATGTACTCTACCCATGTTTAAAGTTTGTGTTCAAGGATATTTCCTTGGAATTTTCAGTTTTCATCAAATTAAGATGGATTTGGAACAAGGTAGCAGGTAAAAAAAAAAAAAAAAGAGTGCCCTCTCCTCTTGGTAAAGTATTCAGTGTCACTATTTATTTATTTTTAACCAAATGGCCCTTGGAGATTTTAGTATTTCCTCTCTGTGAAAATATATTTGCATATCCTGTAGCTGAAAAAGTCAATGAGTAATTCATGAGTAATTTAGGAAATGCTGGCTATAAACTTGTAGATACTTACATAGTTCCCATAAATTATAGTCAAAACTATAATTTGTTCAATTGGAATTCTGGTAAAAGCTTGCATTTACATAGAATATCCAAATGCCAAATGTTAACATTCATTTTAAAACCAACATATTGGGGCTATTTCCTCATATAATTTAAATTAAATTCATACTCCATACCAGAAGCAATAAGGTTTGTTTTCTTCTATTGGGGGAAAAAAAGACAAAAGTATTTATGCACAGTTAGAGGCAAGCACATGGTGGAAATAACTGCAAACCTACAAACATGACAGGAGCAAGAAATGTTTAATAAACATAAATAAACTGAGTAACATATACAATGCAAATATCTGTTACATAAATAGAATGTATAGCACCCTTTACAGAATTAGCTATCAGAATAAAATTACAAACAAATTGAAAAAACTAAAGTGAAAGTGTGATCAAGAAAAGATGACATTTTCTGAGCGGAGAATATTGCGGGAAGAGGCAGCTTATGTTGGGAATCAAGGGATGAGCTTTGGATAGTTTCAGTTGGAGATCCCTAGCAAATGTTCACAGAGAGATATCTAAGTAATCCATTAGATATAGGATACTGAAATGCAGGGTGAGGTTGGGCTGTAGAGATAAATGGGAAATCATTACCATATAACAATACTTAAACCCGCTACAAAAACAAACATGGTGTTAGACTTTCTGGGGGTCATTCCTGGGGGAATGATGTAGATGGAAAAGATGGCATATTCAGGATGAATTCCTATGGTTTTCTAACATTCAGATATGGAATCAATGAAGAGGAACCCACAAAGTATACTGTAAGGAGTTACAAGTAAGGCAGGATGTGGAACAATAGAAAATGGTAACTTAGAGCCAAGTGAAGAAGGAATCTAATGAGGAAGAGTTGGTTAATTATATGAAACCTAAAAGCAAAGTAAGATAAGGACCAAAAACTGTCCGTTGTATTTAGCATCAAAGAGGTCATTGATAATGTTAATCAAAGATACTTCAGTAGAGTCATGTGTATGAAAGTCTCACTAGAATAGGTTCAAGAGAAACTGGTGGGGAGACAATAGGGAAAAACAGGAGTCAGCTATTTTGAGGAATATGTAAAGTGGAGCAGAGAAGTGAGGTCATAGGAGAGAGAATTTAGATCTGAGGAGAATTTTTTAAAGATGGGAAACAGGATAACACATGTTTGTGATATAAATGATCAATAAAGACAGAAATACTAATGATACAGAAGAGAGAGGAAACTAAAGTGTAAGAAGAGGTAAGAGGAGGTGAGATTCAGTGTATAGGTCAGTCAAGGAGTTGCCTGAGGGAGAAGCAAAGTTTGTTGACCAAATAAGGAAGAATTTTCCAGCTTGACTTAGTGATAATAACTGTTCTTGTCTGATTTCTGAGGACCTCATGTGCTCTGAAAAAATGTGGCATTAAACGCTAATATAATGGTGGCCTTCACTATATGTTGAGTAGATCGCACATTTGATGGCTCATGTGAGTGAGCCAGTGGAAACAAATGCGGTGTTAAGTAGCAAAAACTTATCTTCAATAATAAAATATCAAACCCATAGCTTTCATTCACAAATAATTTTGAGAAGTGTTTTGAGTTCAATTGAACTGAACTAAATCCTTTTTAGGGGGCTAAAATATGATAGTAAGGGTTTCTTTCTTAATTTATTCAACAAACTTCTACTGAAAGGATATAAAGATGGATAAAATATAGTTCTTGCTTTTAAGGGGCCAATAAGGAGAGTATAGAAGAAAATTAGCAATTATAGTACAGTGTGATTAGTGCAATGATAAAAGTTAATGCACATGGAAATATGGGAATAAAGAGGAGAAGTAAATCATTAGTGAGATAGAGCAGGACAAATAAAGACCTCCCCTATACAGATGTATAACCAAAGTTTTGAAGGATGATTTGATAACAAGATGAACTGTGAAAAGTAGTAGAAGCAAGACAGTCCAGAATGAGGAAGCAGAACAAAGGTGAGAAACAGCCTGAGGGCATTAGGCTGAAGGATCTATGCTGTTGCATGCTACCTCCCCTGGCTTGTGAGTTAGTACAATTATAATTACTGTTGCACAGCATTACCAAGCCTCCCATACTTAATATCAACTTTTATTGTAAATATATGTGTGAACTGCAAATTAACATTCACATTCCATTAATTTATCATTATATTACAAACCAGAACATAGACTAGGAATTATAAAACCTGTGTGAAAAAAATTCTCTTTTAATTTCACAGTAATTCTTATGTATGTATTATTAGAAATACTTCAATGTCTATCACTGGTTCTCTTTCATAAAATAATTTCTTATTTTAGTGGTTCCAGGTAGGATCTATTCAGTTTGACACACATCTTAACTGTTAAATGTTATTTTTCTATTAAAATTCATAAAGTCCAGGAAAATTCAATTCAGTACAAGTTAAATGCCTTACCTCCCACCTGCCATCTGCACAAAGCATATAATTTCCCTAAAATTATGCAAAAATTAGCTAATTAAGATTTAATTTGCTAATCCTTGCTCAGTTAAACTAGTGACATATGCAAATTGCCTGCTGAGCCCTTTAAAATTTTTGAAGCAAATGATAAAGATTTCTTATGAGTTTAAAAAAAATGTAAAGAATCTGGTGATTGACACAACATAGCAGTAGATAGCTGCATAAATACTTACTATAGTTTTATTAGAAGCACAAATTGGCATATTCATAAAAAGCTGATGAAATGCTTGTATAGGCATGTTAATTACAATGTCTCTAGGATCATAAAGGCATTAGAACAAGAGGAAATTAACAGTGTGGACCTCCAAAAAGAAAATATATTCCCTTCCTTATTTATACAATTATGGAAATTTTCATAGTTTTTCTAAAACATTGGTTCAGTGCTTTTCACCTTTGAAAAAATCCTCTTCAATGAGAAACAGAATATCTACTATATTCTGGGAGGAATTACTTGGAATGACTTAGCATTGAGTTTCCTTAAGAAAGAGTCAGTGAATATCAAAACAATTCTTAAGTCAATATGGTGTGTGAATGTTTTCTAGACTCCAAAACTCTAGTTGTCTTATTGAATCATTCAGTGCTAAGGAAGCTGTGTTGGTGTTGTATAGAAATGGATCAACCAAGAGGAAAGATACGTTTTGTGTGTGTGTGTGTGTGTGTATGTGCTGTGTGATATGTGAGTTTATACGAATAGTTGACTTTTCAAATAGTTAAAACAGAGAGGACGACTAAACAGATCCACATTAAGTACATCCTAAAAAAATCTTTTAAAAAGAATTTATCTGTTGGCAAATGGTATTTCCCCTTGTAATATAACATGATACAATATTGTTTTAAATAGTTGAATATTATATATTTGATGATCCCTAAAATGATATGAAAAATTCTCATTTGTTTATTTTATAATATAGAACAAACACTCTGCTGGGTCTTTTACATATACTGCTTAGGAACATCTTTGGACATCTGATCTCTGGAATTATAAGATAACACGTGTGTTGTTTAAGCAACTAAATTTATTGCAATTTGTTACAGTAGCAATAGGATATTAATACAGCTACTTATTATCATCATTACTGATACTATCTACAGAGAACACTTATTTTGCAGCTGGACTGGGAAAATGAAATGATTATCTCTGGAGATGTCTTTGTTCTGCTTCCTCATGTCTGGTTTTGACTATTGGCTAAATAAAGGGCAGTGAGATTGATCATGTGCTTGTTAGAGTTTGAAACTCCCCTGGGGACCAGCAGGGTCAGTTTGTTTACTGATGGCTTCACTTAGCAAATTGATTAGATAATCTGGCTTGGCTATGTGACCAGAGGGGTAAAAAGACCCCACTGGAAATTTGTCCTTGAATTTTCTTGAAGTCAAGGTTCACATCACAGTTTTTGGTGGGTCAGTCTGGAGACAAAGGGTTTCCATGTGTGAATTCTGGATCCTTGGAAGCTTAAACTTGGATGTGTCTCTACCAATAATGTTCACCTGCACTATCTTCTCTTACTATACATATCCTTTGCCTTTAAATTAAAGCTTTGTATATATATGCTTAGTAGAGTCCTGTAAGTTCTTTCAAATATCCAAACTTGGTAAGTTTTTACACTATTATTTCACATGTTTTTAACATTTATTAGGTTTTATTTAACATAATAATTTAATGTAATTAGGTTCTAGAAATGGCATCCACTCCCTAAGATATCCAAGAATCCCTGTAATAAGAGTTTACAGGGATTCCTGGATATTTTCAAGAAGTTTGTCGTACAATGTCTTATTAATTACACTAGGATATGACTCTACAATTTTGTTTCTTAAATGTTTACATCTCCCCCCCAAATTATTGTGAATGTACTAATCACTGAACATTGTGTTAAGCAATCTGCAAAGGAAATGACTGAATTAATCTTGCACACACAGACACACACACAAACTATACAGAATCTCAAAAGATATGGCTTTTAACATCATTTGCATCATTGACTAATATTTCATAAATGAATATTTCTTTAGAATGTTCATTAGAATGCCTCAGAGGACCCTCAAAACAATTGTCAATGTGGCAGATTAGCAAACATGCAAAGAGCCCACTTGCTATGAAGTGCATTTCATGTTATAGCAGCAGAGGGTAATCAACCAGAAATTAATTCTTTTCATGTTGTGACCCATATAACTGTGAAGCAAAATGTGATCTTGACATTGGGAATTAGAGTTGCTTGCAATCAGGCAGGAGTAATACTATTCAGGTGACACCATTTTGTAAGGTTTCAATTAGTTCACATAATAGGGGGCTTTATGATGATAGGAACACAAGTCAAATCAATATCAAGGGGTTATCAAAACAGTGTTGTTTCAATTAATCAGTCAACCATTCCCCCTTTGCTCATCATTGAGTTTAGATGTTGCTCTCAAGAGTTGGTTAGTATGGAGTCTTGTGGAGGTTTGGATCTCAGATGTTGAAGTCAGGTGATCTTTTATTTTTTATACTTCCTCCTGTAATACTTGCTTCTTTCATCATGTGATAATGATGAAGGCATAAAGAATCTCTGCACGATTAATGATCTGAGGAAGATAATTGCAAGCACAGGAGGAAGTTGCTAGTTATTAGCCCTCAATGACCATTCGTTCTTGAAAAATATACCTGAAGTTTTATTGCCTTTTTGAATTAAACTGATGGTAAAATAAACAAAACAGAACCCTCCACCTTACATTCATTTAAAAAATGTCTCATACATTAAATGATCAACCAGTTTACTAGATGTTAAATATGCTATCCCAATTATAGCAATTAGTTCATTTATTCACCCACATAACAAAAAAGTTTACTATATGTCAGGCATTGTGTTGGATTGTACTAATACAAACTGAATAATAATTCTAGTATTTATATGTAGATCCTCAAGACTACTATGTAGGGTAGGTTCTAGAATAATATCTAGAAGTAGAATTATCTTTTCACTGAGTTCATATTGTTAATTAAAAATAAATTTAAAAAATTAAATGTTAGAAATCACATATTTATATGAGTGTATATGAAAGCATCACATTGTAGAAACAAATACAATTATAATAAGGGAAAAGCTAATTAATTTATGATGTAACCTATAATGGAATATTACACAGCCATTAAAAATCATGTGGCTCAAGAGAATTAATAACATAAAAGTCCTCAAGATTAAATGTTCAATGTAGAATCAGCATATCTAACAAAATATACATTATGAAGCAAATTGTGTTAGAAAATATGTGATTATTTAAAAAGACCTGAAAAAAATATAAACAGCAGTAATTCTAGGGGGCCAGGATTTTGAAAAGCAATTTGTCATGAGGTTATAAAAATCTTTAAACATAGTCATATCACTGGACCTAGTAATTTTATTTCATCAAGGTATTATATATAATTTTTGAAAATCAAGAAAATCTGAGTGTAACTGATAATAGGTAGAAATTTATGTAGATATTCAAAACAACTAAAGAATAATTTCAATGATATGAGAAATACTCAGCACAATGGTAAGTGAAACCATCAGGATGTTTTCAACCATGTAAATATACACAAGCATGTTAGTAGTATAACCTTGAAGCTGTAACCAAATATTCAAACATAGCCTTGATACCAGAATCAAAATGGATATCATTTTAGCATCTAAGGAGACAATGAGATCCTCTAGTAGATAAGAAGACTCAAGACAATTCTGTCATTTTTTTAAATTCTTTAGACACAGGAGGTAGATAGTTTAATATCTTAGCCAAAAAAATACAAAAAGGAAACAAGATATTTGGCAGACTGAGTAGGTTGGAAACTTCCTGTGTAGATCACGGTCTTGAACTTTGTAAATTTTGAGGACTGTAAGACAAACCTCTCTTTATCATGAAGTCCTTGACACAAACTACATATAGGATTCAATGTTTCTCAGCGAACGCTTCAACATGAATTCAGTCAGAGCTCCAGCTAAACTCTCAGCCCATCATGCAAAGTCTGCCTACTGAGAAGATTGCCCATCAATTAGGATATGCAATTACTTTATTAGTGAGTAAATGTTAATTTTCAAAAAACAAGAAAATTAAACATATACATTAAATATTTGGATAATATTTGGACATAAGGATGGATATTTTAAAGATTTGTAATGTCTGAGCACCTGTGCGGCTCAGTTGTTAAGTGTCTGCCTTCGGCTCAGGTCATGATCCCAGGGTCCTGGGATTGAGCCCCGCATAGGGCTCCCTGCTCAATGGGAAGCCTGCTTCTCCCCCCCCAACCCGCCCTGCTTGTGTTCCCTCTCTTGCTGTGTCTCTTTCTGTCAAATAAATAAAATCTTAAAAAAAAAAAAAAAGATTTGTAATGTTTAAGATAATCTGATCTACTGGGGAAATATTAAGTTTTCTGAAGCCAAATCATCATAATTGAGTAACTTAATTATGATTTTTGGTGGAAATTTTCTAAATTTATATAAAACCTTGGAACATGAAATTCCTCATATTTGTGAATTTAACATGCTAGATTTAAGTACTTTGGAAATTATTTTTATTATTATTAAAATAGAAAACTAAAGTACCTCAAAATGGAAATCAAGCACATAAATTTACAACTGTAGTATAAAATACTTGAAGGAGCTTGAGAAACCTTGTAATTGGGACCAAATATTATCAAAGACACCCTACAATTGAATTTTTTAAATATTTCAGATTATACATTTGTCAAATGTTGGCAAATGAATTTAATACTTAATGGAGAGCTATGTTTCTAATTATAATATTAGTAGCAATTAATAATTTCAAAAATGTACCTCTGAATGATCATCTTTTCTAGGTCCCTATAACTGTTACTAAGAATATTAGCTAGCCTACATTAATAATATGATATACATACACATGATAAATCTGAAAGAAAATGTACCAAAATATTTACAGTATTAATCTCCATTTCATGCAATTATGTGTTTTTATATTTTTTCAATTTCTGTTTTTTTAAAGATTTTTTTTTATTTGAGGGGAGAGAGTGAGCTCATGCAGGAGCAGGGGAAGGGCAGAGAGAGAAGCAGACTCCCTGCTGAGCAGGCAGCTGATGATGGGCTCAATTCCAGGACCTTGGGACCATGACCTGAGCCAAAGGCAGACACTTAACTGACTGAGCCACCCAGGTGCCCCTATTTTCTTAATTTTCTACAGTCAGAAACTCTAATTGAAATTTACCAATTCTGCAACCACTTTATCACTTGACCACAATGTGACTGGACAAATGGACAGGCTCTCCTTGTTTCTTTCTGAGCAAAATGTTCCAGAATAACACCACTAATTCACAGGATTATTATAAATATTTAAAAACAAGTAAAAATGAATACACTATTTAAACAATAAAATCCTATACCAATGGAAAGTTTTTTTCTTCTTATGGTCTTTATAGAAATATCATAATGATAACAAACACGTTTCTTTTCTTCATGAAACTTAAAATTTAGCCAGAGATTAGAGAGTGTATTAAACCAGCCCCTATAGTGAGCAAATTCTTCAACAGAAATAAAGCATTCAGATGAAGAAAATGAACAAGAGTGTGAATGAATGGGTCAAATGAATAGGGAGAATATGAAAAAGATTAAACTGATGTTGTGAAACGTAAAGATTGCTTTGCTTAAAATGCCATAGGCTAAGTACTGTGATAAGCAGGTGAAATGTAACATTAACAGCAGCATATAACCTAGTGTGAGAAGTGACAGCATAGAGATGAATATATACTGATTGCCAGTGGGGTTTGAAGGTATTTCAGAGGGATTATGGAGAACTTCACAGTGATGTTTGATCAGGATTTTGAAGAATGAGCAGAAGCTTCATCAGGCAGAAAAGAGGAAGAGTTTATTTTAGGTAAAGGGAACAGCACTTTTAAAGGCGGAGCAGTAGGACATTTCTTGGAGTAGCTGAGAATGTTTTAAACATATCTCCACTACTGGATGCTGGGCAAAGTTCAATTATATATTCTGCAACAGTAGAAGGCAGATATATTTCAGGGAACATAGGGAAGCATTGGATTGCTGTTGTATACCTCAATATCTCCATTTTATGGTTATGCGCTTTTTTTGTTGTATATAAATGTGTTTCTCTATGCATTAAAATGTTAATTTCAATCACTACACCTAAGTAGGGATGCTTTAAAGGTTATGTTGGTTTTCAGGCAAATATTTTTTTCACTTCAAGTGTATACCACTTGAAAGAAAAATAATGCTTTTAATAAAAACAATTATGACAAGTCAAAGACTCAAATCTCAGATTGATAGCAAACTTTTCCATAACAAAACCTGATAACTGCATGGTCCCAGATAACAAATTCCGAGATTACACTGCTTTATTTGCCTTTTGTAGTAGTTTGCTTGTTTTTCCTTTGATGTTTTCCTTAACAGTTTATAGCATAGGCAGAACTGTCTAACAGTGCTTAGAATTCCCTAGAGATCAATTAGAAGAAAGAGAATCATTGTTCCTGCCAGGTGTACAATTGCACTGACACTTAAAATCACTTACTAACTCATTTTAAAAATAAATCCCCCAAACTAACCTTTGGGAAGAAGTCAACCAAGATTTGCTGTTTTTAATTCTATTGCCAATAGCAGCAATTTCATTTCTTTCTGCATAATGAAATAATTACTTGTTCACCTACAGACTCTTACATTTCCCTTGGGAGCATCAACAGAAGGAAAAGAAGTGCAAATTATTTGACTAAGATTTGAAAATATTAATATTTCAGGAGGATTAAGTAGTGTCAAATAATAAATTCACCTCAAAGAACAAGAGTTTGGGGAAGGAGTAGGGAGAGAGTCTATTGAGGTAATTAGAATCAATGTTCAGTTTCCACAGGGTGAAGGTCTTAAGTGATTTTGTGTGTGTGTTTTGTTTTTGCTCCCAAGTTTATTGAGATATAATCCACATACAATACACCTATTTAACGTGAGCAATTCAATGTTTTTAGGTATATTCACAGTGTTGTGCAACCATCACCAAAATCTAATGTCAGAACATTTTTGTTCCCCCTTAAATAAGCCCATGCCCATCAAGATTGTTTTGGCCATTATGAGTAACTTGCACTTCCATATAAATTTTAGGATTATCTTGTCAATTTCTGCAAAAAAGTCAAGTGGGATTCAAATAGGGATTGTGTTATCTGTAACTCAATTTGGGAGGTATTGCTCCTTTAACAATAGTAAACTCCTGATCCATGAATGTGGAATATTTTCCCATTTATGTCAATCTTCTTTACTCTCTTTGAAAAATGTTTTATAGTTTTCAGTATATAAGACTTGTACTTATTTTGTTAAACTTATTTGTAATTTTTTGGATATTATTATAAATGGAATTGTTTTCTTAGTTTTGCTTTCAGAATATTCATAGCCCAACGTATAGAAATACAACTGATTTGTGTATGCTGATCATATATCCTGTAACTTTGTTGAAATTTTTAATAGCTCTAGGCATTTTCTACTTGATTATTTAGGATTTTTTTCTGTTCAAAATTCCATCACCTTTAAACAGAGATAGCTTTGGGGCTCAGTCTGTTAAGCACATGACTCTTGATTTCAGCTCAGGTCATGATCAGGGTTGTGAGATCAAGCCTCACATGGGGCTCTGTGCTGGGTTTGGAGCCTATTTAAGATTCTCTCTCGCCTGGGGGGAGGAGCAAGATGGTGGAGGAGTTGGAGACCTGGATTTCATCTGGTCCCAGGAATTCAGCTGGATAAGGACCAAACCATTCTGAACACCTATGAACTCAACAGGAGATCAAAGAAAAGAATAGCACAACTCTCTGAACAGAAAAGCGACCACTTTATGGAAGGTGGGATGTGCGGAGAAAAGAATCCGAGGTGATATTCAGGAGGATAGACGGTGGGGGAGGGGGACCTCCATCGGCTGATTCTGGCAAGTGATAGAGCAGCAGAGCACAAAATCGGAACTTTTAGAAGTTGGCTCTGCTGAGGGACGTCACTCCAGTGGCTAAGCAGGGGGTGGAACCCTCGTGGGACAGTGTGGTCTCAGGACCCTTGGGGTCACAAAAAGACCAGGGGTGCCTGAGTGTGGCAGAGCTCCCAGGTATCAGAGCAGGGAAGCCAGATGCAGAGACGGAGCCGAGGAGTGGGCTCTCAGCTCGGGGTTGCCATAAAACATGATCCGCGGCACAGTCGAACCCCTGTTCCTCCAGCAGGGACCGAACAAGTGGCAGATCTGGGGATATTCCCCTTCCTCCCTCAGGAGGAGCAGTGCAGAAATGTACCACAGGGATCTGCTGGGTTTGGAGACTCTACACGGGGTCGTGTGCCAGATATAGAAACGCTCGGTCACAGGCCGGGTGAGCACAGAGTGCAGCTAGAGACCTGGGAGACTGGAGTGACTGATTGCTTTTCTCTGGGGGCTCATTGAGGAGTGGGGCCCCCGAGTTCTCAGCTCCTCCAGGGCAGAAATTGGGAGGCCGCCACTTTCACTCTTGTCCTCCAAAGCTGTACAGAAAGCTTGCAGGGAACAAAAGCTCCCGAGAGCAAACCCGAGCAGATTACTTAGCCCGATTCCGACAAGGGTGGGGCAATTCTGCCTCTGGCAAAGACATTTGGGAACCATGGCAACAGGCCCCTCCCCCAGAAGATCAGCAAGAACAGCCAGCCAAGATGAAGTTTACCGATCAATGAGAATGGCAGAATTCCAGCCCTAGGGGAATACTGCATATAGAATTCATGGCTTTTTTACCATGATTCTTTAGTCTTTCAAAGTTAATTTTTTTTACTGTCTCTTTTTTTAATTTTTCTTTTTCTCTTTTTCAACCAACATCTTATCAATCCCTTTTTTAAAAAACATTTTTTATTTTTTTTCATTTTTAGAGTCATATTCTATCCCTTTATTGTAGTTACTCTTATTTTTGGTATATATAATCTGTTCTCTCTTTAAAATTTTGACATACAGTTTCTTCTAACAGATCAAAATATACCCTAAATCTCTAGTGTATGGCTTTGTTCTAGTCTCCTGCCTCATCATATTCTCTCCCCCACCTTTTTTTTTTTAAAGATTTTATTTATTTATTTGAGAGAGAGAATGAGATAGAGAGAGCATGAGAGTGGGGAGGGTCAGGGGAAGAAGCAGACTCCCTGCTGAGCAGGGAGCCCGATGTGGGACTTGATCCCAGGACTCCAGGATCATGACCTAAGCCGAAGGCAGTCGCTTAACCAACTGAGCCACCCAGGCGCCCCCCACCTTTTTTTTTTAATCCTCTTCTTTCTTTTTTCAACTAACTTCTTATCTTATACATTGCTTTTAAAAAATCTTTTATAATCTTCATCTTTACAGTCATATTCCATCCTTTCATCATATTTACCCTTATTTTTGTACATATATAAGTTTTTCTTTCTTTAAAATTTTGGGAGGCACTTTCTTTTTTTTTTTTTTTAAAGATTTTATTTCTTTATTTGAGAGAGAGAGAATGAGAGAGAGAGAACACATGAGAGGGGAGAGGGTCAGAGGACGAAGCAGACTCCCTGCCTAGCAGGGAGCCCGATGCGGGACTCGATCCAGGGACTCCAGGATCATGACCTGAGCCAAAGGCAGTCGCTTAACCAACTGAGCCACCCAGGCGCCATGGCACTTTCTTCTAACAGACCAAAATATGCCCAAAATCTACTGTGTGACACTGATCTATGCACCAGCCTGATCATATTTGATCATATTCTGTTATGTTTTGTTTTGTTTTTGTTTGTTTTTATCTTTATCTTTATTTTTTTTTCTTTTTTCTTACTTTCCCTTTCTTTTCCCCCAGTTTCAGGTCTTTTCTGATTTGTTTAGTGTATATTTTCTGGGGACGTTGTTATCCTGTTAGCATTTTGTTCTCTCATTCAGCTATTCTCCTTTGGACAAAATGACAAGACAGAAAAAATCACCTCAACAAAGAAGAACAAGAGGCAGTATGGACTGCCAGGGATCTTTGATACAGACATTAGTAAGATGTCGGAAATAGAGTTCAGAATGATGATTTTAAAGATACTAGCTGGGCTTGAAAAAAGCATGGAAGTTATTAGAGAAACCTTTTCTAGAGAAATAAAAGAACTAAAATCTAACCAAGTCAAAATAAAAAAGGCTATTTATGAGGTGCAATCAAAAATGGAGGGTCTGACTGCTAGGATAAATGAGGCAGAAGAGAGAATAAGTGATATAGAAGACCAAATGATGGAAAATAAAGAAGGTGAGAAAGAGAGATAAACAACTACTGGATCACGAGGGCAGAATTCGAGAGATAAGTGATATCATAAGACGAAACAACATTAGAATAATTGGGATCCCAGAAGAAGAAGAAAGAGAGAGAGAGAGGGGCAGAAGGTATAATGGAGCAAAGTACAGTGAGAACGTCCCTAATTTGGAGATGGAAACAGGCATCAAAATCCAGGAGACACAGAGAACCCCCCTCAAAATCAATAAAAATAGTTCAACACCCTGACATCTAATAGTAACACTTAAGAATCTCAGAGACAAAGAGAAAATCCTGAAAGCAGCTCGGGAGAAGAGACCTGTAACCTACACTGGTAGAAACATTAGAATGGCAACAGACCTATCCAAGAGACCTGGCAGGCCAGAAAGGACTGGCAGGATATATTCAGAGCACTAAATGAGAAAAATATGCAGCCAAGAATACTATATCCAGCGAGGCTGTCATTGAAAATAGAAGGAGAGATAAAAAGCTTCCAGGACAAACAAAAACTAAAGGAATTTGGAAACACGAAACCAGCCCTACAAGAAATCTTGAAAGGGGTCCTCTAAGCAACATAGACAAGAAAGGAACACAGACAATATACAGTAACAGTCACCTTACAGGCAATACAATGGCACTAAATTCCTATCTTTCAATAGTTACCCTGAATGTAAATGGGCTAAATGCCCCAATCAAA
>NC_138379.1:53596558-53616456 GCF_054177405.1 Leptonychotes weddellii
CATTCTGCATGGAGCACTGGGTGTT
Organism: Leptonychotes weddellii; assembly: GCF_054177405.1. Classification (NCBI taxonomy): domain Eukaryota; kingdom Metazoa; phylum Chordata; class Mammalia; order Carnivora; family Phocidae; genus Leptonychotes; species Leptonychotes weddellii. The sequence goes on from NC_138379.1 coordinate 53,596,584, forward strand.
ATGCACAAACAATGAATCATGGAACACTTCATCTAAAACTAATGATGTAATGTATGGGGATTAACATAAGAATAAAAAAAAATTAAAAAAAATAAAGTTAATTGCATTAGGAAAGCCTTTTCTTTTTTCTTTAGGATTTATTTATTAATTTGAGAGAGAGAGCACAGTCAGAGGGAGGGGCAGAGAGAGAGAAGCAGACTCCCCACGAAGCATGGAGCCCAACAAAGGGCTTGATCCCATGACTCCAAGATCACCTCCTACACCAAAATCAAGAGTTGGATGCTTAGCCGACTGAGCCACCCAGGTACCCCTAGGAAAGTATTTCTAATTTGAGGAAGACTGAGACCTGTCATTAAAAACTCAAATTGTAGAATGTCTATGAAGTCCTTGGGCCAGTTTTTAATTGCTTACAGTTCCTACCTTGGTGTAAAAAAAAAGGCAAATGCTGTAGTATTAACAAAGTTTATCTGAGCACATGTTATTAACTATTCCACAAATATACACTGAATGCAAAGTACTAGTTTTATTACCAGTAAGTCAACTGGGACACTACTTGATGTAAGGTGGGAAAAGGATGAGAGTAGGTTATTAACTGGAAATAAATGAAAAGTGAATTTTCCATCTTTTTTCATAAACAAAACTTTATGTCAAAACTCCAGAGCTGATATTATTTAATATAGTAATTAATTTCGGGTCTAATAGGGTATCAGAACACTATATCACATTAAATATAGATTCACTATATTTAATTTAACTATCCTTCTATGGTTGGATACTCAGGTGTTTCATTTTTGTCTATAAAGATTTTTCACACTTATTCTTTGATGTTCTGGACGCATTAAAATTCAGAAGTCTTATTTGCAGATGATATGAATAAATGTTCAAAAATAATGAACATTATCAAGAAATTAAAAAGACAACTTGCAGAATGGGAGAAAATATTTGATAATTACATATCTGTTAAGGATCTAGTATTCAGAATATGTAAATACCTCTTATAATTCAACAATAAAAAGATAAATATTCAAAATGGGTAAAGAACTTGAATAGACATTTCTCCAATTGAGATATACAAATGGTCAATAAATGCATAAAATAATTTCAACAGTATCAGTAATTAAGAACAGGCAAATCAAAACCACAAGATAAACACTTCACTTTCACTAGGATGTGTATGTTTTTAAAAATCAGAAAATAACAAGTGTTGGTGAAGCCGTGGAGAAACTGGAACCCTCCTACATTGCTGGTGGGAATGCAAAATGGTTCAACTCTGGAAAACACTGGCTGTTCCTCAAATAGCTAAATGTAAAATTATCATATGACCCAGCAATTCCACTCTTAGTTCTATATCCAGAGAAATTGAAGACAAATACTCAAATACAAGCATGTGCATGTTTATATCAACACTATGAGTCATAGCTATAAGGTTAAAAATACCCAAATACCTATAAACAAATAAATGGATAAACAAAATTCTGGTATATACATACCATATACTATTCAGTTATAAAAAGGAATGAAGTACTAATACATGCTACAATCTGGATGAACCTTAAGAACATCATACTAAGTGAAAGAAGCCAGACACAAAAGGTTGCATATTGTGATTCCATTCATAAACAAAATATCTAGAATAGGTAAATTCATGGAGACAAAAAGCAGGTTGGTGGTTGATTGCCAGAAGTTAGGGGGAAGGAAGACAAGAGGAATAACTGCTTGATGGGTACAGGGTTTCTTTTAGGGATGAGGAAAATGTTTTGGAGCTAGACAGAGATGGTAGTTGCATTGTGAATATGTTTAATGCTACTGAATTGTTCACTTTAAAATGGTTAACTTTATGTTATGTGAATTTCATATGTTATATTACCACTTAATTATTATGGCTTATTCATGGAGCCTTTCAGGGCTGAGGCCTGTAGTCCGAGTATGGGATCTGAGTCTCAGCTAAGATGGAATGAGGTGTAATGCATAAACAGTGAGACTCAAGTACTGCCATTAGCCCTATTCACATCTCACCTCACAGAGACCTGGCAACCATGGTTCAGTCATCCCAGGAAGGAGACTGCAGGATTTCCTTTTGGGTGAACTGACCATTGCAAGACACACACACACACACACACACACACACACACACACACATGCTGACATTTAGAGGTGCCCAAAACACATTGCTGGGACCATTAACAGATAAGCACCACTCAGGGCATACACAGTTTTAATAAGCTCTTAAAACTGTGAACATATATTAGATTCATTATAAAACTTTAAAAAATAGCTTATAAAGAAAATCAAATTATCTGCAGTTAATATTAATATTTATCTAATTTAACTAAAATTGAGCCCCTATTAAGGTCTCTTGTGGAAATCCCTATTAATATAAAACAAAACTCTTTTTTCTACATGAAATGTGACTATGTTTGCCATACTAAGGTCATTCTTGTGTTGGCATGAGATTTCCTGATGCAATTTTCTTTTTTAAAATCTTATTATTGTTCTAGGAGCCTGGGAAGATGGCAGTGTAAGAGGACTCTGAGTTCACCTCATCTGACAGATAAACTAGATAACACTTACATCAGCATAAATAACTCAAAAATGATTTGAAGACTGGCAGAGCAAACTCCACAACTTAAGGTAGAGAAGAGGCCACATCCAAGAGGGTAAAAAGAGCAGAGACACAGTGGGGACCTAAAAGGACCAAAGCCATCCATGGTTTATAGCAATATAGACCTACATCAAGTGGCAAGAAAAATCTCAAATAAACAAACTAAACTTATACCTAGAGGAGCTAGAAAAAGAACAACAAAACCTAAAACCAGAAGGCAATAATAAAGATTAAAGTATAAATAAATGATGTACAAACGAAAACAAAACAAAACAAAAAACAATAGAACTGATCAATGAAACCAGGAACTGATTCTTCGGGAAAAAATCAATAAACTTTATAAATCTCTAACCAGACTTATCAAGAATAAAAGAGAAAGGACTCATAAATAAAATCACAAATGAGAGAGGAGAAATAATAACTAACATTGCAGAAATACAAACAATTATAAGAGAATATTATGAAAGACTATATGCCATCACTGGACAACCTAGAAGAAACAGATAAATTCCTAAACATAAACTACCAAACTCAAACAAGAAGAAATAGAAAATTTGAACAGACTGATAACCAGCAAAGAAATGAATCGAAAAACTCCCAACAAACAGAAGTCTAGGACCAGATGGCTTCACAGGAAATTCTACCAAACATTTAAAGAAGAGTTAACACCTACTCTTCTCAAACTATTCCAAAAAATATCATTACACTGATATCAAAACCAGATAAATACACCACACACACACCCAGCCACTCACCCACCCACACACACACACACACACACACAAAGAGAGAACTATAGTCCTATATCCCTGATGAGCACAGACGCAAAAATCCTCAACAAAATATTAGTAAACTGAATTTCAAGAATTCATTATAAAAATCGTTCACAGTGATCAAATGGGATTTATTTCTGGATTGCCAAGTTGTTCAATATTTGCAAATCAATCATGACATATCACATCAATAAGAGAAAGGATAAGAACTATATGATCATTTCAATAGACACAGAAAAGTTATTAGACATAGTACTATGCCCATTCATGATAAAAACCCTCAACAAAGTAGGTTTAAAGGGAACATACCTGAACATAATAGTCTTTATATGAAAAACCCACAGCTAACATCATACTCAATGGAGAAAGACTGAGAGCCTTTCACCTAAGGACAGGACCTGGATGTCCATTCTCACCACTTTTATTCAACATAGTACTGAAGTTCTAGCCACAGAAATCAGTCAACAAAAAGAAATACAAAGCATCCAAATTGGTAAGGAAGGAGTAAAACTTTCACTATTTGCAGATGACATGATACTGTATATAAAAAAATCCTAAAGACTCCACCAAAAAACTACTAGAGCTGATAAGTAAATTCAGTAACGTAGTAGGATACAAAATCAATGTACAGAAATCTGTTGCATTCCTATACACTAATAACAAAGTAGCAGAAAGAGAAATTAAGGAAACAGTCTTATTTACAATTGCACCAAAGATAATAAAATACCTAGGAATAAACCTAACCAGAGAGGTGAAAGACATGTACTCTGAAAACTGTAAAACACTGATGAAAGAAATTGAAGACAATGCAAAGAAATGGAAAGACATTCCATGCTCATGGACTGGAAGAACAAATATTATTAAAATATCTATATTACCCAAAGCAATCTACACATTTAATGCAATCCCTATCAAAATACCAATATAATTTTTCACAAATCTAGAACAAACAGTCCTAAAATTTGTATGGAACCACAAACGACCTTGAATAGCCAAAGAAATATTGAAAAAGAAAAACAGAACTGGAAGGTATCACAATTCCACACTTCAAGTTACATTACACAGCTGTAATAATCAAAACAGTATGGTAGTGGCACAAAAATAGACACGTAGATCAATAGAACATAATGGAGAGCTCAGAAATAAATCCAGAATTATATGGCAATTAATCTTTGACAAAGGAGGCAAGAATATGCAATGGGAAAAAGAAAGTCTCTTCAACAAATGGTGTTGGGAAAACTGGTCAACTCCATGCCAAAGAATGAAACTGGATCCCTTTCTTAGGCCATATACAAAAATAAATCAAAATGGATTGAGGACCTAAATGTGAGACCAGAAACCATAAAAATCCTAAAAGAGAACACAGACAGTAATTTCTCTGACATTGATCATAACATCTTACTAGATATGTCTCCTGAGGCAAGGGAAACAAAAGCAAAAATAAACTATTGGGATTATATCAAAATGAAAAGCTTCTGCACAGCAAAGAAAACAACCAACAAAACTAAGAGACAACCTACTGAATGTGAGAAAGTATCTGCAAATGCAGTATCTGATAAAGGGTTATTATCCAAAATACATAACAGACTTACACAACTAAACACCAAAAGACCCCAAATAATCCAATTAAAAAATGAACAGAAGATATGAATAAACATTTCTCCAAAGAAGACATACAGATGGCCAAAAGACACATGAAAATATGCTCAACATCATTCATCATCAAAGAAATGAAATCCAAATGACAATGAGGTATCACTTCACACCTGTCAGAATGGCTAAAATCAATAATTCAGGGCACCTGGATGGCTCAGTCAGTTAAGTGCCTGACTCTTGATTTTGGCTTAGGTCATGATCTCAGGGTGGTGAGATGAAGCCCCACATCAGGCTCCATGCTAGGCATGGAGTCTGCTTAAGATTCTTTCGCCCTCTGCCCCACCCCACCCCCGGCTCACACTCATGAATGAATGAATGAATGAATGAATGAATAAATAAATAATCAATAAAATCAATAACTCAAGAAACAAGTGTTGGCCGGGCGCCTGGGTGGCTCAGATGGTTAAGCGTCTGCCTTCGACTCAGGTCATGATCCCAGGGTCCTGGGATCGAGTCCCACATCGGGCTCCCTGCTCCTTGGGAGCCTGCTTCTCCCTCTGCCTCTCTCTCTCTCTCTCTGTCTCTCATGAATACATAAATAAAATCTTTAAAAAAAAAAAAAAAAGAAAAAAGAAACAAGTGTTGGCAAGGATGTGGGGAAAAAGGAACCCTTGTGCACTGTTGGTGGCAATGCTAACTTGTGCAGCAACTGTGGAAGACAGAATGGAGATTCCTTAAAAAAATTAAAAATAGAACTACCTTACTACTACTATCCAGGAATTGCACTAATTTGAAGGAATATATGTACCTCTATGTTTATAGCAGCATTATTTATAATAGCCAAATTATGGAAGCAGCCCAAATATTCATTGCTAGATGAATGGATAAAGATGTTATATATAACATATGTCCAAATATATATATATATTTCAGTCATGAAACAATATATTTCAGTCATAAAACAATGAAATGTTGCCATTTGCAACAACATGGATGGATCTACGGAGTAAAATGCTAAGCAAATCAGCCAGTCAGAGAAAGACAAATACCCTATGATATCAAATATACATGGAATTTAAGAAACAAAACAAATGAAAGAAAAGAAAGAGAGAGAATAAGAGAGAAATAAAAAAAAATGCAGATTCTTAACAATAGAGAACAAACTGATGGTTACCAGAGGGGAGATAAGTGGGGTGATGGATGAAGTAGGTAAAGGGGATTAAAGAGTACACTTACCACGATGAGCACTGAGTAATGTATGGAATTGTTGAGTCACTATACTGTACACTTGAAACTAATATAACAATGTATGTTAACTACACTGGAATTAAAATTTATAAATAAATAAGTAAATAAATATTATAAATTTAAAAAATTTTAAATTAAAAAATTATTATTTGTACAATTTGGTGAATCTATGTGCTGTAAGACATTTTAAGAATTTATTTATTACATTTTACATTTCACACCCATACAATTTAAACAATCATTTATGTTCTCTACCAATCATTTGTGGTTTTTTTCAAATGTTTTGTATTAACTTCTAAATTACTTTCATTAATGTCTATTGTTTTTAATGAAAATATCAAGATAACTGAGATCATGTATGCTTGAGTTTGTAGTAAAAAATCACTATGCTCTACTACAAAAAGGACTTATATGGTCATCCAGATTCAAGTAGGCAACATATATTACTATGAGTTTGGGCAATGTGCTTCCACAATCAGAATGTGACAGTCCTGGACAACAGATATGCTGCATGATAAACAAAATGTTATTGAAAGGATGGATGGATGATTTACTACATGGTGAGTTGTATATTAGCATTATACCCATTTTATAGTAATAAAAAGAGACAACTAATTTATGGATATGCAAATTTACATGTTCAAATTAAGATTGTTTCATTAAAAGAGTTTTTTTTTTAATGTGAATCCCATGCAGTATTTAAAATAAGTTACATTTTACTGTCCATAAAAGGAACATGTTAGAATGGAATGTTGATCTCACTTGCCAAGAAAACAGAATTAATCTTGTCTCAGGCACTGAGTTACTACATTGGCTTCCTGAGCCCTATGGGAATGGAAGAAGGAGAGCAAAATGGGAACATTATTGAAGCACTTTAACTCTGGGAAATTATGCAAAGATATCTCTGATGGTACAGTTATCAAATGGAGATCAGTCATAGTCCACTGGGGACAGTCTGTGGTCACTCTTAGCTTTCCATTTTCCTTCCAACTGCACTATGGTAAGCATTTGGGCCTAAAACAATGGGAGCAGTGGGAAGAACATAACTTGAACATCAAAAACACCTGAGTCTGAATTCCATTTTTGTCACTTTAGAAATTGTGCAAATGTAATACCATTACACCTTGAACTTTAGTTTTCTTATCTTTCTGTTTAGGATAACGTTACCTCATGTTGTACCAACTATGAAGGCTGAGTGAGACTAGATTGTATATTTAACAAATCTAACACAGAGCCATAGCACATATGTTTTATAATATTTTAAATATTAATTCTTTGACTGAGGGAAAAATATAAGTAAGGGTTTGACCCCAGGGAAACTCTGAGAGCACAGCTTCCAAGTGAGGTGACATCTTACTGTGATTTTTTGTTTTTGTTTTTTTCTCAGGAGACAGAGAGCCGGGCAGAGGCAGAGGAAGAATCTTAAGCAGACTCCAAGCCCAGCGTAGAGCCCAACACGGGGCTCAGTATAATGACCCTGAGATCACAACCAGAGCCAAAATCAAGAGTTGGGCACTTAACCAAATGAGCCACCCAGGAGCCCCCATCTCATTGTGTTTTTTTTTTTTTTTAATTTTATTTATTTATTTCACAGAGAGAGACACAGCAAGAGAGGGAATGCAAGCAGGGGGAGTGGGAGAGGGAGAAGCAGACTTCCTGCGGAGCAGGGAGCCTGATGCGGGGCTTGATCCCAGGACCCTGGGACCATGACCTGAGCCGGAGGCAGATGTTTAATGACTGAGCCACCCAGGCGCCCTCACTGTGGTTTTGATTTGCATTGAATGGGTTGGTCTTTAAAGAGATATCACTCTTGGAGGGCCTAGGAGTCTCAGTCAATTAATCACCTGACTCTCGATTTCAGCTCAGGTCAGGATCTCAGGGTCGTGAGATCAAGCCCCACTCCACACTGAGCATGGAGCCTGCTTAAAATTCTCTCTCTCCTTCTGCCCATCCCTGCTCATGCTCCCTCTCTCTCTTTCTCTTAAAAAAAAAAAAAAAGAGAGAAAGAGAGAGAGACATCACTCTTTGAATGGGCCCTGCTTCATGTGATAGTCACTCTCTGGACCAAAGCAGAAATATGGGATAACAATAGTTTTTAGTTGGAAAACCAATTTCAGACCCTGGTACTTTCTGTCTCTTTGACCCTAGGAAAGTTAGTTAACTATTTTTTTTTAATTCAGTTTCTTATATGAAAAATAAAACAAAAAAGTAAAAATGGGAAATATATTAGCTAACACTCAGGGATTTATAGTAAACATATTTGTAAAGTCTGTAATATGGGTCAGGCATACAGTAACCACTATAAAAGAGTAGATGTGAATTTTTTCATATACATGTTGCAATATTCTTACTGATCTTTTATATCTTTTAATTTAGTAGGAAAAAATACGGAGTTAGTTGCTTACAAAAGTGCCAACTGGAGCTTCCACTTCAGGTCATAAAACCAAGCTTTGACCCATCTTGTAGGCACTTCATACTTAATTTTTAATCTCCTGTGCTTCAGAGAGCCTTTAAGTGTAGTCCTCGGGGCTGACAGGGCAATGACTGAACATGATGAGAGAGAGGCCCTTCATCCTCTACTCTCTCTATGTATCTACATCAGCAAGACAAGGATCTGGTGACTGAGGAGCTTGCAGTGAAGCCTTGCCTCATCATCCTCCAAAGTCCTTGACACAGAAACCCAGGAGCATTAAAAAGAAATGAAAAAGGTTGCCCATGCCTGTCTGAAGTAACTAAGTTACAAGGACCTTTGAGGATTTTTGTGAACCACTGAAATAGGTTTTGTAGGGCTAAATTTGTATTTGTCTTTACATTTTATTACATTTCCATCTGACCACAGCCCCCTACAGAGGCAGCTTCATGCTCCAAGTAGTTCAGCTAGTGAATTTGAAGAAGGCTCCTGGGATAGGCATCTTTTAACACTCAACCTCTTTTTTTTTTTTCCACACTCTTTTCCTCTGGCTTCTCAAGGAATCATTTTCTTGTGCACTTGAAGAGGCTTTTGTTAAGTGTCCTGGAAGTGAGATTGCTGAGCATCATCTCAGCAAAATTAATCCAGGAGTGAAAATGCCAAAAGGGAACCAGTTGTTTCTATTCCAAACACTTTTTTTCAGTGTCTGAATGAGAAAGCAAAATGCTTCCTGCAAGCCTCTCTTATAACTTCACTGAGGGTTATCAATGCCTCTTTCTTCTAATCAAGGCTTTCATCAAAGCTGAAGGGAGGCAAGTCCTTAGCAAGCAGGAGACTTAATCTCACAATGAAAAATCCAGTTTCCGATCTCATCAGTCACACACGAAACTGCAATTGAATTCTTTAGAAATTATACAAGGGAATCGATGATGCAGAGAAAAAAGAATGCATAAAGTGTTCAAATGCACACACTCCCTAGCTTGCCTGGGAGATAAAGACGTTGGCTTTGGGATCAGATGATGGGACCTCAGAGGCTACTTTCCTACTTTCCATTCATGAGGATTTGGACAACTCAGTTTCTAAGCTTCAGGTTCCTCATAGCTAAACATGATTACTAGTGAGGTGATGTTATGTACAAAGCATGCAGGAAGAGTGAGAAGTGATGGGGGATGTTCAGCTAAAATGGGGACAGATTCAAGACAAGGACGGCACATCAAAAAGAACTTACTCCAGACAGCCTTGTGTAATAACAAACATTGAAAATGATATAAGGCCCTCTCTGTGTCCCTCTCTGTCCTCCCCTCATATACTCCAGTGTGCTCAGAGCATTGCCTCCCTACAACGCTGTGTGAGGTCTTTGAGGGCAGGCCTGTAACTGATTATGCCTTATTTGGCTTTCTATTCTTGGGATCTGTATAGAACTAGAGAAGCCACTTATCAAAAACTAATTTGATGGATACATTAACCATTATATGAATAAATATATTCTTTTTTGTTAAACAGAATATTAAAACTGTAAGAGAGAGCTGGTATCATCTGACCTTCTTTTATACACAGTTGTTGCAACCTAGCGAGTCTGTTGTTCCATAGTCCAAGTGAGTTAGAGGTAGATCCAGAGTTAGAATGTCCATCTCTAGCCTCCTTCACACTGTGTCTTCTCTGCTACATCACACTACCTCCCTTCATTGTGCTTCTTTTTCATTCAGCTGTCAGAAAATGAGGAATTGGGGTCTGTGTGGTTTCTTATAAAGAGCTACTATAATTGATTTCTCTTTTTACTTTTTAAAAATAAATCTTTATAAAGCAACTGCAACCTTTGCAGATTAGTTTTATTAGGTCAAGTGGATACTGAAATGTTTAAATTCATTTTGACAGAATATTCACTGGCAAAGCACATGGACGAGAGACCTGACAAAATGCTGATTCCAGGCAGAGGAGAGCTAGTGCTTTCCAATAAAACCTATAAAAACACAGAGAGAAGTGCAGTGTTATATTTAGGAATTGGCTGAATTATTTTATGATGACTGCATATTTGAAATCTTCGTTGGCTGGTAAAACAATTTCATAACTGATCTTAAAATACTCATGCAGTTGAAACAGTATGAGCTCCCATTTTCAGAGTACTGCATGTAAATCACTAACTTCGATCTCACTGATTCAGGATTTGTGATAAGTATAATTGAGAAAAGCTGATATTTACCTTTAAATTATCAAAGAAAAAGAGCTGTTAGCAAGTTTCCACATGGATAAGATTGTCAGTGTGGTGATTAAATTCCTTAGGCGAAAGTTTATTTTATCCACTTAGCTATTAATATTAGTTTTGAGGTCAGAGCTCCTTAGGTTTGAGTTCCATTGAGTCTGTTACTTAGTAACTGTAACTTGGGACAACTTAGTGGGCTTCACTAAGTGTCAACTTCCTACTCTGCAAAATGAGGATAATGCTGGTGACTTGGCCTGTCTCATAGGATGGCTGTGAATAATAAATGGGAGGATGTACCTGTATTGCAATGAAAAGATGCTCACACTCAACATGGACTAAATTATGATTATCAGCAGCAATAACATGATAATGCTGACAAATTATCTCTCATCAAGCAAACCTCATCATGCCACATGTTTTTACTTGCATTGTGCTTCTGGATATACTTGAAAAATATTAAAACTATAATTTACAACATATTGTTAATTCAGAGCTGTCTCTAATTTATTCTAGCTTATCTCTTAATTATTTATTAGTGAGGTTTCCTCATATTTCAAATATGCCCCAATATGGCCTTCTGTAGGAGGCTGAATTACTGATCAAAATATTTGCTGCCTCCCTGCCCCCAGCGTTATTTTCCCCGAGGAAGGATTATGTGCACGTTGTCACATATTTGAATGGCCATGTGATTTACTTTGCCAATAAAATGTGAGTAAATGTAACAAATGTCGTTTCCAAGACAAATTTTGTGTACAAGCCCATGGTTTGCAATGTCCCTTTTTTCCTCTCTGTCACCAAACTACCAGGGCCCCAGACAGAGGTTGCTTTGTCAGTTTGGGTCTCAGAGAAAAAATGGCATAGAACAGGGCCACACAGAACCCATAGTAAACATATGATATAAGCTAGACATAAATTCTGAAATATTAAGTCATTCAGATTTATAGACAAAATGCAGAGCTGATCAAGTCACTCCCTCCTTAAACACTTCACCATCACCCATGCTGTAATGTCCAAATTCCATAGCAGGATGTTTCATGATTTTCATGCCCCTATTCCAGACAACCCTTCCCCAGGCTCATTGCCTTTACTCCCACACACTCACACTAGCACATCCAGTAATTTCAGACTGCTTCTAGCTCTCACAAAGTTTCATGTTGCAAATGGGTCTGTGTGTACACCTCACTTTCCATAATCCTAGAGATTCACATTTTTCTTGCAAAACCCAGCTCAAACCATTCTTTCTTCAGCAAGTTGGGCCCTGTACCCTTTGATCCTGGTAGAGATAAATAATTCAACCCCTATATTCTTTCCGTCTCTGTGTTTTCTTCTATAAATACACTTAGCACAAGATACTAAAAGTATAATGTTTTAATCTCATGAAAGCAGATCCAGGATCATATTTACTTTTCTCTCCTGATGATGCCTGGGACAATGCAGACATTCAATAAATATTGATTTACATTGCCTTCATTTATTTTAAAGCGAGGGGAATTTAAACAGAAGCCATATGTTTGAAATGGAGGAGCCATATTTTGTGGCCTGAGGAGGTTCATACTTCTTTGTAAGTCTCAGTTTTTCTCTCAGGGATAATAGTTTCTTAAATATCAGAAAGTGCTCTAAAGTTATCACCAAGCGCTAAAAGTAGAAGTTATTAATCATCTTCAAGGTTATTTACAAACATATTTCATTAGCTCCCCCTAAGTCCCACTGGGCAAGAATTAATAGGGATTTTATTGACAGAAATCTTTTAAAAAGAGAGTTGTCTCATTTGAAAATCAAATTAATGTGTCACAATGTAGATGAAATGTTCTAACCTTTTAAAATTCCATTTCATCTATTTTAGTTCAGTGACATGCACCTACCCTTATAATATCTTTCTGAACCTGGTATTTATATGAGAAACTCTCCAGAGTTAAATGAGTCATATATTTGGGAGAAAAGACAAGAATTTTCCAAGTCACAGCCTTGTAGGAAAATTGCGGGCAAGGGTAACTTTTCAAACTCTATTGAGAATCCCTACTTTAAAATAAAAATGCTACCACTACACATGCTTAAAACATTTCTATGAAAGACTGGCATTATAATGCCCACTTTAGAGATGGGAAAACTCAGGCCCAGTTTGCCCTAGGTGCTCAATACAAGTGAGGTGTGCAACATGACAAGTTAGGTGTCTGTCAGATACAAGAGATTAAAGGAAGGAATGACACTGGGTTCAGAACTCTGTTCTTAGAGGTTTCTAGTGCAGTGAGGAGAGTACCTCATAGATTAAGAATTGTTTTAGTGAGAATGATAACAGAGGTATAAATTGAGTCATAGAGGTATAGAGCAGAGTAAGTTATTCTGCCTTCTGTTGGCTAGGGAAAGGGAGAGGAGTGGATGAGGTAAAACTAAAGGAAACCAATATTAGATTTGACTTAAAGGATGAATAGTGCCATGTGGACATGTCAGGGGACACAGCATGTGCAAAGGTACGGCCATATAAAAACACAGCCTGCTTTTCAGAACTATGAATGACTTATTTCTTTTTTTTTTTTTTAAGATTTATTTATTTATTTATTTGAGACAGAGAGAATGAGAGAGAGAGAGAGAGAGCACATGAGAGGGGGGAGGGTCAGAGGGAGAAGCAGGCTCCTTGCTGAGCAGGGAGGCCAATGCGGGACTCGATCCAGGGACTCCAGGATCATGACCTGAGCCGAAGGCAGTCACTTAACCAACTGAGCCACCCAGGCGCCCTATGAATGACTTATTTCTGAATCAAACAGAAGGAAGGTAGGCTATAGATTGATGAATGATCAAGAACATGATCTGTGGTCCCACATTGCTTTTTCCTGGTGGAGCGGAGGAGTAACAATTTTTTGAGTGTCAGTGTTGAGGACATTTAAGATCTATTATCTTAGTATATTTCAATTATACAATAAAGTACTGTTAACTATAGTCACCATGCTATATATTATATCCCCAGAACTTATTACTCTTATAACTGATCTTCTTTACCCTCTGACCAGCATCTCCCCATTTCCCCTGCACTCCAGCCCCTAGCAACCACCAGTCCAATCTCTATTTCTAGGAGTTTAACATTTTTAGATTCCACATATAAGTGAGATCATGCAGTATTTGTCTTTCTCTGACTTATTTCACTTAGCAGAACACCCTCAAGTTTCATCCAGTTGTTGCAAATGGCTGGATTTCCTTTTTTTTTTTAATGGTTGAAAGATATTCAATTTTATATCTATTTCATATTTTCTTTATCCATTCATTTGTTGACAGACACTTCAGTTGTTTCCATGGCTTGGTTATTACAAATAATGCCACATGAACATTGGGGTGTAGATATCTCCCTGAGGTAATGATTTCACACGCTATTGTTTGAATACTACCTATGCAACCCCTCGAACCAAAAGCTCCATCATAATGGATGGATTTCAAACTTGGCCAGGAGGTATGGACTTGAGAAAAAGACATTCTCTCCCTTGGGAGGATAAGGGCACTAAACAGCAAAGAATTCTAAAATTCTGTGGAACCAGGCCTCATTTGTCCATCCAAATCAGTTACCACTCTCACCAAAATTGTTTTCCTCTTCATGTAACTTAGTCATCAGTTAATTAAATGACCATAGCCTCACTGGATTGGCAGTATGTGTGTCATGTGACCATTTAAATTTTGTTAAAAAATTTTAATAATCTGGAAAACATTTACAATATAGCCTTTTAAAAATACGGAAATAAAATTGTAAATAGTGTGATTTAAACCTATGAAAAACAAGCGTGAACTTCAACTGTTTTAAAATTAGAAGGAAGAACACCGGCATTGCAACAGTAGGTTTCTCTGGGTGGCAGTTGTCTGATTTTTTTTTTTTAATTAATTTCTTCATAGGCTTCTGTGTTCAGCAATTTGTGTAAAATGAGTATATATGTTTATAATTACACACATAGAAAATACATATTGCTAAGAAGAAACCTATAAAATATCAAGGTGAGTATCACAGTTTGTCCTTGGTAAGATTAGTTTTGCTTACAGTAGGCAAGGCAGTCCAGTCACACACTGGGACATTCTCATCGGAAATAACTGAATCTTACTATCAAGAGTGCTTCATGAAACGCGTATGATTTACCTTGATCAACCGTTCAAATGGGTTTCTACTTCAAGAATTACCTTAACGCCTTACATAATGCAGGACTTGGTTGACCTTTTATATAGGATTAAAGTACCGTATAATTAACTTTTTTATATACAGAGTTAAAACTTAATGAAAATGTGAGGTGAAAAGCCAAGATTAATTGCAGACTGACGCCTTTCCTATTTCACATTGTGAGCAGCTAAGTCTTAGTTTAGTGCTCTTTCTCTCAGGCACTTTGATTCTGACCAGGCCCAGAATTGCTAAATGCCTCCAGGTAGCTCACTCAGAAAGAAGTAGGAGAGGAGAGGCAGAGCTCAAGGAGAAGGGTAAGGTTGAACTCTTAGGCATGGTACCAAGCTCCCTGCCACTCTGACTCAAGAATCAGACTATCCTAAATTCACATATTAGTCCTAAATTTAATGACAGCATATTGTAGGAAAATTACTTAATCTTTAAACCCCAGTGACCTTAACTTTAAAATAGGAATAAAAATAATTGTATCTCATAGAGTTATCTGGAAGATAAATCGTCACTAACATATTTTTTAAGAGCAAGGTAAATATTTATTGTTAATTAATTGAGGACTCTTCATGTGTGGCCCCTTTTTATGCCTCCAGCTTTAGATCACACCATTCTCCCCCTCATCCCCCTCTCCCCCCTCCACTCTCAGTCACATGGAAATAATTGGCATTTTTGAATATCTTACTATTTTCTGTTTACAGTCAAAGCTATTGTTTTCCTCCAAAATCCAATCTCCTCTGCTTCCATATAATAGCATTTTCACTTGACACAGGGCCTCAAGGAACATACACTACAAATCCCAGCCTCCTTTGCAGCTAGATGCCACTAGGTTTTGGGAAATGAGTTGTAAGAGAGTGATGGGGTGATTTCTCAGACTATTCATTAAGAGAGAGTTAGAGTGCACCCTTTGCACCCTATTTCCTTCTTTTTAAGAAAATCCTGCTATCTAAATATAGATGCCAATTTGGAACAAGAGAATGAGGGTCATGCCCAGGGATACTAAAAAGCAAGTTAAAAAAAAAAAAAAAGCCTGGAACCCCAAGGTCTTTGTCAGTCCTGAAACTATATTTGATGCAGAAATAAACATCTCTCTAGCTTAAACCACTATTAGTTGATGTTTTCCTGCTACTTATAGACAAATCTAATCCTACCTGAAAGAGTACCAAACTCTTGTGTATGCTAATGCTATGTGAATCCTATTTCCTGGACCTATTCTTCCATAGATTTCTCCTACTTTCCATGAAGATGCAGCTTAGTTAGTTCTTCCTCTAGGATTCCTTCTTAAATTCCACAGGCCAGACATCATCTCTATTACAGCAATTATCACTGTGCATTTTGATGATTACTTTTCTTGTTTGCTTCCCAGTTTACACTGTAAGATCCTTGGGAACTAGGTGTTGCATTTTATTTCTTTCTTAATTACACATGCTCTGTGGAGAGACTGATCCAGGTAGACATTAAGAAAACTGTTGAATGCGTGAATAAGTGGATGAATGAATGATTGGAATAATTGGAAAAAAAAAAGAATCTGTGAGAATTTCTCTGTTACTCATCAGCCAGCATCCTCATATCGCTCAATTTTTTTTTTTTCTCATCTGCTCATCCCCTCCCCCAGCAGTAGAAAGGAGCTGTTTCAACACTGAGTAACAATTGCATTCAGCGTTCCTTAGTCACATCAGAATGCCCTCCTCCAAGGTTTACTGTAAATTCCTATTGATTTTTCTAAACAGAAATCTCATTCACTGATGTGACTGCAAAGGAAAGTAGGAAGAACAGTGTGAAATCCATTCCCTACCTAAATCTTCATTACCTTCTGCTGTTCTTGTTCCAAGATGATTCAATTACATACTATGTTCTCAAGTTCTTTTTTTTTAACCTTAGGGCTGCTTATGAAAAATTAAACTAGTTACATAAAAGAGATTATATTGCTGTTCTTCCACATCTCAGGGAAAAAAATGAATCATCAGAAAATAGAATAGACCAATACAAGTTATTTTGATTTAAATTTCAGATTAGTTCACTGGTGGGGTTTATGTGCTAGTATATTGCTACTACAAATTTTCCTAAAATATCAATACAAAATGTGATTAGATCTTTTCTCAAGGTCTTATTTCCTCCAATCTACAGAATATAAATTGCTTTCTAAAGACTCTCTTTACCTTACCAATAATCCATATTGCTTAAATTTTTGTATGTGGTAAACACAGCCCTGGCAGTATTATCACAACTCAGACATGTTTAAATTCAGATTCAATTGGCTCCAATTATGGTTACTTCAGCCAATTGAAAAGGGATTTTAATCTAAAATATATACTTTCAATGGTTCAGAGGATTTTAGAACCTAAACTCTGCTTTCTCAGTTAACTTCTTTAAGTGATATTGGATTGGGAAAGGGGAACAGAAGCTCACCTTGATTATGACATAATTCAAACTAACTTATTGGTAACAATGAGTCACAAAGCCAATCTCTTTGGTCCCAATCTCACAAGTCCCAATCTCTTTGCACAGTTTTATATTTTGGGGACTTCTAAAGTCATTCAGGTCAACTTAACAATTTTTCTTGAGCACCTGTCAGGTGCCAGTCCCTGGCAGTAGTTGGGGCAGCTCCCTCAGGTAAACACAGTGCAATTCAGTGGACACTTAACAACAGTTTGTCATCTTAAAAGGGGGAAAACACAGAGTTCAATGAGCAACACGGAATGTTGCTCATTCAATGACCTAGCTCAGTCATGGTTGAACAAAAGCATCCTTTACAGAAGACCTGATATCTGGGTTGAAATTACAAAGACACCATGTGATTAGTCAAGCAAAATGGTGAAGGGAAAAAAGTGTTCCAGACAGAAGGGGAGGTTAGGGGGAAGAAATGAGGTAGAAGCGATAAGGGCTGGCTAAGTTATCTCCCATCTCTTCCATTTCATAAATTTGGGTCTGGATCAGTTTAGCACATCGACCTCCTGCTGACTGAAGAGCAAGAATCATTTTTCATCCCATACTGAGAGCGAAGTAGAATGAGAAGGCACAGAGACTCTGGAGGCAGCCCACCAGGGTTTGAAGCATAGCTGTCCTACTTCAGGCATCCATCCCCTTGTTCATTATTTAATCAGGAATCCTCTACTGAACGTTCACTATGTTTCAAAGATTGTTCAAGCACGTGGAATACAACAGTGAACAAAACTGACAAAACTCCTGCCCTTGTGGAGGTTATATTCTAGTAGGGGCAGATCAACAACATAAATAAACAGAGTATTTGGTCCTTGAGAGCAGGAAATAGCTGGGAGTGCAGTGGAGAGAGGCTAGGGTTCTAATCTTAAATAGAATGGTTAGGGTGGGCTTCAATGAGGAGGTGACATGTGAGAAAAGACTAGGAGGTGATGGGGTTAATCACGCAAAGGTTTGAAGGTGAAACTGTGCTGTATGGTCTTTAGCAAGTTTACATCTCTCTGTTTCAGTACCCTTATCTGTAAAATGAGAATGATATTAATATTGGAGTCACAGAGTTATAACAATTAAATGAGTTAATATATGTAACTATGCTTAGAGCAGTATCTGGAGCAGAGTAAGCATTTATCTAAGTACTTGCTAATGGTATAGTTGTTATATACCAAATGAGGATTCTAGAGGGGAGGGGTATGGGAGGATGGGTTAGCCTGGTGATGGGTATTAAAGAGGGCACGTTCTGCATGGAGCACTGGGTGTTATGCACAAACAATTAAATTAATTAAATTAAGCCCATTCCCCTCTTTCAGAAAACCTGCAAGAGGTTATCTCTGTCTCTGTCCTCTCTCTCATTCTTACAGAGCTAATACAACAGCAAATCTTATCACTCAGTGTCCAAAGTATGTACTCTGTCCTCCCCCCACCTTCTCTGCTGTTACTATCCTAATCTAAAGTGATTGGGATTACTCCAAAGTCTCTCAACTTGTCTCCTTGCCTCTTTTCTAGTGCTATTACAGTCCATTTTCCATGTAGTGTTCTTTTTTAAACATAAGTCAGATCGTGTTACTTTCCTACTTAACTCCAATAGCTTCCCATGGCACAAATAATAAAATTTAAATTTATCCTCCCAGTCTACAAAGCAGTAGACCACATGGGTGGTTTGGCCTCTCTCTGCTCTTTTGCTCTGGTCAAACTGACCTTCTCATGGTTACTTGAAGAAGCTGAGCTCTCCCTCAGGAATTTCTCCTCACTCTTCCCTCAACCTGGAACAGTCTTCCCACTTGCCCCTGAATAGCTGGCCATTTCTTTGATTCAAGTGTCAGCTTAAAAGTCATCTCCTCAGAGAGGCTTTCAGTGACTATTCAGTCTAGAGTCAACTCCACTCAGTCTCCCACATATTCGCCTGCCTTGTTCTCTTCAGAGGGCTATTCTCATGTGTCTGTAGTACCTGTACCTGTCTCAGAGATCAATAAGACACCGAATCTTCTCTTGATCAAAGTATACATGTAAACTGACACTGGTGGTTATTATCCAGACAAGGAGGGCATCCTAATAGATCAGGGACTGAAGCTTAATAGTCTTTTCAGAATCCTTGGGGTTCTGCTACTCTACAAACTGCTGAGGACAGTTTTCTATTTTAAATTATTTACAGTTTCCTGAATATGTTCTGTTGACATCACCTCCCCATCTTTGCACCTGTACAGCATACATTTTCTACCTTATCCAACTGGAAAATTCCAAGTATCACTTAAGAACCAACTTAAACATCATCTGCTTTAAAATCATTTTTCTTTTTTTTTAATTTTTTATTGTTAATCACCATACATTATATCATTAGTTTTTGATGTAGTGTTCCATGATTCACTGATTGTGCATAACACCCAGTGCTCCATGCAGAACGTGCCCTCTTTAATACCCATCACCAGGCTAACCCATCCTCCCACCCCCTCCCCTCTAGAACCCTCAGTTT
>NC_138379.1:53616956-53653466 GCF_054177405.1 Leptonychotes weddellii
TAATGATGTAATGTATGGTGATTAACATAACATAATAAAATTTAAAAAAGAAGAAGAAGGTAGCAGGAAGGGTAAAATGAAGGGGGGGAAATCGGAGGGGGAGATGAACTATGAGAGATGATGGACTCTGAAAAACAAACTGAGGGTTCTATAGGGGAGGGGGGTGGGAGGATGGGTCACCCTGGTGATGGGTGTTAATGAGGGCATGTACTGCATGGAGCACTGGGTGTTATACACAATGAATCATGGAACACTTCATCTAAAACTAATGATGTAATCAGGTGCCTGGGTGCCTCAGTTGGTTAAGCGACTGCCTTTGGCTCAGGTCATGATCCTGGAGTCCCTGGATCGAGTCCTGCATCGGGCTCCCTGCTCGGCAGGGAGCCTGCTTCTCCCTCTGAACCTCCCCCCTCTCATGTGCTCTCTGTCTCTCTCATTCTCTCTGTCTCAAATAAATAAAAAAATAAATAAAAAAAATAAAAAAATAAAACTAATGATGTAATGTATGGGGATTAACATAACAATAAAAAATATTTAAAAAAAAGAAAAATCTTCGGGCAGTCACTGTTTCCATGGATATATGAATACTTGTGGTGAGGGTGTGTATGTGTGTGTGTTTCTGCGTGGTATTAAACTGCTCTGGATTATAGTGACAGAGGACGGTTCACGTCAGAGATGAAAGAGATACAAGTACAGGCCTGGCTGTTAATTCATTAGTGAGTTGTTTAAATAGAATGCAGCCCAAGGAGCACAATCATACACCTTTCACAATGCATAATGTGGCTAGATGTGTTTCCACATTAGAGTTTTACCTATCTAACATAGCACATAGAAAAAAATCAGGGTAAATGGGTAGTTCACTCATGCAAATATCTAAAACAGAATTTTTTTATGGAACCAGGGTGGGGGTGGGCGTTGGAATCTACCCCCTGCTGTTATTCTGATTTGTTCCTAAGCTCATTAGATGCTCAGCACCTCCTCCAGGGGGATGAATCTCATCTTCAGACAAGTTAAACTCATTCTCCTGATCAGAGGTGAAAAAGCTATTTCCCCACTGGAGTTTTCAAAGGCAAACATTTCCTGTAGGAAATCAAACAATTCTAGGGCTTGATAAGGTAGCTAAGTATATTCAGTTTAGCAAGTAGTTGCCAGTGGAAACCTCTGTATACCTCTATACTAGGCCTCAGCCCCCCTCGGGGGATGACAAGGTCATTAGTTTAAGAAAGAAGGAAAGATCTTGACAAATGATCTTGCACCAAACTCTGGCACTGCCAAAACACAGGAATGGATAACCTCAGCTGATGGAGATTGGACCCCAAACTCCTTCATTTCATGATTAGCACATATATGAATATGTATATTTTGCCTTCTGAAACTAACATATATGATAGTGTAGCCTCTGAATTCTGGGTTCCTAATTTCTGCTGTTTATCTTTGTGGTTTTTCTTCTTTCCTTCAAATTTCACTTCTCCAACAAATATTATTTGAATACTAGTGTCTGTCAGATACTTTGGTGTGGGTTGGCTGTACCCAATGGACAAGGAGGCACAGCCCCTGCCAGGTTGGCCCCATAATCTAGTGCAGAGGACTGAAAATAAAACAGTCAACAAACATCACAAACTGTGCTGCGAACTAAGAAGGAAATGAGCAGTGAGATGAAAGAAAAATAGGTAAGATTCCTTTACATAAAAAGGTCAAGAACAGTCTTTCTGAGGATGTGACACCTAAACTGAGATCTATAGCTGAGAAGAAGCCAACTTTGATGACAGTGGGAAGACTGTCTCATACCAGGGGTAATGGCAAAGGCTTTCAGGCCAGAAGCTAACAGTCTGTGTGGCAGCATCAAGCAAGGAAGGGGAAGGCTGGCCTAAGAGGAGGATGGACAAAGTTCAGAGAGATCACATTAGACCTCTTAGACAGTGGTCAGTTGTTGAGATATTATATACACAGCACAAGAGCAAATAAACAGGAAGTGGAGAAGCAGGACACTTTATTCATTCATATGATGCATTGTTTTGTCAAAGATCCTTTCTCTATTATTCCACTTTCTTCTTTGGCCCAACCAGTCTTTCCGAAGAAGAGAGAATGAGAGACAGAGAGAAAAAAAGCCTGACTTTCTAAATAAATCTGGACTAAGATGAAAATTCCCATTCCAGAAGGATGACTGGAAATGTGTATAAGGAAACAAGAGTTGATAAACTTACCATCTAAATCTGTATGATTTTCTGAAAATTAAAAACAGGTTCTCTTTCTAAAAAGACTCTCCTAATGGAATTCCTATCCATTACCCATGTACCATTCTGCTGCCCCTTTCTTTCTTTCCTGAGCTCTCCAAAGATTACTTGGATTGCTGTAAATATTCTCCTTGCTCAGGGATTCTCACACTTGACTGATCATTGGAATCTCCTGGGTACCTTAAAAATACATATTACATATGTTTGTGCATATACACACACATAGATCATTGCTGGTCCCTCTTAGAAATTCTAATTCCTGGGGCGCCTGGGTGGCTCAGTCGTTAAGCGTCTGCCTTCAGCTCAGGTCATGATCTGAGGGTCCTGAGATCGAGCCCCGCATCGGGCTCCCTGCTCCACAGGAAGCCTGCTTCTCCCTCTCCCACTGCCCCTGCTTGTGTTCCCTCTCTCGCTGTCTCTCTCTCTGTCAAAAAATAAATAAAATCTTAAAAAAAAAAAAAGAAATTCTAATTCCTGACATGAGTCTCAATAATCAGTACTTTACCTCTAGCCTAGTTTTCCTAAGGCGTACTCAAGGGACATTCACTGTCCTAACTGGTCCCTCTACCTCCAGTCTGTTCCATCACAGTCCACCCTCCACTCTGACAACAGACCAGCTTATGAAGTCTAAATCTAATCATATTTCTCCTCCATTCAAAAGCTTTATTTTATTCCACACAGACCTAAAACCACTTGAGATGGCTATCTGCAAAACTCTATGGATATGATAATCATCATCATCATTAATTATTGTAATAAAGTTTAAGAGAAAGCTTAACAGACAGGTAAGTGTGTTAAAAACAAACATTGTTAAAAACAAAAAAACATTGGTTGTTTGTTTGTTTAAATAGCATAGCAGCTAATGATGGTAGATTGAACAGGGATTAGGACATCTGCAACTCAGAAAGAAATTAACTAGAAAGAATATGTTGATATGAATCTGCATTTGTTTACCTGAAAATATTTTGGCCTCAGAATTCAACTTCTGATAATTACACACCACTTAGATAGATAAGGGTACTTAAGATATTTTTATTATACAAGTAATATTTGAATATACCTTCATTATTAAAATGCAAACAGTATAGAAGTATAAAGAGCCAAGAATAAAAGGCTACCTTATAGTCTTGCCAATTATTCTATTCTTCTTAGAAGAAATAAAAATTAGCAGTTTGCTTACGTCTTTCCAAATTTTTAAAAATTTATGTGAGTAAATATATGCAATACAAATATATTGCTTTGGCTTCCTGGGGATTAATTTTTTCTTTTAAATTTTTTACATATAGGAAATCATTATTTTGCTCTTTTCTTGTTCCAGTTAATATAATATGTGTTTATTTATTTCCTCTTTTGAACTCTTGTGTAATATTTTGTAATATGAAATACCAAAAGCTATTTACCTACTCTTTTACTGATTAGACACTTAAGGTTATTTCTTTTTTTTTTTTTTTTAAGTTTTTATTTACTTATTTGACAGAGAGAGACACAGCGAGAGAGGGAACACAAGCAGGGGGAGTGGGAGAGAGAGAAGCAGGCTTCCCGCTGAGCAGGGAGCCCGACGTGGGACTCAATCCCAGGACCCTGGGATCACGACCTGAGCCGAAGGCAGATGCTTAAGAACTGAGCCACCCAGGCACCCCACTTGAGGTTATTTCTAATTACTCAGTATTACTGAAGAGGAAAAATCTGTGTTCTGAGATGGCCGACTGACCAGCAAGGAGTCCCAGTCCCTGCCCCGAGGCTCTTCTCCTTTCTTCTCCCTTCTCCACTTCCTTCCCCCCCCCTCCCCGCCACCGCACGCACCAATCCGGGTTCTTCTCCCTGCTCCGCTTCCCCCACACCCCAAAAGTACCAAGTATGCGTTAGTAGGAGTGTATAAATTACCCCCCTTTGCTTGTGCTCCGGGCTCAGACCTTTGGAGATCATCCTCCTCTGAGCCCCCCAGAGTTAAATAAACCTCCTATCTTCCAAGATCTCCTAGTGCCGCTTGGTTCTTCCGTTGGGCGATCCAGTCGAGGTTCCGTAACATTACCAACAATACTGTAGTAAAAATCCTTTCACATCTATTTTTATTTACACTGAAATATTTAAAATATTTAAATTTCCTCCATAGCTATAGTCATGCCCCCTTTGTTATTCTTAATTTTATGTATTTGAATTCTCTCATACTCTTTCTCTCTCCTTTTTTTTTCAATAATTGAACTTATCAAAGATACTCTATTTTATCATTTATTTCAAAATACTCATTAAAAATTACTTTATTAATGGAACACCTGTGTGGCTCAGTTGGTTAAGCGTCTGCCTTCAGCTCAGGTCCTGATCCCAGGGTCCTGGGATTGAGCCCCTTGTTGGGCTCCATGCTCACGGGAAACGGCTTCTCTGTCTCCTCCCTGGTTATGCTCTCTCTAGCTATCTCTCTCTCTCATAAAAATAAATAAAATCTTTAAAAAAAGTATTAAATCTACTTACTTATTTTTTTTGTGTTAATTTTTTCTAATAGTTTGAGTTTGGAGCTTAGATATGATTTACTTTTTTTTGCTTTCTAATAATTTCATTAAGTCTATATATTTTTATTTTATTATTATCCAAAGCACATGTAGTTAGCTCATTGCTTTCCATTTCTAAAGAGTTGATAATTTCAGTTTTGGCCTTTTTTTAAACTTTTTTACCTAATAATTGTGAAGGACTTGAATAGGAAAAGTAAAATTGTTTTTCTGAGCATTTTTTTGTTGATTTCTAATTTTATAAGAAAGAATTCTTACATTAAATAACATGGCCCTACTGCCAGAGATTCCCAATTTGTGACTTCATCTTCAAAAAGCGAACAAAGAGGCCATATTGATTATAAAGAATGTTTACTTTACTAAGACCTAACTAATCCTGGAGGACACTAATAGACCAGGTCTTCATGTTGAGATTAGTTTTCCATACTAGATTACAAACTTCCTATTTCCTTTTGAGCAGAGCAGATTAGAATTAACCTAAAATCTGGGCAGGATGATGGGAGTGTAGATGTATATTTGTGGAATATTATATATGAGGAAATTTTGTCATTGTTTTAGCAAACGCTTATTAAAAGCCTACAATGTGTAAGGTGTGTTGCACTTGGGGCTCATTAGCGGAAATAGAAAGATAATCCCTGTCCATGTAGAGTTCATGTTTTCTTAAGGAAGCCAGACAGTAAATAAAAAACGGAATACATAAATTACAAGATATTTTTTAAATTGACAAGTACTGGGGCGCCTGGGTGGCTCAGTCGTTAAGCGTTTGCCTTCGGCTCAGGTCGTGATCCCAGCATCCTGGGATCGAGCCCCACATCGGGTTCTCTGCTCCGCGGGAAGCCTGCTTCTCCCTCTCCCACTCCCCCTGCTTGTGTTCCCTCTCTCGCTGTGTCTCTCTCTGTCATATAAATAAATAAAATCTTAAAAAAAAAGAAAAGAAATTGACAAGTACTATGGGTAAAATTAATAAAATAAGTAAGAAGCACTGGGATTCTTAATTGTAATTTTAAATTAAGGCAGTCAGAGTGGCATTAAGAAGGCAGATATCTGGAGAAAGAGAATCCAGGGCAGAAAGAAAAGAAAGTGCAAAGGCCCTGTGGTAGAGAGCATTTGGGGGGACTTGAGAGTAAACTTGAGAGGGCTTGGAAAACTGAGCAAGGTGGGAAGCTGTGGGAGATAAGATAAGAATTTAAGGGAAGGTAATAAAGTCATGTAAAGACTTTGTAGGTAACAACAGTTTGTGATCCCACAAATACTCTGAGAACTAAAATCTTTTCTGAAGATTTTATTTTGGTTCAAGCCTTCCTCCTTTGGATCTAAATTATAAAAATGTCTTCATCTTTAATGAATAATTCAAGAAAGCTCAGGCTTTCACAATTTACCCCTGCAGTATGGGTTTTGCTCCCTTCCCCTGAGCACTTTGGAAGTAGAAAAAACATCAAGTTCTATAGATTTACAAATGCATGTCTACAGTTGTACCAAAATGCCCAGGTATTTAGAAAATGGGTCAGTTTTGATGAAGAATGCCGTCCAGGGTTCTGGGTA
Source organism: Leptonychotes weddellii (assembly GCF_054177405.1). Lineage (NCBI taxonomy): Eukaryota > Metazoa > Chordata > Mammalia > Carnivora > Phocidae > Leptonychotes > Leptonychotes weddellii. Next base: position 53,623,237 of record NC_138379.1, read on the forward strand.
CCATTTTGCCTTCTTCTCTCTTTGTCTTGCTATCTTCTTGGGTCATGTAATCATCTGAAGGTGTCATATTCTGAAGCGGTGTCAGACATCAATCTGGCCTTTTAATTAAGCATGGACAATGGCTTGTTTCTGGCAGTCCCATAGCAGGCAACTATTGATTTGCTTTTCACTAAAGCATTTGTACAATATACCAGACTGACAGCCACACAAACATGAGTCTTTTTTTTTTTCTTTAAGCTTTCTACTATGAATGCTACCTTGCTGGAGTCTCAGCAAATCCTTCTACCTTTCCTTAATCCAGAACACACATGACCCATGCTGGATGAAACAAGGTATTCACAAGTACAAAAAGAAAAAAATAAAACAATGATCAGCTACAGGGATAGTGTGGATCAGAGATAGCCCCATAATGTGAGGAATTGTGACTGTTTTGTTCACCATATACAAGTGCTTCCACAGAAATTGATTAAATATTTGTGGGATAAACAGATAAACGGAAAGTAGATATGTTTTTGTAAGAAGAGAAGTGACTGTACTGTTTTCTACTTACTAATTCTGGGTCATTGGCCACTGCATTAACCTCAGTCTGCATCAGTCTTTATCTATAAAATGGGCATAATAGTGTCCACTCATTGTTATTGTGCTAACAAAATAAATAATTGATTGCATGTATAAATCATCTGGTACATCCTCAGCCCTTACATTTTATTTTTATCATTTTTCATGCTCTCCCACAGTTTCCTTGAACACATAGCCATATATGATTGTCTTCCCACCCAACTCTGAAATATTTCACTAAGTGTCTCCAATGTGCCTGTGACATCTTGTTGATTGCTCAAGGCCTGACTCCTTTGCTTCCTTTCTAGTCCCCCACCTCTTCTGAGTATGCCTAGAACTCCATTTGCAGCTGCCTTTGCTGCTTCTTGTCTTCTAGTGCCTTCTGAATATGGAAATCCTGAGGGCAAGGAATTCCAGTAGAAGTTCCCATTGGGACTTTGTCCCTGAGTCAGCACTCAGTAAATAAAGATGTGGTATACATTCAGATTTCAGACTATTGGGATTATTGTACAGTACACATTGATATCCCAGCCTTTCCTATCCATAATCAGGCTTCCATGAATTAGCTGACAAACTAGAATATTTAGAACATGGAAGAGTGTTCTGTAACCTGAACATTTACTTTTGGAATGGTCACTCTTGGGCCAGTTATTTCAACTCACTATTCCACACCTTATTCTCCTTTAAAATGAGGCAAAGAAAATGTACCTAATCCATAGAGTTTCTGTGAGGACTATATAAGTTAATATATGTAAACTACTTTGAACATCCTGAGCCCTTAGTGATTACTTGTGTATTACTGTTGTTTGTGGTCATTATTTTTTTTATTTGCTATTATCTTCACACTGGGGAGAGCCTATTATTTTTTGTAAGTATTTGCACTATATCCTCGTCATTCAAATCAAAGTTGTGGTTCTCTGTAATTTGCGGTTCTCTGTAAATAGGAATTGTCAGTACTTGGTCAAGAAGGAGAAATCCGGAAATATTTATTAAACAGGTGAATGCCAAGCCTAATGCTGTCTGGTTTCCTATCCATTTTCTGTCCCCATTTCTTGCCTTTCTTCATATGTGCCTATTTTTCAGACCTGGCATTTTCTCAAGAAGACTCTTTTTTTTTTTTAAAGATTTTATTTATTTTTTTGAGAGAGAATGAGATAGAGAGAGAGAGCATGAGAGGGGGGAGGGTCAATGGGAGAAGCAGACTCCCCGCTGAGCAAGGAGCCCGATGCGGGACTCGATCCTGGGACTCCAGGATCATGACCTGAGCCGAAGGCAGTCGCTTAACCAACTGAGCCACCCAGGTGCCCTCTCAGGAAGACTCTTCTCACTTCTACCATCCGTTTTGTTCATCTGCTTATTCCCTAGTTGCACTACAAAGTGTAATTAAAGGCACTTTCACAAGCAAGCTTCTCTTGGCCAACTGTATTTACCCAGCGCCATTTTAATGGACATGTACAAGCTGAGGCTCTATCTAGCATTAAGCTGACTAAGGTCTTGGTCCCGGCTCTGCCACATATCATCCATGTGCAATGGTGTAAGTTTCTTAACACCTCCAGGTCTTACAGCTCGTTTCTTCATTTATGAAATGTACCTACTTCAGAGGTTTGGTATGACAATCTAGTGAGAGAATGAATCTAACTGTTCAATGCAGAATTTGCATACACAGAACACTTTTATACATACTGGCCATTTCGTTGTCATTTTTACTGTTTGACTCACTTCTTAACTTTCAAAATATTTTCCACTTTGTATTATAATCATCAATATACATATCCATCTCTAATCTTGTCAGACACACAGTAGGCCCTCAGTAAACATTTATTCAATGGAGGAATAATAAATGTACCCCCAGAGGCTGTTGAGTCTATCCCAGTTCTGCAAAGCAAGGTTGGTGATGCCAAGCACAAGGACCCTGAAGTAGGGTTTCCTGATTTGGCAAATAAAAATAAAAGGCACTCAGATAAATTTGAACTTCAGCTAAAAAACCAAACTATTTTTAGTAAAATTATGCAATATTTGAGCTACACTAGAAATTTATCTATTGCTTACCTGAAATTCAAATGTAACTGAGTGCCCTACATTTCATGGGGCAACCTTAGTCTGAAGCTTCTTTCAAATCTATAAATCTTTCTCTTCTCACACCAAGACTGTGATGGGGACCTGAGACCATCCATGAGACACCCAGTCGAGGTCATGATAAACATAAACTGAATGGAATCCTGTATGATTCATCTATTCAACCTAGCTGTATGTAAAATTCATTATTTTGAAGTGGCCACTACTACTAAATTAGCTTTCATTCCTCAGAAGAATATACTGAGGTGGACCATGGTGTCCTTTTCATTCCTTTACGGTAGTAACAAAGAACTGTGTTAAAGTTTTCAAAACTACTGGAGCAAGAGTATACCAGCCTAAGGCAGTGGTAACTCAAGCCTGCATTTAGCCCTTTTATTGGATTAATTCTAGGGAAGAAGTAGAGCCTATGGGCTGGTCCTGTTCAACCCAAGTCATTTTATTTCAGAAGTTAATTAGCTGTTGAGTTTATGGTTTATATCCCTGGCATTAATTACACATTTTCCAATATAATTTAGTACTTGGACATTTTCAATCTGTAAATAGCCAGCATGGGTTATTGCTACATGTAATATATAGGTTCCATATGTGTCTTGTGCAATTCTTTATCCCTAACTCCTAGCAAAATTCTCAGAGTTGCAGGTTAATATACAGTTGGTGAATAAACAAGTAGTTAAGATCTCAGGCTCTGGAGACAGACAAAACCAGATTCAAATTCTGACTTTGTCATTTATTATATAGCTGTGTGATCTTGCATAGTTCCTTATTCTCTCAAGACTTAATTCCCTTGTCTATAAAGTGGGGATAAAGATAGTTGCTTGGATACAGTTATGCTTTGAAAATTACATGAAATCTTGCACTCAGGCCACTTAGCAGAAGGCCTGACCTAGTAGCAAGTGCTTCAAATGTGAGTTAATATTATGTACATTTCTTAATGCTACTGTAGGCAAAGTGTCTATAAAATGCATCACTGCTGCATGAGAACCTGACCTTGAGTTAATGCTCCAGTTCTGCTCTCCTTAAAATCCTGATACGACTAAGAAAGTCAACATGTTTCTAGGCAACATAGCTAACATAAAAACTATCCCTGAGTGGTAAACTACATTTGGGCTGGAAAGAAGTGTAACTAAACTATCTATATATGATGAATACAGATTCTCTGAGTGTTGTGTAACATGTGTATTGCAATGAGTATGTCCCGTGTGGTGATTCTGAAAGCTATTTCTATGGAGTGCTAAGAGAGATATTGGCCCTTCTGGGATATGGAGCTTCTAAGCACAGCAGTCTTATACACATCAGTCTTGTCTCCTTGGACCTGAAGGTGTTATCAGGAAATAAGACAGCTTCTGGATGACTGTGTATAGTGCTACCTGGACTACCACAAAAAGGAAAGCTTGACACTGTCCTGATAGCAAGGTGTAGCCCCTCTCCTACCATTTTCTTAGTAGACTCCCAGTGTGGCCTATTGTAGTCTCAAGGGTCTAAAGTTTATGTAAACCTGAGGAGATGCTTGGGGGCTGTTCTAGTGCTGTCCAGCAGAAGGGACACCTGTTTCTGTATCCTCAATAAATTGCCCAAGGATCTTAGAATCTTAAAACTAGAAGCAGTCTTACGTGCCATCACCTTTGACAATCAGTCCAGTGTGGGAAGCTTTCTGCAATATTTTCAAGAACGGGCCAGATGACCTCTTTTCCAACACTTTAAGCCACAGGAAACATATTTTCCCCTTAGAAGTTCATTGCATTGCCAGCCAGCCTTCATTATAAAGGGCTTTGTTCTGGACGGAAATCTGCCTATCTACAATATCTTACCATCAGTTTTAGATCTATTGTATGTTGAGAGCTACACAGAATGTTTAGATTCTTCCCCATGACTAATCTTCACATATTTTCAGACATCAGTTTTATCTTTCACTAATCTCTTGTTTTTTCAACAAAAATGTACGCAATTTCCTCAGCTGTCCCCTACTACCTTTGCCATCTATGTGCCCTTCTTCCTATACTAAGCTATCACACTGGTATTTTAGTGTTGTTGCTAGAGCAGGTGGTACTACCTCTAACTCAGAGCAAAGGTGTACTTATTTAAGTAGGGCTCATTTCTTTCACATTAGAGGAACAATAAAGAATTATTATTTTATAACGTGGGAAAGGCAACAATACGGAGAAGAAAGCCAAAACACTAAAAAACATGACAAAATACATATGCGTACATGATATGAACGATAATTAATAAAAGATATCAGCAATATAATGCTATGCTTGGATTCATGCTTTGGAGTAATAGCGCTTGCATTCACACTCTGGTACCACAAATTATTAGGCATGAAAATTTGGGAAGGTTATTCAATTTCTCTAAGCCTCAGTTGATCCATCTGTAAAATAGGGATAATAATGGTAAAGACCCCATTAGTCTGTTGAGGATACAAAAAAAAATAATAATCTATGTTAAATATTCCACATAAACCTGGCTGAGAGTAAACAGGATGAAAACCAGTGCCACATGCTGGTGAAGACTGCAGACTTGGAGCTTGAATTTATTTTCTATTGTTTACTAACTGTGAAATCTTGGACAGATTATCTAACCTCCTGCAACTCCATTTTCTCAAGTGAAAAATGGAGATTGTAACAGGTTATATCTTATAAAGTTGAGCACAGAAATATTTCCAGTTTGACATCTCAACACTTCTCAACTCCTTGATCAACAGGTGGTATCTATACCCTTTCCTTACAACCTGAGTACGTCTTTGTGACTGCGTGAATGGCAGGAATGGGCAAAGTGATGCCATACAACTTTCAAAGCTCGGTCATACAAGTTGATACAGCTTCTACTTTCTCTCTCTCTCTCTCTTTCTCTCTCTCTCCTTCTCTCTTTCTCTTTGTATGTGTGTGTCTCCCTTGACTCTGCCTTTGGGAACATCATAAGAAGTCTGGCTACCCTGAAGCTGCCATGATGAAGAGAATACACAGAAAAACAAAGAGATGTCTCAAGAGTTGCATCTGTTCCAGCTTCCAGCTATTTATGTCTTCCCAACACAGGCCATGTGTGTGAGCAAGCCTTCAGCTCATTCCAGCCTCACCATCTGACTGCAATCATATGGGAGACCCTGAATGAGAACATACTGCAAGGTTACTTAACCTCCAGAATCATAAGAGATAATGACAAAAAAATTGTTTTTCTTTTAAGTCCCTACCTTTTGGGATGATTGACTAAGCAGTAAGAAATAACTAATGCAAAGGATGAATAGTATTGAATTAATAAAATTTATGAGGATTAAATGAGATGACCCATACAAACTATTCAACATAAAGGTTCTCAAACTTTAGTGTCTGATATTGTCACCTGGGGGCTTACTGAAAAATGGATTCCAGGGCCCCTCTCCCCAAATTTCTGATTTAGTAAGTCTGGAGTGAATGAAGCCCAAGTACTTGCATATCTAACATGTTCTAGCTGATGCTGATGCTACTGGTCCAAGAACCATATTTTATAAACCATCATAGAGCAAATACTCAATTTATGAATTTTATTCTTACTACCATTTTTAGTACTTACTGTTTATATTTTGTGAAAATTAAGCACTGCCAGTTCCTTTGGGTACAAAGGAAATTTATACACAGCTTCTCTCCATAACTCACAGTCTACTTTATCTTTTTTATCCCTAGTGTAGATCACAGTGGCGTTCACATACGTGCTAACAATTGCTTGTTACAGGAAATTTGGAAAGATCCTACATTCATTTATGGATATACGATGTACTGAAGGGAGACGGTGTAAGAAAACGAGCAAGAGATAGATAAAGGGGGAGGGGGGTGGGTACAGAGGGGAGTAGATGGTAGGAGAGGAGAGGAGGGAAGAGTATAGAAGGTAAGGGAAGACAAGACAAAACAAGGAAGGGTGGGAGGAAAATGTCAAGCTCCTTGCTCTAAAACCTTTTTTTAAATGCTATGATAAGTTTTCACATTGTCGTTTTCTAATTTTAGGATGTATGCCTCAAGACAGGAGCATGTTGTCTTCAAATAGCCCTTTCATTTCTTCAGTTCCTTTACAATGGAATGGTAAAATTATTAAACAACTCTATATCAGAACTGGTAAAAAAAAATCTGTTATCAGACTCTTGCTTTGATTTTATTTTACAGCTATTGTTTAGTCTAATAAAAAAATGCATCAATTATTTAAATGTTTGAGCACTCTCTTTAGCTCAGAATGTTAGTACACTGGCATTCATCTTATTGACAAGATCTTGTGGATATGAATGTATAAAAATATGACTGGACAGAATAAGACTTGAAGATTCCCCAGAGGCCTCTGGTTTCCACATAGTCCATGTTTTAAGGGTACTTACGAGGTTGGTCACGTCTATGAAACTTATGAAAATTTCAAAGTACATATTTATGTTTGGCTCTCTCCTTTCCTATCCCATCTAGAGGAATGTCATGAGAACAAATGACACAATCTCCACAAGAACTCTCCAAGCCTGTAGAACTCTACTTATAAACACTTCAAGTAATTAATACCTTGTTCCCTTATTTCTAACAGCTTGTAAGTCATTGGGAATTCAAATGCTAGTTTGCATACTATACAACTTATGTATAATGTGTTGAGGACTATTTTGTACCTATCAATCCTTACCTACTTAAGGAAATGCACAAAAGGAGAAAATGTGGCCCTTGCCTTAATGGAAGGCACAATTTTGAGAGTAAGTCAGTATCTGTAAGTGAGACAAGCTTTGCCTTTCTTAAACTGACATGGGATCATGTTGTTTTCCTGCTAAAAGTCTTTGCCATTGTCATATTGCCTTTAGGTTAAAGCGGAAACTACATGATGACTGGCAAAGCCCCTATGATCTAGGTCATCTTTCCATCTCTGATCAGTCTCGGTGTCCTCACTTCTTCCATGCACCTACAGTACTCCAGCCCCATGGGCTGGGCAGCCATTCCAGCGCTCACCACTCCCTTTCACATTACCATGCTTTTGCACTTGTTATTTTCTTTTCCTGGAATATAGTATAGCCCTTGTTCTTGTGGAGTTTATGAGAAGCAGGCATAAGTAAAATGTACATGAAAAATACATGAATAAATATAAAATTACAACAGTATTAAATGTAATTTCTTTTAAAAAAGAGCTATTTGGTACTTTGAATTTACTATAATGTAAAGAACAGATATACTCCACTCTTTCATTCAATGTGATTAAAAAAATGGTGATCTAGGGGCACCTGGGTGGCTCAGTGAGTTAAGCATCTGCTTTTGGCTCAGGTCAAGATCTCATGGTCCTGGGATCAAGCCCTGCATCAGGCTCCCTGCTCAGCAGAGAGTCTGCTTCTCTCTCTGCCCCTGCCCCCAGCTCACGCTCTCTCTCTCTTTCAAATAAATAAATAAAATCTTAAAAAATGAGAATCGTGATCGAAAAGAACAGCTGGAATACAGGCAGGCGTGTCTGTGTGTGGGCAGAGAAGAGTACTCAGAAGGAAGAAACATTTCAGGGATAGGAAATAGCACAAGCAAAAGCCCTGGGAACAGGAGGGACCATCTTATGTTTGATGAACTCAGAAAAGAATATTGTATTCTAGACTTTTTGACCTAAGACAGCAGTACATAGCAGTGTTCTTACATTGAAATCTGGGAAAACAGGAAGATTTTGTGTCTAAGAAAGATCAACTTTGATTTTTTTTTTTTAAAGATTTTATTTATTTATTTGACAGAGAGAGACACAGCGAGAGAGGGAACACAAGCAGGGGGAGTGGGAGAGGGAGAAGCAGGCTTCCTGCTGAGCAGGGAGCCCGATGTGGGGCTCGATCCCAGGACCCTGGGATCACGACCTGAGCTGAAGGCAGACGCTTGACGACTGAGCCACCCAGGCGCCCCGATCAACTTTGATTTTAATTAAAGCATCAAGCTGAGCTGATCAAATTCCTTGCCTTCTTTAATCATCATGCTCCTCACCCCATGGGGAAGATTAGGAGGTAAACTCTGAAGCCACAGATAGTCAACACAAGCTGCAGCATATGATGGATTCCCTTCAGGGAAATCACTAGAACAATTGTTATAAATTTCCTTAATAAAGGGGTAAGGATGGTTCAGAAATATGGGATAAAAGGAATAAGCATGGTCTTTGGATTGTACCAGGTTTTGGTTCAAACCCAAATCTTTGGTAGCTTGGTCAGCTTGTGCAAGCAACTTAGATTCTCTGAATCTCAGATTCTTTATCTATAAAATATTGTAATGAGTAAATAGGAAAAGGAATATAAAGGGCTAAGCATATATTCAATACCTTGCTCTGGCTTTCCCATTTAATGCCTTCACGCAACTCCATTTCATCTTCTTATACTATGTATATTGCTTTTGGTCTCCTGACAAAATTCCTTCTATCCATCCCTGACCTCCCTTTTCTTTGGTTTGGTATTTTTTTCCTCTTTTATTCCTGGTGATAAATCAAAGAAAACCTTATTTTTATTACCTGCATGCTATATTGAATCCCTAAGGTTATTATTCTATTATAAGCCAGGGCTAATCTCTTCTAAGTTATTTTTACCTTAAAGAAATGATGCTGTATACTATACTATATAATTACACTCCTTTCTACAGCACACACACACACACAAAAGACAAGGCAGGCAAGTTAGATTTTTATCCACTTCAAAGACAAGAGCTTCCCAGAAAATTATATTGAATCAATGATGCTCACTTGAAAAAGCAAAGTCCTTTGTGATGGGGTCTTTTGCATTTGCCACACAGTAATGCTTTTTTGGGAGGTAATAATTCATGGAGATATACTTTTTTTTAACTCAATTTGCAATAATTCTTATTTCATCCAAGCCACCACTTAGATCCATATTTCTTATTATCATGTATCCATTATTAGCAGAACTACAAAGACATGTATCAGGCTTGGGAATACCAAGTGTTTTGTTTCACAATTCTCCTTAGATGAGTTTTTGTATTAGCTAGGAATAGCCCTATTCTGGAGGCCAGTTGCATGCCTATAGTCAACATTGTTGATCCAGGGAGTGGCAACCTAGCTTTCCCTCTAAATGTTATTGTTTTCAAGAAACAAAGCTATGAATAAAGGAAATCACTGTCCCTTCCCATTATTTCTATGTATTCTATCATCTATCTATATCTATCTATCTATCTATCTATCTATCATCTATATCTTAATCTATATACGTGTTGGCACATACCATTCATCTCTCTTTCTCTTACATTCCTATTTTCTTTTCTTTAAGTGCCCCGTTAAATGGTAAGCTATTGAATCAAGAGACTTTATCTTGTCCACAATTATATACCTAGCATACAGTAAGTGTCCCATAAATAGGAGTTTAATTAAGAAATAGGGAGAGATTGCCCCTACCTCAATGCATCTACCATTTGCCTGCAATGAATCCTAGGGTCCTTCCTATCATGGCCTTTCTCAAAGGTTTTCTCACAGGAAGAGACAAAGAAAAAAATAAGTACCTAGGACGTGCTAGGTGACATGTTCTGTGTTTCTTATACATTATGTCATTTAATTTATACCCAGCTGTGGTAGTTAAATATCCCGCCCCCCCATGTTTTACAGAAAAAGAAACTAGGACTCAGAGAAATTAGATGACCTTTTCAGCATTATATAGCAGGAAAGTGTCGGAACATGGATTTGAAGACATAGCAAATGGGAAAAACTATCTTTTGGCTGGAGGTGGTGGTGGCAAGGGCTAATTTGAGGAGGAGAAAAGAAAAGAGAACAAAGATAAATGAAGTAAATTGACCATAAGAATTCTAACAAAAGCATAAGTGAATGGGATTACATATTTTATGAAGGTAACACCTATTTGAAAAAGTCTCAACAGATATTTGAAATTTAAATGATTAGATCTCTAAGTACACTTTGATTATCTGTATATCTAGTTTTGAGCATAGTCTACATTTTCAGTAAGGAAAATCTATAGTAAGGCTAATAATAAAACAGTTGATTTAAGAAATAAAATATTCATCATTGAACTCTTTACACAACTAGAATATGAAAAATTTAGCCTAATACAGTCTTATGCTACAATTGTTAGATCTGTCTGATTTTGTGAGTCAAATGGCTTGGCATAAAGAGCATGGGTTCCCTCTTGGGGGCATTTTGAGCAAAAGCAATTAGGAAGTTATGCAATTATAACACCTGCAAATATTATTGTAACCTTTTCTACCCACTATGTACCACAGATTGGGTTCCTAGGGAAGCAAATTCTAAGATGGAATTTAGCATGCAGTGAGCTTATTTAGGTATGCCTTTGGGAGCAACACCTGTGGAAGGAGTGAGTGGGAACCAGGAGTTGGCACAGGGAGAAGTCAAGCTGCAATTTAGTCAACCACAGCCTCCATCTACCACATGGAGAGCTCTGGGGCTAGAATGGCACCTTGAAATTGTCCCAAAAGAGGCCAAGATGACCAGGTCTTTATGCTACTGGACTGATTAATCCTTCAGTGTGGACCATGCTAGGCAATGGCTTGACCTTGGGTATGGCAGCCTCTGCAGCCAGGGCAACCCCTGAAGGAGCTGACAGCTGTAAGCTCTTGCCTGATAGCACATCAGCAGTTGGGATTACATGTCCTTCATGGAAGAGAAATTTGGGTGGTGTTGGCACATACTATGCCCACGACAGAGTCCAGATGATATAACACCCTCCCCAGATGTCTTTCCAAATGTTGGGCTATCCAACCACGGGTAGGTGTTCCTTTCCTCTGAACTAGTACAGCAGCTACATGGTTATTAGAGTCTGCCTGCATTTATTTATAAGCCCATTTATAGTTTTAATTTAGGTAAGACAAAGAGGGCTACTTTGTGATATTTTTTGGCTATATTATAGATGAGCTTATAGACAAACTTTGCAAAGTGTATTAGTCAACTTGGGCTGCCCTAACAACATATCACAGACTGGGTGGCTTTAACAATAGAAATTTGTTTTCTCATAGTTCTAGAGGCTAGAAGTCCCAGATCAAGGTGCTGGCAGATTTGGTTTCTGGTGAAGGCTCTCCTTCTGGCTTTCAGATGGCCACCTTTGCACTGTATCCTCCCATGGCCTTTTGCTAATGCATGTCTGGAGAGAAAGATCTTGGGCGGTTCTTCCTCTTCTGATACGGGCACCAGTCCTATCAGAATAGGGCTGTACCCTTCTGACATGGTTTAACCTTAATCATCCCCCAAAGGCCCCATCTCCAAATATAATCATTTTGGGGGTTAGAGCTTCAACATATGAATTTTGGGGAATACAATTTAGCTCATAACATTAAGTAATAAAAGAAGAATTGTATCAAATGTACAAAATGTGAATTTTTTTTTTTTGGTTTTGATCCTTCTTTGTAGAGACCTTGTAAATTTCTATGGTTGATAGTGCCTTAATTGTTTGATTTTAATTGGCTGTCGTTTTAATTTACATTTTGGCTTATTCTGAATTTACGCTGTCATTATATACCTGGGCTTAATGCTCTTAACTTCAAAAACCTATCTTCTATGCTTGCTCATTTAAACTTTACATTGTTCTGTATATCCCACAAAATATCTGACTTCTCTTTTCGTTCTACTTAAATTACATGTATAGCTCAGATGTACACAACTCTATTCTCTCATGTTAGTTGGGAAGAGCAACTCATGATGACTTGGGGAGAAATTCTGTCATTTTGATTGTAATTCAAACTGTTTCATTACAAAAAGACTTCCTTTAGTAAGGTGCTTACTCTTTGATCCTGTAATTCTAAGTTTTTACCCTGAGAAAATAACTATAATATAAGCAATATAATAGTCTAATAATAAGGTTCTAGTACAATAAATTATGATACATATGCTCAATAAAGTAACATAGCCAAAAAAATTGCCTAATATTCTATAACAAGTACTACTTCCTATATTTTAAGTAAAAAACTATTTGTATTTCAAAGTAGTTTATAAAAATTTCTCTATGTGTGTATGAATATTTATGTACATAGAGAAACACAGAATAATATGTAGCAAACTATTAATAGATGCTATCCCTGACGGGTAGGAATATAGATAATTTATTTTATTCTAGATGTTTTACCTATTCCTATTTTTTCAAACTTTCCATAATTAAAATGTCTTAAAAACATGCTGAATGCTTAAATTTTGTCAAAAATAATAAATTAGTACTCAATCTAATATTACTAAAGTAATGGTAGTTAATACTGATTGCTCACTATCTGCCTATTGCTGCCCTAATATCTTTGTCTAAATTAGTTCAGATAACTCCAGAAATCTATGGCAACCATCTATATATAGATTTCTGTATCTTTCTTAAAAACAATGATGACAACAACCACAAGAACCCAGTTTTTGTATAGCTATTCTTTATTGTCAACTACACATGAACAATATTACAGCTTAGTGTTAAATGATGGAACAGAAAAAAATATTTTTAAAATAAAGGAAAATATAGTAAAGAGTCAGGAATTTATCCATGCATACATGTGATGAAAAAATGCTGAAAGAAATAGAAACCAAAACATGAGAGCACATGACAGACTCAGGCTTTGAAGAGTTACTCCAATTTTCTTATTTACAAGTAAGGACAATCTGTTTCAGAGGAGAAAAAAATGATATGTGAAGGCCACACAGATTTAGAACTAGACCTCAAGTCTCTCCTCTCAACTCCCTGCTTTTCCAATGATTATTTGTACTTGGGGTGTAATATCAAATTAGCACATCAGGATTGTAGGTTATCTCCTAGAACACAATATTCATGAAGTGTTTATCATTCCAAAAGTTATTTCACCAACTATTGGCTTAGGGTCTGGACTTTTAGTCAAAATTGGTTCCCATGAATCACCACATCAGAACTTAAAGTCAGATCTGTATGATATTTAATCCTGTGATTTCTAATTTGTAGATATGGAGATGGAGGGTAAATTTTTAAAAATTTTATTTAATGGTATATACATACTGAGAACTTGGTTGAGGTAGGTAATACTTAAAACCAAGGCCATTTTACTTGAAACTCTTTATTTTACAAGGCATCCCTTTGCATCCCCTAGTAGGGCCCTCTGAACTAGAGAAAAATCACATCAAGAGATACAAAATAATAAAGATAAAAGTTTCTTCATTTTACCATTGTTAATAGAAGGCCAAATTTATCACATTTTGCTTCCAAAATTTTAGCAAATGGAAGAAAATAATATTTTGGTGAAGACACAAAACTGAAATAGAATTTATGAATGACATAAATATTAGCCTCAGGGGCTCCTGGGTGGCTCAGTCATTAAGCGTCTGCCTTCAGCTCAGGTCATGATCTCAGGGTCCTGGGATGGAGCCCCACATCGGGCTCCCTGCTCAGCGGGAAGCCTGCTTCTTCCTCTCCCACTCCCCCTGCTTGTGTTCCCTCTCTCACTGTGTCTCTCTCTGTCAAATAAATAAATAAAATCTTTACAAAAAAAAATATTAGCCTCAGCATCCAATTTATTTTTGTATTTTCTTGCAATATAATGTATTTATGAAACTCAGATTCTCATTGTTGCAAATAGCAACTACTTTTTAAAGTAATCTACCTTGTAATTTCAGGATATTTTTCAATTAAATAAAAATGACTGGGAAAAACTGCATTCCAAGAGCTGTGTAAGTAAAATAAAATAGAGTCCTGTTTTACTTTGTTAGTGATCTCCCATATGTTTACTGTTGCATCTCCAGGGTCTAGCAGACTGTCTGGCACATAGCAAGAGCTAAATAAACATTTTGGGGAATAAAATAATAAAGAACCCACAGAGACTTGATCTTGTTCTTTGATGTTAACACTTCCTTCCCCTCCAGTGATAGGTTAGTTATTAAAAGTGGCTTGGAGAAGAATTAATTGTTTTGTACCCACAACTTCTGCTAGGGATTAACAAAATTATTTGAAAATTATCTGAGAAATGAGGCTGGAGGAATAGTAGAGTGCAGTTTGCCTGCCTTCCTTCTCTGTACCCTGCCCATGGCCTAGTACCCCCACCCCGAGGCAATGGCTTTGAGCTCCTAAGCCAAAGAGAAAACCCCTCCCCTCTAGAAACCTGTCTGGGAAGAGCTGGGAAGTGAGCTTTGGGAAGCTGGAATGTGGGATGCCAGGCACAAGAAGAGATTAGTGTTCTGGAAATTCTGCAGCTAAGAGAAGGAACCCACCATGTGTGTCCTTCAACCCTATAATTTATAGGGGAGTGGAATCCAACCTGCTGTATCGTTCTTCCTTCTCAAGTCATGAGCACAAGAAAATGCCCAGCATAGCCTCTGGAGTCACTGTATTTTCATATTCTACAGCTCTCTTCTGTCCTTTCCCTCACTGCTGGCAGGTGTGGCTCTCCAGGCCACAGTTAAAACCTGGTGTCCCAAGTTAGTGGGGGAGATAGCAGGATACAGAAAACAAAGTAGTTGCTGCATCAGCCAGTGTCCTGGGAAGAAACAGATAACTGATCTTACTCAAGGTATCTTTTTCTTGAGCAAGTGATTTGTGAATAGAAGCAATTTCTATCCTTTTATTAAACAGGGTAGTATGTTTGCACACTGAGTAGCTAGTCTCAAGAGAGATATAGACCTCTTTTAGGAAGGTCTGTCTGGTCTCTTCAGTTTGTAGTCTCTTCAGTGAAGAGTAAATGCCAACTATTCTCTGGCCTCAAGATTTGCCGGTTGAGAAGCTACACCAGTACTCCCCAAGGCAAGCAGTGCCTCACCCAGGAACACTGCCCTGCTCTGGGGCCATGGGAAGCCTTCCCAAGTCTTCCCATTTATTATGAACTTGGAGGACTTTTGGAGTCCTGCAGCCTTGTCTTTCTTATTGGATGTTACCAGAGGCATACATTTTCACTCTGCTATGCAAAAAGGAACATGCACCTTTTACTTGAAAGTCCAAAGGAGCTAAATTTATTTCCCCTACTTTTTCACTTATAAACATTCATTATTGTACTCTAGGGTGACATTTAATAAGCTTCTAATAAGCTTTTCTCAAAGCTACTTTTTAAAAAATGGAATTTAAATGTTTTTTTTTTCTTTTTCCAAATAAAGTGGACTCAAATAAGGAAATGTCATTTATGCAAACATTTACTGAGTAGCTGCTATGTGACAGGAATCTTCCAAGATTCTCAGAAGAATGGGATAATATGATTTTAGATTGATAATAACAAAAACAATCACCTGTTAAGCACCTTCTCTATGCCATATTAAGTGTGATAACCGGGTATATAAAAATATGTCAAAGAAGAAAAACAGAAAGTAATAGCTGCTGATTTGCTTGTGACAGATGACAGAAGGTCTTGACAGAGGAAAGCAGGTGAAATTGCCCACTGAGATGGCTGTAATGGGCGAGGTCCTCATGAGCAAAGATGGAGACAGTCGGAGCCCATGAGATGCTTTGTTACTACCTGTGGAACATGCATACAACTTGGATTGGATATCTGGTCTAAGCAAGTCTTGAAACCAATTAAGTATCTAGATGTTTCTATCTATGGAAATTTCTTCATTCTTCCAGTTAACTTTGTGTTTCTTAAGACATAAAGAAATTTACTACACTCAAAATTTTTATGAGAGCCTGATATCTGATTTTCTGTGCTAATTCTGTTTCTGAGGGTACCAAAATAACTAGATTTATGATCAGGTGTTCTCACTACCATGATAATCAAATGGGGTTCATTTACTATGTATTTGTCTGCTTTGTAGTCAAGATTGCAAGTATAGGTTCTAATAGTACATTTGGATCTGTAAGAAAATGGCCTTAGTAATCAACTCCACTAATGCAGTTAGCTAGACATTGACACAAGTCTGAAAACTTGAAGCATATCAATTTTAAAAATGTTCTTCCAAACTTGCATAACTTGTGTAATGTCTGAGTATGAATTTTAACTATGTATAACTTTCATTTTACAAAAGGCCAAGAGGAACCGTTTATTATAATTTATATATAAAAATCCTATTCAGTATGTTAAACTTCTGTAGGCAGTTTCTCTTTCAAAATAAAATTTTATTTTAAAAAATAAAGAATTTAAGCATATAGGCAGCCAATGATTAAAAAATGGGTCACCGTATTTGCATATAATGACAAACACTTGAAAGTGGGAAGCTTAGAAATGTTAAGATTCATTACTCTGACCCATAGAAACTTATTATCACTTCAATTTTACAATTCAGCATTTTGAAGTCACCTAGTTATAATAAATCATAAAAACCTCCCAGTTATAATAAATAGTAAGCTACTCTTGGTAAGAGACAGTGGTATGTTTAAATAAAAAATGAATGACATATGCTATAATCAAGAACAATTGGCAGACATGGCATAGATCAGCTATTTTAGAGCTCATGGTCTCTTTTTACGTGTCTCTTCATGAGATATGGGAAGTATTCAAATACTTCAACAAATTTTACCTCCAAAGACTTTGTTACAGTTTATTATCAAGGTAGTATTTTTTTAAATAGCTGATACCTAGTTTTGCCAAAACAATTTTAATAAAATGTTTAATTACATGTTAACATAGGAAAGTAAAGCAACTCTAACTTTAAGAATAAGGAATGAAGAAATAAAGGAAAGGTCTTCTATCTGTTATTTTAAGAAATATTTTTTGAGAGAATACTTTAAGTCAAGCATTATTTTAGGCACTGGGAATACACACATAAATAAGGCAGAACTTGCATTTTAATGGAGGAAATAAGCAAATAACATATTAAAATACTATAATTTATAATGGTAATGCATTTTGTTCACTTATCTCGTATTTATTTAGCACCTACTATATGTTGGGACACTAGTGGGGCTTAAGATTTATCAGTGAATAAAAACAGATATCCCTGCCCTCATGAGGCATGCACATTAATTCTATGAAGAAAATAAGGCAGAATAAAGTGGGACTAAGAGACTTGTTTTTTTAAGATGGAAAAGACAAGGAGAGATTGAGAAAGTGATCATTTAATAGAGACTAGAATGACAAGAAGGAGTGAGACCTGTGAAGATCTGGGAGAGTAGAATCTAGGCAGAGAAAATATCAAATGTAAAGGCTTTGAAACAGACAAGAGGTTGGTGGGTGTTAGGAATGGCAGGAGCCTTACTGCTGGAGCACAGTGGCATGGGAGTGAGTGGCATGAGGTGAGACCAGAGGGATAAAGGGGTACCAAAAATACAGATCCTCAAAGATCATGGTAACATTTCCAGATTTTGATCCAAGTGTGGTGGGAAGTCATTAAAGTTTGAAGCTCGTAAGTGACATGATCATATTTACCTTTTTAAAAGATTCATCTCAGTAATATATGAGGCTAGACAATGGAGGGAACAAGAGTGAAAGCAGAGGGACAATCTAGGAGGCTACTATATTAGATGAGAAAAGAGGTGTTGGTGACTTAGAAAAGATTGATCAAAGTGGGTCTGGCAAGGAGTGACCAAATTGGGATATATTTTGAAGTTAGAAGACAAAATGATTTGCTGATGGATTCAAGGTTGGTCATCAGGGAAAGCAAAGAATCAATGATCCACCTAGGTTTTTGGTCCTAGTAGTTGGGTAAACTGTGATGCCACCTACAGAGATGGAGAGTAAGAGAGAATTGGCTTGTTGATGGTGGGGTGGGAAATCATGAGTTATTTTTGGACATGAAAAATTAAAAATGCCTATTATATACTGAGATGTCAAGGAAGCAGTGATTTGTTCAACCCTATGGCTTATGTGAGAGATTGGGGCTGGAGATAAATTTGGGAATCAGTGGAATTCAGATGAAAGCCAGAGTATAATACTGGAAAAAATCAACTAAAGAGAAATGAAAAATGGAAAAGACAAGAGAGGGAAAGATTGAGCCTTTGTCACCATAGAATTTAGAATGGGAAGAAGAGGAGTCAGCAAGAGTCTGGGAAGAAGCATTAGATGCTTAAGTGAGTTCTAAAGTGTTAGCAGTGAAAAGAAAGAGGAGGGCCAGATGAAAGCTCAGAGGTGAGAAAAGCAGGATCCAGTGGAGAATGGAAAACAACTTCTTTATGGAGAGCAGAATACAAAAAGGGGAGAAAGACTAGAATTGACCGTGGAGAGAGAGGGGACAGTAATAGTGAAGAAGGTTGTTATAGTTATCAAAGCAAACAATGATGGTGGCCTGCTCCTGCGGGTGGCAGGAGGAATGGAACACAATAGTTAAGTTAGGGAGATTCCTATGAGGCAGGAGTGTCCAAATTTAACGATGTTTTGATATTGGGGGTGAAAAGAGAGGAAGCTTGGGTTTTAGCTTGACTGTAATGTAGATTATCATTCTATCTTCTGTACTTCCTTTTTTTTTTTTTAAAGATTGTATTTATTTATTTGACAGAGAGAGATAGCGAGAGCAGGAACACAAGCAGGGGGAGTGGGAGAGGGAGAAGCAGACTCCCTGCTCAGCAGGGAGCCCGATGCGGGGTTTCGATCCCAGGACCCTGGGGTCATGACCTGAGCCGAAGGCAGACGTTTAGTGACTGAGCCACCCAGGCGCCCCTTCTGTACTTCCTTTTAAACATTCCATAATAATGTAGTTGTTGTGAAAACAGGAAAAAATTACTTATAACCCCAACTAGCTTAACAGAAATATTAATATTCTTTCCACATTTTAAGAGTATGCTTTCATATAATTTTGTGATGTGGCTATCCTAATAAACATACACATCCTTGTTTTTTTTTTCCAATTTACATTATGCCATAAACACGTCTATGCTGCTTCATAATATCCATAATTACCATTTAAATGAAAGCATATTATTTCATAGACTACAATTATTTAATTTACTATTTCTCCCCATTTTAACCATGCTATTACTTCCAATATCTAACCATTGTTACTAGCAGTACATGCTCATGAACATGTATTTTTCCTATTTTTGAATTATTTGTGCAGGATATATTTGAAGATGCTGAAAACACATAAATATCACCAACTGCTTTCCAAACATTTTGCCAATAGACAATTCTCTCAGGAATATACCAATGTACCAGGCTTACCACAATCTCAATGGAACTAAATAGTTTTCTTAAAAACATCTTCTGACTGAATCTGTGTGAATTTCAATTTTAGTATTATTTTAATTAGTATGTTTCATATCTAGCAAGATTAATTGTTTACCTACCTAAATACTGTCCTTGTTGCTAAGCATTTATATGAAGACTTAAGTTACTTAATTTTTTTCTTCAGGCAGTTGTATAGGTTTCTTATATTATAATGTTATTTATTAATAATGAGTCCCTCGGAAAAGCTTTCATAAGATTTAAAATAAACACACACACACACACACAGAATCTGGAATAAAAAGATGAAGGTTTGTGTCCTGGTTTTGGTATTTACTAGTTAGGTTAGAATCCTGGCCCTTGTTTATAAATTGTGCTTTCGAGCTAACTTGGGTTTAAAGCCCTACTTTCTCAATATTTCACAGTATTATGGTTTGGGGTTCAAGTAAGTTAACATACGTGTAAATGTTTAAGTAGAAAACTATACAAATTTTGGTGATATTATTATTTGAGCATTTCAATTGAGCACTTGGGGGTGGGGGAGACTATGTAATTCTTGACATCACTGAAGCCATAACAGATGGTGACTGTCTCCTGCTTATACACCAGGTCAGTCTCATGCTCAGTGAACAGAATAATGCATGCTTTTAAATAAATATATGTAGATATATTTAAATTTTAATTGTCAATTTAGTCAACTGAAGAAATAGTATAAAAAATAAATTCATGAAGCTTAGAAATTATATTAGAATTCCCTGACAGGTACAATACCCATTTTAGATTTTCATATACTATAATATAACAGAAATAGGAGAACCCATAAAATGTTTCCAGCACTAAACATCCAGTATGTAAATATTATTTTTGATGGCATTTTCAAAATAAAAATTAATCATGCAGTAATTTTTATGCCAGACTAATAACTTAATGATAACCAAATTGGACTTTCATGCCTTTAATTATAGTTTAAAAAAATAATCTGAAAATGATGAAATTGGTAAAGACTCTAGATAATTCAGTATGATACATTATCAATTATAAAATAAGACAGATGATAACTACACTTACTAAGGTAGCACTGTACAATATATAGAATCGTCAAATTACTATGCTGTACACCTGAAACTAATATAACTAATATATAGTTATATATATGCTATATATATATATATATATATAACTATATATAACTAATATAGTATGTCAGCTATACTTCACTAATAACAATTTTGAAAAATAACATGTTGATCAGAGCAATAACAAAAAATAAGACTTTCCAACTTAGTCAATGATAATATACAAAGGACAACATGTTATATTTTACAGGGAAAAAGAAAAGCTTCTTCACTAATAGGTACTTACAGTGAAGGTGTTCAAGTTCTTTACTAAACATTTAAGAGATATTACAATTACAAAAGATAAATTAATTCACAGAGACATAATTATTATTTTCTCTTGTTTTTCTTTTGTCCTAAGTATTTGCCAGACATAGATGCTGCATTCATCTGAATTACACACCAAGAAATGGCTTCCACCAAAGCACAGAAGAACTCTTCTGATGGCTTTATTTCCATCACATATTCCCTCATCTGAAATCCTTTTTTTTTTTTTAAAGATTTTATTTATTATTTGACAGAGAGAGACACAGCGAGAGAGGGAACAAACACAAGCAGGGGGAGTGGGAGAGGGAGAAGCAGGCTTCCTGCCGAGCAGGGAGCCAGACGTGGGGCTCCATCCCAGGACCCTGGGATCATGACCTGAGCCGAAGGCAGACGCTTAACGACTGAGCCACCCAGGCGCCCCTGAATTCCTTTTTTACTTCTTTGCTCCTCCCTTATGAAATGAATCATTCTGACCTCTGACATGGCCAAGCAAATAGTTAGTTACTTCTGCAATCTTAAAATTTTTCCAGTAACTATTATAATTTTGAAAATTGCAAAGCATTTAGGGAAATATCAACTCTTTGTTTTTTTCCCCTCTCTAATTGTTTTTCATTTAAATATAGATATTAGGTACACATATCAGAGCAGGCAACTGTGCCCACTAATATGTTTGTCTAATTTAGGTGATGGAAGCTATTCAAGAACTATCTTTTGCTATGATCTTGAAAAATCCACTTGACAAATTTAGACTAAATATCACCTCTGCAGCAGTGACTTTAATGGTTTGCACCTGTGCTGAGAATAGCATAGTCCTTCTGGACTGCCAAAAGCTTCATCTCTTTGTGAACTTTCCCATCCTCTAAAACTTATCATGAACTCTCATCAGTCTTAACCATATGCTTCACATTTGTGAATTTATCATTCATGTGTGCTTCTATAATCTGCACTTATGGTGGTTTAGTTAAATAGTAAAACCAAAATCGCAGGGTGTAACAGAGGAATTGTTTCTGCTCATTCTTAATTGTAAGCTTGAAACGGAAGTGGTCAAGAGCAGAATGTATCATTTTCCTTGAAGAAAGCTGCTGGGAAGACGACCTATGTCAGGTAATGATACAACTTTCTACACAGAAATCTGGAACTGAGGTATTGTCCTTCTGTCATTTCTCTCCCCGCCATTTTTATATCTAAAGTATTCCTTGAATCACCTTCTTCTTGTCTTCTGCCACTTTTCTAGTTGAATCAGTATCATAGTTCATCAGTGTTAGTGAGATAGACTTCTCACTTGTCATCCTGTGTTAATCTTGTCCATCTTAAATCCATATTACTGCCAAACTGATTTACATTTGTGTTTAAAACATTAAATATTTTGAGTTACAGAAAACTGAAGATATTACTTCAAACACCCATGCACTCATCACTCACAGATTCTGCTTTATGACTTCGGGTCATTTATAGTTGTAGCTACTGCCTGATAAAGCACTTTTATGCTAGTAATAGAAATGCTTTAATATGCTCATGAGCAAGGTACTTTTATTATCCCCGTCTTAGCTTGGGATGCCATAACAAAATACCCAGACTGGGTAGTTTAAGTAACAGAGATTTACTTTCTCACAGATCTGGAGGCTGGGAGCCCGAGATTAGCGTGCCAGATTGGTCAGGTTCTGGTGAGAGCCCTCTTCCTGGCTTGCAGATGGCTACGTTCTAGCTGTGTCCTCCCATGGCAGAGAGAGAGAGAGAGAAAGAGCCCCGTGTCTCAATGCCATCACACTGGGAGTTAGGATTTTAACAAATTAATTTTCAGGGGGCACTATGGAGTCCACAGCAATTCCTATTTTAGAGAAAAGGAAACTGAGGTACACAGAGTACTTTCGGAAAAAGGAAATAAGCACAGAAAAGTTAAGTAATTTGCTCAAGGGTAATAAGAAGCCAGGCAGTCTAGGGTCAAAGCTGACATTCTTAGCCACTATCCCATCACCTCTTAAAGAAACATAAAGCATTACCAAAATAATGAAGTTAAAGACGTTTTCCTCCTTCTCCAGAGGCAATCACTATTTTGATGTTTGTGTATTCTTTCTCATACTCACATATTTATATATGTGTGCCCATATATGTGCTTATAATACAGATGCATATATACACGTGTATATAATATATGCACATACACATAGACACCTATCTATAATATGTCACCTATATTTTTATAATATGTAACAAATTTTCTCTCTCTATATATATTTAATTCACATAAATGGCGTCAAATTGGACCTATTTCCAACCCTTTTCCTCACTTGATTGTGTTTTGTGAGTCCTATGTTTATTGAAAATTATTATTTATCATATTTACTTTACCAATATTTCTCATCCTCCTCATTCTGTCATTTCCTCCTTACATCGTAAATTCCAGGACTGAGGATTGTCATCACCCCCTTGAATACCTGCTCAACCTCCCTGCCCTCCCTCTATTTCACCAAACGTATCTGTCATTAACACAGAACGGGGCCCACCCATGCCTCCCCTCCACCCATTCTGCGCATACACCTGCACAGATGAACATGAAGGTCCTATGAGGGGTCCACTTTATAATTTTTGTATTTATTTTATGTTGAAAAAGAATTTTAAATTTACGACTGGTAATTGAGTAGCCTGTTACTTATAGCTAACAATCATGTTGACTCTCCCTATTTCAGTCTTCCATGCTATTCTGTGACTGTTTTCTATCTTCCCCTTTCTCCTCGAACCTCCATCATTCTAGTTTTCAGCCGGTGATGTCACTTTCTATTTCCCTGAGAAAACGGAAGCAATTATGCGGCAGGTTCTACGCCGTCCTGTGCTGTATGCACTTCCTCACTGCTCTCCTGTGAAATGATCAACTGCCTATGTTTCTAAGGCCAACACCTTCCCACGAACACTAGGCTTTAACCGGGGCATTACTCCAGCAATTCTTCCTTTCCTCCTGCCTCGTACATTTTCTCTTTCTACTTAATCATTTCTTCCATCAATACAAACAAGCTGTGATACAAAAAACAAAATTACAAACCTCTCTTCAGCCCACATTTCTCTTCACCCACTGTCCTATTAACTTGTTCTGTCTTTTAACAAAACGGTCTCTGATTCCTCTCTTTTCACTCGTTCTTGAACACATACCAATCAGGTTTTCACCTAGAACACTCTTGCCCAATGCTACACCTGTCAAGATCACCAATGACTTCATGTTTACAAATTCGAAGCCCACTCTTCTTCTTACTTAACTGATCTACACCTTTAGTAGAGTTGGTCACTCTCTTTGCATTTCCCTGCTTAGTCGGTGTGGTTGATTATTTTTATGTTTTTTAGGTGGATGAAATTACTTCTTCTACATATTATGTGTTCATATTCTTGGCCCTCATTTTTGTTGTTTTTTAAAATAGAATTTTGAAAAATATAAATTGCAAATGTAATTCTCCCATCAGCTTTTCTTTAAAAAAAAATTATTTATGTGTGACAGAGACAGAGAGTGCATGAGCAGGGGAGAGGGGCAGAGGGAGAGGGAACTGGGAAGCAGACTCCCCACTGAGCAGGGAGCCCTACCTGGGGCTGGATCCCATGACCTCAGCCAAACCCAAGAGTTGCACAATTAACTGACTAAGCCACCCAGGTGCCCTAGTTTTTCCTTTTTTAAAAAACATTTTTGGGGATGCCCGGGTGGCTCAGTGGGTTTAGCTTCTGCCTTCAGCTCAGGTCATGATCCCAGGATCCTGGGATTGAACCCCACGTCCAGCTCCTTGCTCAGTGGGAAGCCTGCTTCTTCCTCTGCCTGCCACTCCCCCTGCTCATGCTCTCTCTCTGTCTCTCTGACAAATAAATAAAATCTTAAAAAAAACTTTTTTTGGTGTCATTTTATTTTGCTTTAAATAGTATATTTTGAGGAATTCAAAACTGTGAATCTTATCCTTTATGATTTATTTTTTAAAGAGCCTTGTTTAAATAATGTTTCACTTTTCAAGCATCCTAAATTCATTACCTATTTTTTCTTTAAAATTAATACTTTCCAAATGAGAAAGACATATAAAATATTTATTAAGTGAAAAATAAATTTTCCCAACATAATTTATGGAATAATGCCATTTTTTTTGCTGCTGATTTGTTAGGCAACTTATAATATATATCAAGTTCATATATGCAATGGGTCTGTTGCTAAACTTTTTAGTCTTATTCTGTGTTTCTCTTTCTGTGACAATACCCATTTTGTTTGTATTACTACAGCTTTATAACAAGAACTGATATCTAGTGAAGCAATGTCAAAAATGTCTTTGCAATTCTAGGACACTTGCTCTTTCATATATATTTAAGAAATATATTATGATTTACATAAACACCCTATTAAGAATTTTTG
Organism: Leptonychotes weddellii; assembly: GCF_054177405.1. Lineage (NCBI taxonomy): Eukaryota > Metazoa > Chordata > Mammalia > Carnivora > Phocidae > Leptonychotes > Leptonychotes weddellii. The sequence continues at coordinate 53,648,550 of NC_138379.1, forward strand.
TTGAAATTGGTTAAATTGAATTAAGTTTTGATTATCTGGATATCCTTATTGAGTTCTTCAGCTGTTATATGTCAATGTATTTATTCCAGTCTCTTTTTATGACTTTTAATACATTTTGAGAATTTCTCCATGTATGTCTTACACATCTTTTATTACATTTATTTCTTCGCACTTTACAGTTTGTGAGTTTTGTAAATACATCTCTCTTACTAGTGTATAGGAAGCTTAGTGATTTTTTTCTTGTGGTCCTGTTTTAGCAATCTTGATGAACTCTTACTTGTATACATTTTAGATGTTCTTGTATTCACTTGCATTCACTTTGTATACAATTACATTGTCTGATAATAACACTTTATTTCCTTTTTTATCCTATTCTCTCATTTCTTTTTTTTTACTAATTGTTACCATTTTTACAGACCATTATTTATACCATTCTTATAGTCCTAGAATAAAAATTTCAGTATCATGATTTTTAAACACCGTTACTTAGTATTTTTGAAGCTATGTCTATCAGTAAAAATAACCTAGAATTTTCTTTTTGTTTTAGAAAGTTGCAAGTTATCTTTACCTATCGGCCAAACTTACTTTCACTATATTAATTTAAATTTACTATCCGTATTTTTAGGTAAGTATATATATGTTTTTCCAATAAAAACTACATAATTCTTTGATAATTCCTGTGGCACACTCAATTAATTGGCATCTGGTATCCATTCTGCCTTCTTTATGTATGGATTCTATTTATACATACATATATACAATCCACATACATATATATTATTTATGATATAAGCACACACATATCATATATATATACATACACATATATATACACCCATACATATCTAGCATGCATGTATATTGAGCCATCTGGACTAAAGAATATATTTTTCAGGCTGTCTTGTAGGCAGGTGACTAAATATTGGCCAAATGAATGTAAGTGGAAGTAACGTGTCCAACTTCTAGGAAGTGTAGACATGTGTTTTACCTCACCACCCTACTTTCTCCCTGTACTTTGGACTAAAACTAAGTATTTGAGAAAAATATTAAAATCCCCAACTTGTTGGGGCGCCTGTGTGTCTCAGTCAATTAAGCATCTGATTCTAGGTTTCGGCACAGGACATGATCTCAGGGTCATGAGATCAAGCCCCACACTGGGCTCTGCATTTAGTGCAGAGTCTGCTTGAGATTCTCTCTCCCTTTGCCCATCCTGCCCATGCTCTCTCTCTCTACAATAAATAAATCTTTTTTAAAATTCCTCAACTTGTTAGATTTGTTCATTGCTCCCTCTGGTTCCATCAGTTTTGGGTTTATGTATATAAAATTTTACGATAGATGCACATACATTCAGGATCATTATGGTGTGGTGCACTGACATTCAACATTATACAGTTAAATGGAAGTTACAAGTTGATATAATGACAAAAGTCCACTTTATCTGATATTAACATAGCTTTAATGACTTTCATATGCCTAGTATTTGCATGGCATATCATTTTCCATCTTTGTACTTTTAACCTATGTGTTTCTTTATATTTAACACACATCCAATGTAAATTGCATATAGTGGAATCCTGATTTTTATCTAGCATGATTACCTCTGTCATGTAATTAAATCTAATTATTAGTATGTTTGGGTATTAGACTACAGTATTTCTGTTTATCCCCCTTTTCTTTGATATTTTCCTTTCTGTGTTCTTCAGGTTTAATAAATTACATTTTAAGATCTCATTTTTTTCTTCTCTACTGGTTTCTTAGCTTTGCTTCATTGTGTGTGTGTGTGTGTGTGTGTGTCTGTGTGTGTATGTGTATGTGTGGGGTGTGGTGTGTGTAGTACATTTCTGGTTTGATTGGGTTACGCTACTCACCCTGACAGCATTCATTCAAGTGGTACTCAGAGATCCAGATTCTTTCTGTTGCATGACTTTGCCATTTTTAACATGGGATCATATGGGTATTTTATTGCCTGGCTTGGAGGTGGAGAAATCACCCATATTCCACTGCCAAAGCCCAGTCATATGTCGTAATTTAACTGAATAGAAAGTTAAGAAAGCTAAGTGAAATGTATTTACTGTAGAGAAGAAAGAAAGAAAATATACCAGGTGGAGGAAAGAGCATGAACAATGAGCTGTAGGTAACAACGTGGTGTTGGTTGAGATGGATTATTTCAGACAGTGGTGATAACTACAGTTGAGTTGATAGGATATGTCCAGATTACAGAGGTTTGGCAATTCAGCCAGAAATGCTGAGATTTAGCTGTACCTTTGGAAATATTTTACCTTACATGGTGTACAATTATCCATTCTCTTACCTACAACAAGATTACCTACACATCCTGTCAAATGTGAGTTGCCATGTCTTCCAGTAGATGGAATGTATTTCCTTGCCCCACACTTGGCCCTGGCATGTGACTTTCTTTAGCCCAAATAGTCTGAGCAATCATGGCATATCCTACCTTCATGCAGAAGTTCAAATCTGACTGTATGGCTATATTAGCCCTCTTGAGCCTCTAACCTCTGTCATGAGTAAAGCATGTCCCCAGTGACCCTACATCTTTATTCTGGGTCCTAGAATGAGAAGCCACTAGCAGAGCTGTAGCCAATATTCAGATCACATGCAACAAAAACGAGAAATAAGTACTAATGTTTTAAGCAAAAGTGAACTGATATAGTAAGTACCAAAATGTAGTTTCTAATTTGTTGTTGTTGTTGTTGGGAGGATAGATAGCAGAACAAAATTAGGAATTATGTAGTATAGTAATTTAGGACCTGGGTTTCAGAAATAGATAAATATGGATATAACATTCTGTTCTCAATCTACCATCCAAATAAATCACAGCCTTATTTTTTGTTTAAGTAAAATAGGAAAAATAATCCATATTCCATAGCACTTTAGTGAAATATATAGTAAATGTATGCCCAGTGCCTAGTATTTAAAATGTGTTTAAATGTCATCACTAATACAGAAACATTATTGATGTGTACCAAATCAAGAATATGAATTATGCTATATACATGGGCTTAAAGAATGCAATGTGGCCTGATAGAAAGGTTTCAGATGTTGACATCCCAAAGACTGGTGTTCATAATTCTAGCTTTGCCAACTTACTAGCTGTGACCTTCTTTTGCAAATCATGTAAACCTTAGTCTCCTTGCCTCCAAATTGGAGGCAAATCATACCTACTTCACATAATGATAAGACATAAATGTGATCACATGTGCAAGAACCTATTTAATCCTAGACATGGAAGAAAGTAGATACTGGATTGTACATGTGCCCTTATGAAGAAAGTTGCAGAGAAGTGAAGTACAGAAATTGAAACACCTGATGAGAGTCATTTAATCACCTTGGGATGCAGAGATTTCAACTGGAAAATTGGGATGCCACTTCAAAAGCATTTTACATGTTGATTAATTTATGGTCAGGAGGCACTTTAAAACACCAAGCATCCAGCTTCATAATAGCATATTAATAGCAATAAAAACTAGCATGCCATGCAAATTCTAAATCTAAAACACGATCTGTATAAACTCCCTTGGCAGATTCATTTGGCTCTAATAAAACCATTCATTTTCCATCTTAAGATGCAGTTCAGTGTTACTCTGGGTTATCACATAGCTATTTTATTCTACTCCAGGGGAGAATGCTTGAGTTGGATGAAATGGTCCCTCTGTGAGGTTACTATATATTCCTTAGTTAAACTGGTTGGCATGGAGAGGCTTAATTAGCAACTGTAAAGCATTTCCAAGATCTTTAGATAGATTTCAAGGAATACTAACTTGCATTATGATTTTTGAACTCTATATATTCATTTATTAAAGGTATATGGACTTCATTTTTTTAAAATAATTCTGTTTTAGCCACCTAAGAATGAGTACTCCTTAAGAAAAAAAAAAGTGTTACTAAGGTCTTCATGCTTTATGATTTGAATGCATGCATGTTTTCTTACAAAAATGAGATTAACATGTTACAATAAACAAAAGTAGAAGAGATTATTTGAGGATGAGTAAGTGTGTGAAGTAATGAGCACCCAATTGTAGACAAATCTGCAAAGGCTGGGAGTGACAGCTTTGTAGACAAACAGATCAGGGGTATGGGAAGGAAGAAGCAAGCAACAATGCCAAAAACAAAAATTGCATGTAAAAGAGAGAACTCTGAATGTGGGATACGATTGTCTACAAAATGAAACATATGTTTATGTCAGTATAAACACACTAGAAACAAAAAGTTTTACGTTTCTCTATAGATGCTGTCCAAAGAAAATGGAAACAAAGCTATATGGTATGATTCCATTTAGGTAAAAACAAAACAAATCATAGTGTCTTCTTCATATGAGAACGTGTGCCTGCATATGTCTGTATGAATGAAGGAAAACATGCACACCATCCTGTTAAAATTGGTTTGGATATCTGTGTGGTTGAGTGAGGACTGAGGGCAAATAAGGGGGAATGATGAGCTTTGTCTTTTTTATCTTTTATTGTGCTGCTTTATTTGTTATAAGTAGGTACATATTAAGTTTGTAGTTTGAAAAAAATGTCAACTAATAAAATATTTAAAATATTTCACTACTTGCCTTCTTTTTTAAAATTTTATTTTATTATTTTATGTTAATCACCATACATTACATCATTAGTTTTTGATGTAGTGTTCCATGATTCATTGTTTGCATATAACACCCAGTGCTCCATTCAATACGTGACCTCTTTAACACCCATCACCAGGCTAACCCATGCCCCCACCCCCCTCTCCTCTAGAACCCTCAGTTTGTTTCTCAGAGTCCATAGTCTCTCATGGTTTGTCTCCCCCTCCGATTCCCCCCCTTCATTTTTCCCTTCCTACTATCTTCTTCTTCTTCTTTTTTTTTTTTCTTAACATATGTATTATTTGTTTCAGAGGTACAGGTCTGTGATTCAACAA
>NC_138379.1:53653966-53715342 GCF_054177405.1 Leptonychotes weddellii
GCTACCATATGACCCAGCAATTGCACTACTGGGTATTTACCCCAAAGATACAAATGTAGGGATCCGAAGGTGTAAGTGCACCTTGATGTTTATAGCAGCAATGTCCACAATAGCCAAACTATGGGAAGAGCCAAGATGTCCATTGACAGATGAATGGATAAAGAAGATGACATCTCATTTCTTAATAGAGGATTGGGTTATACAGGTATATGCATGTCTCACTCACTGAATGTATTCTTTAAACTCTTTTTTTTTTTCTTAATTTTTATTTATTTGACAGAGAGAGAGACAGTGAGAGAGGGAACCCAAGCAGGGGGAGTGGGAGAGGGAGAGGGAGAAGCAGACTCTCCACTGAGCAGGGAGCCTGATGCGGAGCTTGATCCCAGGACTCTGGGATCATGACCTGAGCTGAAGGCAGACGCTTAATGACTGAGCCACCCAGGCGCCCCATCACTGAATGCATTCTTAAGATTAATTTCTTCATATGTAAAATTTACTTCAAAAGAGAAAAATAATCATAAACAAATGTTGAACTCTTGTTGGTATGTTTTCTGAAGTAGTTGAGGGGGCATGTATGGCTGTCTGCAACTTACTTTGAAACATGAAAGAAGTAAAAAAGGCCATGGATGATGGGGGGACACAGGGATGACTAGATATTTAATAAAGCAAGTATAGTAAAATGTTATAGAATCTAGATGATGGTTATATGGGGGTTCTTTGTAAAATTATTTCAGCTTTTCTGTATGTTTAACATTTTTCATTAGAAATCCTGGGGAGAAGGAGGCATGAGTGCAAATCCACCAAAGGTAATGGTTTCTAGACTGAAGGACTCCCGATGCTCTTTATAAATAAGTGTGAATTTTGGGTCTCCCATGAAGGATGTAGACACAGTCAGCCGTTATTCTGTACTTGTTGAATGTTTGTTATGTATCAGAATCTGATAGGCACTGGGAAGGACAGGGATAAGCAAATCGGCCATGGCGTCTGTTATCAAGGGGCTTAACATACATTGAATAAGTATTTATGAGAGATAGGTAGGCTTCTGCAAAAGTAGAGGATGGTATTATTATGGCGTATAACACTTTGTAAATTTATTGACCATATTATACCATGGGGCATACTGGAATACAGGCATAATGGAATACTTACTGGTAATGTAAATAGCCACCCGCCTTTAAGGGAGAAGTGATGATTTGTTGTGTACGTGCCTATGCGTCAGATATCCCTGTTGAAGATATTTCTTTGTTTCTCCAAAGTTGCATAAACTGATATCTCAAAAAAAAAAAAATGAATCCCCAAAGGTTGTAAACTAAGTACCAATAAAGGTTATTCAGATCAAGACAGATGTAGGGGAAATGAAAAGCAATCTGTCTTTGAAAGAGAAACTGATGAAGGTTAATGTAAATGTTAATGGCAGAGCTGCTTTTGAAGGTTATCCCACAGCCTTCAGATGAAAAGCTAGAGAATCTGAGAACTTGAAATTACACCTTGTATTACATGTCAGAGAATTTTAAAGTTATGATTATAGGAATTAGGTATAGTTGGGAAAGCCTGAATCCTTGAAATTTGTATCTAGAATATTCTACCTTATAAATACAATATATGAAACATATGGCATTAATATGAGGGCAGCTGGTGAAAAGGCAGTTGGTCAGCCCTATTTAATCTGAAATGCATACACATTTTTCACAGAAATTTTTCTAATCTGTTTTAAACTTTGGGGCTTAAAATCCTAAGCCTCAGTTACTTCATCAGAAAATTTAAGGTCAGTACTATTCCACCTCCCAAGGTTGATTGTGAGCATCAAATTGATGAACATGTGTGAGTAACTGCTAACTGCATTCAAAATGCAAGATATTATTTTCTCTAAAATGTATTGAATCTACAGAAGCTCCTCCGATTAAGTGTCTAAACCCATTTTGAATACCTGCCTCTTTACCACCATTTGTAAAAACATCTACCTGTCATTTTCACATCTTCATAAGGAAGTAAATGGTTACTTCCTTTTCACATTCAATAAGAACTATCACTGTGTTCTAGTTCAGGGCATAGTTGTGTCCTTGTAGAGGAAAGTCACTTTGAACTATGTGTCTATGCCCTATTCAGAAGTTACTTAAAATGTCTTCCAAGCTCTGTATTGCTTCCTCCAGTTATGTATGAGTATCTAACAGGGTGAGGGAAGAACTACCAGTTCACTTGCAGGTCTGAAAATGCAGCAACGAGTAGATATGTTATGGGAGGGAGAAAAGAGGTTTAAGAATTGCTTTGTGGCTCTTTATATATTTTTTTAAAAATTTTATTTATCTATTTGAGAGAGAGAGCACAAGAGGGGGTAGGGTCAGAGGGAGAAACAAACTCCCCACTGAGCAGGGAGCCCAATGCAGGACTTGATCCTGGGACTCCAGGATCATGACCTGAGACAAAGGCAGTTGCTTAACCAACTGAGCCACCCAGGCACCCACTTCATGGCTCTTTAAAAGAGACTTGAATCCCTGTTGTCTTTTTTTTTTTCTTTTTTTGTTCTTGTTTAATAAATAATCAATTTACATGAGATCTCCTATTACTTTTCATCCCTCTTGAGCCAGATAAAATTTCACCTTTGGGCATATTTATTTTCGTCCTTAATCTGACCTGTGTCTTCATTATTCAATTACCAATCCCTCAGACCAATTAATAGTTACATCATCTTCAGAATGTGGGGGTTGCTTTATGTACATAGAACAAACTTAATTTGAAACAATTTAATTACAGCATTTCCCTTAATTGTAACAATTATTTATTCTTCTTCTGTAAATTCTAGATAACCATCTCCATCGTGTGGAATTTGTAACTTGTAGCAGTGTAGTAGTAATAGTGAAGGGACCCTAGAACTTTAGGTAGCCCTTTTATATGCAACTTTAGATAGACTATTGCAATCAGCACTTTATTTTTTAATTTTTATTTATTTTTATTATGTTATGTTAATCACCATACATTACATCATTAGTTTTTGATGTAGTGTTCCATGATTCATTGTTTGCGTAATCCCTGTTGTCTTTAACAGGAGTCGATCTCTAGCTAGAGAATGACATTCATTCATACATTTATTCATTCAGTTACTCGTTCCACAGACAACATCTAGAAGGTAACTTATGTTTGCCAGACATTGTGATAGAGGCTATGGATACAAAGACCTACTTATGGAATCCACTGAAAACACATTAAAAGTTTGAAAAACATAACCCAGACTTAATTCTTGCCCTGAAAAAATATATATCATTGGGAGATAAAAATAAATGAGCATGAGGATAATAAACATATTGCTATTAATGCAGAAAATAGTACATAGTGATGGAATTTTGTCTTTTGCCATTTGGTCTCAAGGCATACCCATGCCCTAATGTGTGGCGTTCAACAACAAATTCCAAATAAAAGTAATTGCATATAAAGTCTGTTAAGGATGCATTTCCTACTGTGTAACACTGTGTATTGTGTCAGATTCTGGTAATGCATAGATGAATAAAACATAGCCCTTGTCATCAATGAGATTGTGATTTGATAGAGGAATGAGGGCATATGCTTATATTTTTAATACAAGATTTTCAGGACTTGGAAAGATTTGTGCTACTTATAGTGTTGGACAAAGGAGGATGTACCACTTTGGTGTAAAGGTGGTCAGGAACGATTTTGGTTGGAAGGCCACACTCTAAGCCTTGAAAGATGATAATGATCACGATGATAGTGGCACTGAGAACTTACTATTTGTCAGAAACAGTTCCAAATACTTTGCCAGAAATAAATAATTTAATCTTCATATGACCCTATGAGGTAGGTACTATTTACAATTGTATTTTATAGAACAGGAGACTGAGGCAAAGGGAGGTTAAGTAACTTGACCAAAGAGGCACAGTAAGTACTAGAGCAAGCAGAACAAAATAGGTAGATAGCATCCACATCCAAGCAGAGGAAAAGCATAATGAAACCTTCTTCTAGAGGTTAGGGGGCAAATAAGCATATCTACAGGAACCAAGCTGGAAACTTAAATGAGAGAAACAGGGGAGATGTGACTGTGGCTAACCAGATACCATGTGCCCAGTCTGAAATTGCTAAGTTACCCATGTTCCCTGACTATTGCCAGGTGACAACGAAGACCTAGTGTTGCCAGAACTCAGATCTGGTTTTCATGTGAAATCTTATGATTTTTTTTTTTTAATTTTATTTATGGGGCACCTGGGTGGCTCAGTCGTTAAGCATCTGCTTTGGCTCAGGTCATGATCCCAAAGTCCTGGGATCAAGCCCCGCATCGGGCTCACTGCTTGGCGGGGAGCCTGCTTCTCCCTCTCCCACTCCCCCTGCTTGTGTTCCCTCTCTCACTGTCTCTCTCTCTGTCAAATAAATAAATAAAATCTTAAAAAATATATTTAAAAAAAGAGTGACACAAAGAGAGAGAGAGAGAATGTACAAGCAAGGGGAGCATCAGGCAGAGGGAGAAGCAGGCTCCCCACCGAACAGGGAGCCCAACGTGGGACTCAATCCCAGGACCCTGGGATCATGACCTGAGACAAAGGCAGACACTTAACCACCTGAGGCACCCAGGCGCCCCAGAAATCTCATGATATTTCTTAAAAGTTAGCAACTAAGCCTATTACTTTTCTTTCTTTCTTTTTCTTTTTCTTTTTTCTTTTCTTTCTTTCTTTCTTTCTTTCTTTCTTTCTTTCTTTCTTTCTTTCTTTCTTTCTTTCTTTCTTTCTTTCTTCTTTCTTTCTTTTCCTTCCTTCCTTTTTTTTTTTTTGAGAGAGAGAGAGAGCATGAGAGCAAGGGGAGGGGCAGAGGGGGAGGGAGAGAGAAAATCTTAAGCATGGTTCCCTGCTCAGCGAGGAGCTCTACATAGGGCTCGATCTCACAACCCTGAGATCATGACCTGAACTGAAATCAAGAGTGGATGCTTAAATGACTGAGCCACCCAGGTGCCCCCTAAGTCTATTATTTCCAAAACACACAAGTACCAAAGAAAGTACTTCTGTCTGTAGACTCAGGCCTGTTTGTGATTTTTTAATTTAAAGGATGAACTGAAGGAAAACCAAACTCTATGTATAAGTCCTGAATGTTGTGGGGTCTACCTCCCACGTCAAAGCCAGATGCATCATCATAGAGAGCATGTCTCTGCTTCCAGAATGGTCTCTTCATTCACCCTAGAATACACAGACTTTCCCACTGAAATTGTTTCTCATCTCATAAATCATTTATTATCTATTCACTCATAGGGTTCTTACCATTCCCTCCCTCATATTTTCAATTCTTATATTTTCTTCATTGCAAGACACAGTTTGTCAAACTACAATTCAGGAAAGGACACACATTAGAACTAGTATGCTCAGCTAAAATAGTTACAGTTGCTGTTTTGCTCCAAATGCAAAATTGTTATTAAATTGACTGTCCATCTTACATGCAATGATTTCTTAGAATAGAGGAATTGTAGTATCTTCTTAGATAGGTTTTATTCCCATGAGATTATGCCTTGTATTTGATTATAGCCCCTACAGCATCTGCACCATTCATACTCAGTATACACCTCCAGCTTTGAATTTTGAATGCAAAGTCAAAATTTCTGGTGTAACTGAGATTATTTTATTTCTGTTATATTATATGGGTAAAACATTCCATTTGTAGAAAGTAAGATCTTTACTCCCCTGATAAGAATAAGAGTCATAGGTCTTGAATTTGTCCAAGTCAAATTTTTTTATCATTATCATTATTATTATTATGAAATCATCATCATAATCATTATTATTATTATTATTATTTTAATCCTCAACCCACTTGCCTGGAAATAAATTCAACCACAGGCCCTATTACAGTTCCACCTCCTTCCTGCAGGGATGAATGAAGTTTCTTGACATCCTACATTTTCCAGAAAACTGTCCACTGCTAACACTTTTGTTGTCCATGTCCAGAAGATAGGAAGTGAAATCATTTTGAAGTGAGTTTGAAGATGGGTTCTTTAACAATGCAAGCCTCCAGGATTTAAGTCCCCCAGGGTGATCATGCAGCTGTTTCTTTCTGAGATTCCCCCCCACTTTTCTAGAGCCCTGTATGCAAACAGTTAGAAGGTCTCCTCAGACCAGGCTCCTCCAAACTCCCCTGTCAGGAATATTTGTTTTAGCTCCCCTCCCCACTTTTGGTAGATCTAGATAGAATCTACTGTACTCCCCTCCAGGAGCCTGTTTTAAAAATAAAGAAAACCTTTGCTTTGGTCAAGTTAAAAAAAAATGGAATTTAGGGAAGACAAAGATCTAGCTACAGATAAAAGCAGATGGAAAATATCTACAATTTTATTTACTCCAATAGAAATGTATTGCAGGTCTGCTCTTTCCCAAGAGAAGTTCTAGCTATCAGTTGTAGCAATAAAGTAAACCATGTTTTTGCCAGCACGGGGCCTATATTTTATAGCAAAGAGAATAAATCAGAAAACTCATTTACTTATTCATTTATTCAATTAATTATAAGTGCTTTGAGGAAAAGTAATAGAAAAAAAGGAAGAGAGTGATGGAAGAAAAATATAGATTGTCATGTCAGTGGAAGTCTGAAGAGATTGCATTGCACAGAAACTTGAGAAAAATTGTAGAGGAAGAGATATAAATATATGGAAGAAAAAAGTCATTCTGGGCCAATAAAAAAAAAAAAGCCAGTAGCAGGGTCCTGAGTGTTGTGTGTCCAGGCATCAGCAAGGAAGCCAGTGAAACTGGAGGGAGAGCATGGAAGGCAAGGAGATTGGAAAGTTAATAAGGGGCCTGATCATGTGGAGACTCATAAGTAAGTGTGATGAGAAGGCTTGGGAGTATTAAATTAAAAATTGTTGCTTTGGTTGTATGCAGATATGACTAAAGACCATCAAGAACAAAAAAGCTTATTAGGCTAGTGAAGTATCTTACTCATTATATAAGGTAGCTTGGATCAAGATGGGGAAACAACAATGTGATGTTCATTGTATCATGTTGATCTATTTTCATTTCTTTTGAGGGACATTTAGTGAATACTTCCAAATAAGCAGCAAATATTTTTCCTGACATAAACATTTCTTGAAGTATCCTACTGAAAATATCCTCTCCATTTAAAAAAAATCTTTATTTTGTTGGTTGTGGTCATTCTAAAACTCCTTATTTTGATGACACACCTCCTATTATTCTAATTTTCATAGATTTTTCACTCTAATTTTCCTTCTCTTTTATTTTTGTTCCCCTTCAGTAAAATTTCTTCAACTTAATATTTGAAGTATTTTATTGAATTTTGATTTCTGATATTGTATCTATAGATGTTACTCTGTAAAACAAAATTATATGTATATTATACATTATAATATATTAATATATATATAAAATAACTACATGTAATTACTAAGAGTTCTTTGTTTTCTAAATATACCATATTACAGCATCTTACCCTTGTTTAATAGACTATATATTTTCTACTACTCCTCTGAGGCTGTCAATGATTTTTGTTTGTTTGTTTTCTTTTTATAGTTTTAGTTTATTCAGAATTGCTTTTTCTTTCTGTTGGTTTGTTATTTATCTTTCATATTAGAGGCATTCTTCAGTTGCGTGTGACTTTTAATTACCTTCTTGTATTTAAGAGTGGGGAAACTAAGAAAATCTATTTGGAAGTTTGAGCCAATGTGTGAGTCTTGTAGACTGGGGGATAATTGTAGAGTAATCTGGCTGGCTTGTTCACTTTATGCTTTTCTTCTTGGGTGAATCAGTTTCCCCTGCAAGAGAATTTCCATGCTCCTGTGTGGAACCTTTCCAGAAGATAGGGAAGAGAGAGGTAGGTCTCAGCAGTCAGTGTGTAAAAAACACCTAACCCCTCTATTTTCAGTGTATCACTGCCCTGACAACCAAGGCTGATAACTTCTTACCAGAAACCCCTATTTTACCCTATTTAGTCTTCTAATAGTTAGAAGATAAAGTGGGGAGATTAAATGGAAATGTAATTGCTTCTTTTTATAATTTCACTCTCTTAAAATTTTTGCCTTTATCCCCATTCTCAAAAGTACTGATACTCAATCCCTGCCTTTTTTTTTTTTTTTGAGAGGGTTTTATATGCATTATATACCCAATGGCTTTTCTGTTTTCCTCATTACTGGTGTAGAACTCAGCTTCCTCAGATATACTCACCTAACAGTTGTCTATTAGTTTCACAGCTCTCAAAATTTATCGCTTTTATTTCCTCTTCTTTTCTCTTTTCCTCTTTGGGTTTGTACAATTTAAGACATCTTTAATTTCCATTTAGGGAATAAAGGTAAGTGTGTTTTCACTTCACTATCTCTACCCAGAGTCCATTAGTATGAATTATAATAAGGACCATGCAAAGGTGGAATACTCCCTGTTTTACAAAAGTAAAAATTAAACTCAGAGAATTTAAGTAGTTATTTTATATTCTCAAGGTTTATAATTGATAGACTCTAAATGGTTGTCTAGTTCAGAGTGACTCCAAATTTGTGGCTTTTTCTGCTAAATCCTGCTGCTTCAGTTAACACCCTTGTTTACAGTGGACTAAATGCAAACATATTGTCCATCTGCCAGGAATAGTTAGTGGCTTATCACAGTCCCACATGTCCTGCACACACATCCTATTGACTTTGTCTTCTCACCCCAAAAGCAGACAAGTCTGCAAATCTCTACTTTCCAATTAGTCAAGTTAATGAAGCTTTTTAAAGAAATCCATAAAGCCTGCCTCCATGGTCCTGACATTTAGTAACTTCTGGATAATGGTCTCTGGGCCCCTTCTCCATTAAAATATTGCATTGTGATTCCTAAAGTGCTGACTCTAAGACTTCCTTAGAATGGAATGAGGAAGGGTTTCCTCTGAGCCTCCCCAAACCCAGGATAAATACAGAAATAGCATTTTTAATAGTCAAGCCCACTGAGAGGCCACCTTTAATGTAGTTGTCTCCCATCAGAAAATCTATAGCTTTCTGAATGAGGCAGAACAGTTGGAGGCAGGAACAGAAGGGAAAGAGAAGGAGCCTGGAGTTGAGTCTTATGATGGCCAACAGAAGGCCTGCAAATGAAAAGATGATCCCTGTAGTAAAAAGACCATAGGTCGTAAGCTGGACTCCTCAAAATTCCCTCTTGGTGCTTCAGTTTTCTCTTCTGTGTAATAGGAATGATAGCTTGTTTTTAATTTAGTGTTTAGTGAAGGTTCAAATGAGAGCAAGAGTGAGGATGTATTACCCATATGGAAGGAATTAAATTACAAATCAGCACTGTGATGTTCACATTAAGCTTGGAGAGTATGGCCAAGCAAGTTGAATCACGTTTCTAATATTTTCTCCACAATTTGGAGGCATATTTTTGTCCCCTTATTCAATAGCCCCTTCTGTCACATATCTTACCCAAAACGTAAAGCTTGCTGGAAATTTGCTTTGATTTTTCATTTCAGTCACTCATTTTCATCACTTATTTGTATTTATCTATCTGGCTTCCACTACACTTATCTAAATCTAATTAAATAGTGTATTAAACATAAACTATTCTGAGGTATAACATAAGTCTGCCACCAGTCATTCCCATAGAAAATTGACATTAAAATTCCACCAAAGAGCAGCATTCTCCTGGTGAAATGCAATCCATATTCTCAATACATTATGACCTACATAACTTGATTCCAAACTACTTTTGCAGTTTCATTTCCTATCTCTCTTCCTCTCATTCCCTGGTCTCCAACAACCTGGTGAGGTAGGGACAGATATTTTCCCCATTTTACAAAGAAAGAAACTGAATCTCAAAAAAGTCATTTATTTGATTGTATTTATCTCTCTGGGAAGCAACAGAACAAGGACTGCACTCTAATTTTATGCCTCTCAGCCTATTGCACTCTCCACTACATTGTGGCTACCCTTGACTCTTGCCTTCATCTATTCAAAACTTGTGCAGCATTTTGTGGTTAGTTAAAATCCCTCATAATCATAAATTCTTATAAAAGCACTCTACTCCATGGTAACCACTCTATATTCTAAAATAAGCAGTGACCATTGAGGTCACTGGAAATCACTTACTACCCCTGATGCCTCTTCTATGTTTGCAGTTGTTTTTACGCAATGTTATTGTTAAGTAGTCTTCTGTATGCTTCTATTATTTCTCTCCACTTATGCTCTCTGAGAACTAAAGGTTGTCTCTCCAAAGGACTTAAACACATTGCTATGAATTTAGTAGGTGCTAGTCTGAGATTATTTCCTTAAGTACCAACCCTCCTTTTACAATTGGTCTCTGAGATACGTTTGGACTCCTAAAAGATTTGGATGGAGTTATAACCAAATGATGCATTAAAACTGAGATTAGGGAAAGAGTGGGGAGAGGTGGAAAAGTCCAAAAGCTATTGATGTCAAAAGTCCACCTTCTTTATCAATAAATATATTTCAGCACCAATAAGCCTGTATGCCAGAGGTTAAGGAGAAAATATTTTCTTTTATTTAAGAATTCTGGAGTGGTAATAATATACTTACACTTAGTCTACACTTAGACCTTGGGAAATTCCTCTCTTTGTTTCTATTCTCTTATATTGGGCTATACATATGGTGATAATTAGAAGATAACCTCCCTTTCTTGATACAAATTTTCAAAATATTTCTTGATAAAAATGATTTTCATTATAAAAGATTAATACTCACAATAGAAAATTTTTAAAAAAGAGAAGCCATAAGATTAAAATAGAAACTAACCTATAGTTACAACACCCAGAAATAATCACTGTTGATATTTGGTTCTAGTATTTGTACTAAGCAAATGTATAAATCTTTTGTTTCTTTTTTATGGTAACATAAAGATTATATTATTAGGAAACTATCTTGTTTCATTTAACAATGTACCATGAACATTTTTCCATCTCATTAACTATTCTACAATATCACTTTAATGACTACCTGAATATCTTCTTATGTATTGCCGGAATATAATAAACCAATCCACTATTACTAAATAGTTAGGCTTTATCTAATGTTTTGCCTTTTTATTACAAACTGTGCAAACTAGCAGATTTTGTGACTTCTCTGGCACTCTGTTTTCTCATTTAAAAAATGGGGATAGTAATATTACCTATCATGATGGGGATTAAAATTATACTTATCATGATGAGCCCTGAATAGTATATAGAACTGTTGAATCACTATATTGTATACTTGAAACTAACACTGTATGTCAACTATACCAGAATTAAAATAAAAAGCTTAACAAAAAAACTATAGCTTTCAGAGGGTTTTGTGAGATTAAATAAACTAATTTACAACAAACAAAAAAAAGTCAGGGATTATTAATAATCATTCTTAAGATGCTATATATACAACTAGTAATAATTCCTTTGTACACATTTTTTGTGCACTCTGATTTCTTTGGAATTTCTAGATTAACAATGTTTTGTTTTTATGTCTTTTGATACATAATGGAAAATTTACTTTTCCCCAAAATGAACCAATGTACATACCCATTAACAATGTGTGAAAGCATCTGTTTCTCTACATCTTCGCTGACCTAGTTCTTGGAATTACTTAGTCTTCTCAGGCATGATGGATACAAAACTGTTATTTCTTTGCTATTTTAATTCACATTCCTCTGTGGGTGAACATTCTTATATTAGTTTATTGATCCTTACTAAATCTTCATTTATGAATTTCTAGTAACTATCCTTTACCAAGTTTTATAAAGAGCTTTCCCTAAGTTTTATTACATTGCAAAATACATTTATATACTCAAGGTAACAACCTGTTCTTTTTCATGTATATATTCCAATGTTATTTGTTATTCAAATTTGATTATGTATATCCTTTCACATCCACACAAGAGGTATAAATTTTTATGTAACTATATTCATAAATCTTCCTTCCTTTAGCGTCATGTTTATAAAGTCCTGCTCATTCTAAGACTACGGAAATACTCAACTACTCATTTTCTTCTAGAACTTGTACTGATATGATTTTCTTTAATCAAAGTTTATGGTGTAAGATAGAGATAGGTCTTTTTAACCCCCAAATAGTAAGCTAATGAGTTTAATATTCAGGAATTTTAATATCAGGAATTTTGAAATGATCCTTTTTATCATATTTTTCTATCTATACTTTTTAAACTAATAATATGCTCTTTACTGTTTTAGAGCTGGTATTACGTTAATAAAATGTTTCTTGGCAATTTTTAGTTTTTTAAACAAATTCTTCTAGTTGTACTTTAAAAGAGGAAATGGTGTATTGCTACATTGCATTACATTGATGATATGGATGTGAAGTCTTTTCAGTATTGAGTTTTCTAATTCAAAATGTCAAATGTAACTCTCCATTAATATATATTATATATAATAGACCTATTGTATAATATTTATATATATTTACAATATATATAAATATTTTGTAGTGCTCTTGATACTGATATTTCGTATTTCTTAAATTTAGTCATACTTTATGAATTTTTATCATAAATAGGATTTTCTTCTATTGATGCAATCAGTTATTATATATATATATATGTATGTATGTATATATATATATATATAAAACAAAACCCTGCTGCTCATGTATAATTTTCTTTTGCAATTTTCCAAGTTACTGTCATTTTTCTTTTCAGAAATATTTGGAAGATATTTTTTCGAGAAGTTTTATTTAGATATTCTGTGTTCACTTTTAACTAATACCAAAGAGAAAATGTTTTCCTGTCCCAAACAGGGGAACCACTTCACACAGGAGACGGCTTTTGTATGTGGAGCTAAGAAGTGTAAGCCCTGCCTGGCCTGTGATTTCTTTTTGTTTCTTAAAACTTAGTTGAATTTCTTGGACCTTGAAGGAAGAAAATCATATAACTTAAAAAATATTTTATTCCACTTTGTTATTTATAAATATTATATATTTTGCTTAGCTTATTGCATTGGATAGAAAGCTTAATCTTTTTATTCATTAAAAGTTTGTTTCAACCTGTATGCTGAAAGAATGTTGATATAGTTAGGAAAGCCCTAGGACTGTGGTACTAACACCTTACACTTATACAGCTCCTTTCAGTTTTCAAAAATCCTTTAATATATTTTATCTAATTTTTCCTAACAAGCTTGTGATGTAGAGAGGTTTTTTCTTTCTCATTTATAATATGGAAAAAAGTTGGATTTTTAAATAACTCATCCAAGATACTATAGCCAACAATTGAAAAAAAAAGGACTAAAATTCAGGTTTTTCAGCTTCTAGGCTAGAGCTCTTTTCAAAAGAGCAACTCAGCTAGGGGCCTCCTCTTGTATCGATTGTTTGGAAAGTCTTCAAATTTTGGATATAATAACAACATTTCTGGTATATATAGACATTTGCCATGTTGATGAGATGTCACTTGGCAACTGTTATTTATTAAATAACATGTACACGTGTTTCATTAAACAACATGTAAAACATCTGAATCACCACAATTTAACATCAATTCAGAAAGTACTAAAATGGACCAAACCTTTAGGTACTAGGATATAAGAATTGATAAGAAACAACAAATATATTAGTCAGAATAAAATGTTTTGCTGTAATTAATAAAATATGATCCCAAATCACTACAGCTTAAAATTTTAGTTCTCTCAAACTGCATGACCCTTTTAGGGTGACCATGACTGTGCTGTGCTCACAGAGTAACTTAAAAACCCCCACTGACATTTTTTACACATTTTCCCACAATCCACATGGCAGGGGATGGGGATATGGCTCATCACTCTCTGGTTATTAAAGGTTCAGTACACTGGTGGCTCAGATCACAAGGCTATGACCAATTTAAAAAGGGTTTAGTAAGGGCAATCATACCATGTGTGTGAAGGAGGGGGCTGGAATATTTACAAACAGTCCTAACGATTCTCAAAACTTCTGTCCTGGAGCTATTCATAGTATTTTGGAAAAGACAGAAAGTAAACACATAAGTATAGTAATTATAATATAAATGATAAACTGGGCAAACTAGTTGGGGACAAAGTAATCTGTAGGAGTGGAATATGAAAATTAAATTTTCTTGGAGAAGATAGAAAATACTTCTCAGAGAAAATGGCATGTGACTTGACCTATAAAGGTAAACTTACTAAGTAGATCATGAAAAACAGCATTCTATTCATAAACTTCAAATTAATTCCTGTGTATATGCAATTGAGAAATAACCACGTAAACAAACAAGCATAAAGACAGACTTAGTTTTAATGAACTATTCACAATAAGTTACATGGCTTTAGATAAAATACTTTGCCTCTCTAGACCACAAGCTTTATGATAATATAAGAAAACGTGAACAAACAAGAATGTTTTCAGCTTTAATGTTATATGTTGGAATTTTTTATGTTAGAAATTTGTCAGTAATTTGTAAATCCTAATATCTTGCTAATTATATCAAAGAAAGGCAAATGGCAGGTGTTACACATGATTTTGCACTGTGTAGGCCAATTCTAATCATTTCGAAGGGTCTGTCTGAGTAAGGGGGAGCCTGAAAAAAAACTGGTGTGAATCACTGACAATGTCTACCTTGGACCCAGAAGTAAAGGTGGGGTTGAGTAGAGATGTAGGAGTAGTTATTCCCAAGAGTTCTTGCTATAGAAGTGGTGCCATTTAAACTGTTGTTAGGTCTGTGATAAAAATAAATTGGTGTGATATTGGTGATATATGGTGGTATCACGCCAGTATATTTTTATCACAGACCTAACAAAGGATGAAATGGCACCACTTTTATAGTGATATATTTTATATATCACTTTTTTATAGTGGTATATATCCTACACACACACACACACACATACACACACACACACACCCCTCCTGTGTGATATATAAAATTTTGACAGCAGTCATCAGACGAATCATCTAGTAGCCAGAATGCTCCTTTCTTTAACATGCTTACTCTGGTACTCAGGAATGCAGAAGACTAATTCAACCAGGACCCAGCACCAAGTTTTAACCAGTCACAACCAACAGCAGGGATTCCCTTTCTTATACTGAAACCTGTCTCTGAATCTGGGAGCATGCACATAAAATTGGTGGAGAAAAAGAAAGCAGAGAAAAATTAAGCTGGCAATGAAGAATAAAAAATAGAGGGAAAAAGAGAGAATGTCTTTTAAAAAGTGCATATTTGGGGCGCCTGGGTGGCTCAGTCATTAAACGGCTGCCTTCGGCTCAGGTCATGATCCCAGGGTCCTGGGATTGAGCCCCACGTCGGGCTCCCTGCTCAGCGGAGAGCCTGCTTCTCCCTCTCCCTCTGTCTGCTGCTCTGCCTACTTGTGCTCTCTCTCTCTGTGTTAAACAAATAAAAAAAAATCTTTAAAAAGTGGATATTTTAGTTTCTTCCATTCCTTAAATGAACTCTTCTTGTTTTTATGATTTTTTTCCTAAATAAAGTGAAGGCTAAAACTTATTCTCAAAATATCTCTATATTTTGTAAGTACCACTTGTATAGATTTAGGTAGTTTTATAGCATTATATAAGTCCTAGCAAATGAGAATTTATCATCCAATTGATATAATTATTAAAAGATAAGCCATTTATTCTGCTTTCAGCTAAGAATAATGATCGAATGAAAATGAGTTGTCAGGCAATGAACTATTTCTTGATTAAATAGAATAATGTAGGTTTATGTTTTCCTTTTCTAGTAAATAGACTACTTACCTGTGTAACTGTCATAAAATGTGCATCTTAGATTGAAATATAGCAATAGAACAATCCCAGTATACAATTTTTCTGCTTCACTCCAGAAGTCAGCAGCTATGTATAATTTTCAAATGTATTTTTTTTCCAAAACATTTCTGAGTTCAAGATTTATAACTATTTATTTATTCTTATCAAGTCCTTAGAGATTCAAGACTTGTGCTGTTGATTACAACTAAACCAATTATAAGAGAAAATAAATAGAAAAAACATTGGGAATAGAAATGAAATGGTATATAACAACATAAGGTCTAATTTTAATTGCCCCCAAGTAATACCAATTATTTCAATCTAGTTTGTGGTAGAAATCCAATAAGGAATACAGAAATATTTTAATTAACCCATCAGAGTATAAACTTGCCTTATTTATTATTCAATTATTGGTTATAAACAGATAAATTTTAGTGATGTTTCCATGGGTAAAATAGCTATATCTAGAAATGACTTAATCCAATTAATAATTACATACCATAATGATACCTAATTTGATTTTCTATTATTTTCTAACACTTTGTGCTCTCTTCTGCTCTGTACTCTTACAAACATATTCACCATGCACAAACCATATACACCTAGAAAAATATATCAGCAAACCAACACCACAATTTCTTTATAAGACAACAAAATTGCATTCAGACATTAGTTATTGTTGTTGTATTTATTACTTATTTGTTTGGTTTGTTTGTGTTTTTTATTTGCCATTTTATTATCTCTAACAATACTTCCATTGAGATAGATCCTTAAAATTTAGGGGCACCTGGGTGGCTCAGTCGGTTAAGTGTCTGCCTTCAGCTCAGGTCATGATCCCAGGATCCTGGAATCAAGCCCCACATCAGGCTCCCTGATCAGTGGATTGCCTGCTTCTCCCTCTCCTTCTTCTGCTCTCCCTGCCTGTGCTCTCCCTCTCTGTCAAATAAATAAATTTAAAAAAGCAATCAAAAAAAATTAAAGATAACCCTTTGACACCAATGTATTTAGATCTATATAACAAATCACCATGATGTGCCATTTACATGTATTATTTCTCCAATTCTCCCTATAATTTCCATGTTCTTAGTCTTTGAGGAGGGCAAGGAATTATTATTATTTAAAACAATGAGAAAACTGAAGCTTAGACAGATTAAATGAATTGTCCAGTGTTAGTAGTATTGTGATTTTGGACTCAAAATAAGGTGTACCAACTTGCATAATGTTCATGTAGAAGAAAATTATTGCAAATATTTTCAGAGATAAATGTATAAAAACAGGCTATAGCTATATAAAAATGGAGAAACCTTATGTAGGTATTGGAGGAGTTTGCCATTAAGTTAGGATGTCTCATTAACTATTATGTCTAACTATCCCTAATTACCTGACTAGAAAACTAAAATTCTAGACCAGTGCCATCCAATACAATAGCCACCAGTCACATGTGGCCATTTAAATATAAGTGTAAAAACTAACATTAAATAAAAGTAAAAATTTGGTATTCATTTGCATGAACTACATTTCAAGCGTTCCAGTACTTAATAGTCACATGTGGCTAGTGATTACAGGACAGCACAAACGGAGATTTCCATTGTCACAGAATGTTCTTAGTGTTTCTCTAGACAAATATGCTCATTAATATTATTGGTTATTATGTCTGTATTTTTATGAGGTAAGCTTCCTAAGCTACATATTTTATGCTTTCCCACAAAAGAGATTGTGGTTGATCACTCTATAGTCGTCACAGGTTGTAGTATTACAAAGTAGAATGCAGACCAGACCTTTGATAATCATTTGCTATTTTATAATCAGTTAAGACAACATAAAGTAGTTGAGCTATTTTTTCTTTTAATTTTAATTCATAAGACCTGGAATTAAATCAGCTACTCCACTGAATACCACACAACCTTTGGCAGTTCTGCGGTGTGTGTGTGTGTGTGTGTGTGTGTGTGTGTGTGTGTGTGTGTTTAAAGGTGTTTGAGGAGCTGGCCAAAACAATGATATTTAGAAAACAAAGCAAAGAAGGCAGTCATCTCTGGATCAAGAGTGCAATGATGACCTTTGTTTAGGATACATAACTAATCATCCTCAACAGCTTAATGAAGGGCATTTGAAACATGAGTTCAGTGTATTTGATGTCCAATAGGTAGGAATTCTAGGTTAAGGAGAATGATTTACTACTATGTTTATTAATACTTTGCTAACAATTGTTTTATTTTTTTTTAACTCCTTCCTTCTGGTTCAGTATCCTTTTTCCTTAAGAATATTATTCATTGGATCTTTTAATATCAGAGTAAGATTAATTTACCTTCTCAATCTTCGCTAGTCTGCAAATGGCTTTAAGTGTTACATTATTGACTAATAACTTGGCTTAGCGCACAATTCTAGGTTGACAATTATTTTCTTCTTCCAGTACTCTGAAGATATCAATCAATGGTTTCATGCTATGTATTACTGCTGAAGAGAAGAATATCTTCAAACTATTTTATCATTGTTATTATTCTGTACTAATCTTTGTCTTGTAATGCCTATTTTTATTTTCTCTTTTGTTTTGTTTTGAGGTTATACATTTTCTCTGTGAGGTGTCTGGTGTAAAATTCTTTTCCCCCCTCAGGATTCAATGTGTTCTTTCTAAATCAAGAGTCATATCTTTCTTTAATTCTAGAAAATTCTTAGTCATTATATATTCAAATATACAGGGACTTCATTAGAACTTTAATGTTCCATATTCATGCATATTTTCTCTTTCATTTTCTGAACAACATTTTGAGATATTTCTTAAGCTTTATCATTTGGTTTAATAAATACCTCTAGGAATATATGTCTGGTATACCCTTTAAGTCATAATTTAGGTTATTATTTTTTGTCCATACCTATACATCTGGTCTAAAAATTCTAACTGATTATTGTAATATTTCCTGATTTTTCCCATATAATGCTTTTCCTTAAGTTTATATATTTGTAAGGAATTTATTTGACAGAGAGAGGGCACAAGTGAAGCAGACTCTGCACGGAGCACAGAGCCCAACATAGGGCTCAATCCCATGACCCTGGGATCATGACCTGAGCTGAAATCAAGAGTCAGACTCTCAACCGACTGAGCCACCCAGGCGCCCTCTTAAGTTTATCTTTTATCTTTATCTATTTGAATATTTTAAAATACCTCTTTCAGTTTATTAGTTCTACTTGTATTGTGAATTCTCTTTGAAGTGTTGACTGATTTTCCCTCCATGTGCAGTGTTTCATGTTGTGTTTGTAATTTTTGATTGTACTCTCATCTTTAGGAGTTTTAATTTTGTTTGTGTGTGTGTGCATGTATGTACATGTATGTGTGTATGTTTTTGTGTGTACATGTGTGTGAATGCCCTCTATCCTGAGTTACTAAAGGAGAGTTTTTGATATGTCTCAGCTTAGGGCCCTAAGTCTTCACCAGTTCTTGATCATTTTTTTTTTTTTTGCATTAATCTCTCAGCTTCTGGCTATGTATAGGATAACATTATAATTTTATATCCAAATAGGACACTTATGAAAGTGAACTGGAACTTTATAACAGTCATAAACCAGAACTGTCCTGACCAATAGGATATATGATCATTCTATTCATGTACCACAAGAATACTGAGAATGTGAAACTACAACCATGGTTGGATCATAAATAGTGAAAAGCTTTCTTTCTTAGATGACAGACCCTGAGGCAATGGAAAGTTCCTATCAAGGTACCTTTAACTATTAAGGTCTCCTAATCCCATTTTATGAACTACACAAGTCTTAGTCCATAGACAAATTATCTTTGGGCATTATCCAAGTAGTTTAGTTTCTATGGCCTGGACTTGTTACACCATGTGGACTCTGTAGCCCCAGTTTCCAGTTATTAAAAGGTCTATGTCTTTGCAAATGAATGATTATACTTCAGATTCTACTAATGCTCACTGCCTTTATGCATTGTCTTTATTTGGTTTAAGCTCGTAGTTTTATTTTAATTTTAAAACAATTTGTTATTCAGCATTATTATGTATTTGCTTGGAGTAGAAGTAGGGATTTTTCTGTATCAACTTAC
Organism: Leptonychotes weddellii; assembly: GCF_054177405.1. Lineage (NCBI taxonomy): Eukaryota > Metazoa > Chordata > Mammalia > Carnivora > Phocidae > Leptonychotes > Leptonychotes weddellii. The sequence continues at coordinate 53,673,649 of NC_138379.1, forward strand.
TCCACTATATTTGAGTACAATTTTAGACAGATTATATTAACATATTTTAAAGTAACATAAGGTATATTCTATTTCTTTCCACATACACTTATGTTTATCTCTTCATCAGAGGACTCTAATAATTTTATAATTTCTTTACTACTCCACTGACTATAACCTCTACATTATTTCCTATTCTTTTTTGATTTACAGTTTCCCCAAATATGTACCAGTTTGGATATAAGCTAAGATTCTCTACATAAGTGTTTTATGATAGCCTGAAAAAGAGGATCACCTGTATCAAGAGTCAGCATATCAAGTCCTAGGGGCCACATACTGCCCACTGACTCATTTTGAGACTATCAGCTAAGATTAATTTTTACAGTTTAAACAATTTGAAAAAAAGACAAAGAATTATATTTTAACCCATGAATATGATATGAAATTCAGATTAGTTGTCCACTTAGAGATTTATTGAACTTAGCCACACTCATTTATGTATTTTCTATGGCTGCCTTTCATTACAATGGCTGAGCTGAGTAGTTATAGCAAATACAGACACACAAACCTAAAATATTTACTATCTTGCACTTTACAGGAAAGGTTTTCTGACCTCTGGCCTACATAATTATATGAACAAAATAATGCCATGCTCTTTTTAACAAATCTAAAATTTCTATGATCAATATCAATGGATCCATTTTAATTGAATTACTGGGGCAAAAATAAGTTTATGTGACGCGCTTTAGATAGTGGAGTGAAAGAAGTGTATGAATAATATTTTATACTTTATCATAATGTAAATTTCAATACTACATAAAGCAAAAATAAAAACAGAAAATGACACATCATAAAAAGAAAGGAATAGTAAAAATGTGTATATTTCCAAAACAGTTTTCTAATAAGCATCATTAATTTGGAGCACAGGTATAAATAAATAAGACTAACACTGAAAAAGAAAAACAATTCACTATGCAAAATGTTGATGTTTTGAATCTATGACTTCATGAAGTGCATAGGGATGAAAAATATTTGACTACATTAAATATAGATCAACAACAACCATACTAAGAGAAATGAGAGCCACATGCTCTTCTGGAGAAAAACTCACAAAGGGAAAAAGAAAGAGAAAACTGCTATTAACAAAGAAGACTAAAGTTTCCCTCTCCTGAGAGCCACATGAGTTTTGCCTAACATATCAAGAGGACTGATGTACTGGGAAACAACTGGTTGCAACAAGAGAAAAATAAATCAAGTACGATAGAAAACTAAGGAATATTTCTATATAATAGACATACTTTCTTCTATATTCATCATTTAGTGGAAAACAATATAGCAGTGCTAACGTTTTTAAATAATGAAAGAACTGTAATTCCTAGGGTGGGCTCTGGAACCAAACTTTATTTTGAAATCTGAAGAACTAAACGAAATTAAAAATCTATTCTTACTTTATGTGCTCTGAATTTACAAAGGTATTTTTATTTTTTTATTTTTTTTAGATTAAAAGCTCCAAGGTGTATTATTTCAGGTAGGTGTTATTGCTATCTATACCTTCACCTCATTTATTTTATTTTATTTTATTTTATTTTATTTTATTTTATTTTATTTATTTGACAGAGAGAGACACAGTGAGAGAGGGAACACAAGCAGGGGGAGTGGGAGAGGGAGAAGCGGGCTTCCTGCAGAGCAGCGAGCCCGATGCGGGGCTCGATCCCAGGACGCTGGGATCATGACCTGAGCCGAAGGCAGACGCTTAACGACTGAGCCACCCAGGTACCCCACCTTCACCTCATTTATTAAGCCATTTCAATAACTTCACGTTCATTAATTTACAATGAGGTCTAGAGCCCAACCAAGATGAGACAGAATGCGTTCCAAGTTAGAAGGGGACATCATCGCTTCTCACTGATGTCTCCTGTGGAGCCTCTGCACCCCAACTGCACAATTAAGGTTTTCTTCCTACACCTCTGAATGTGACCTTTGGGATCCTCTGTCCGTGGCTGGTTTAGTCTCCTGATTCTAATGGCCTGCCGCTTTGTTGCCTAGAAGGTCAATCCAAGCTTCTGCACCCCCACGCCCCTTGTCGGCCTCGATTATGTGTGTGTGAGGTTCGGGGGAACCCACCAGTCCGAGAGTGGCGTTCGCTTGCCTGAAGGAGGAAGCGCCATTCTAGCATAGACTGTCCTTAATCCTACTGCAGCAAATGTCTCCATTTTGGGGACGGTGAGTCCTAGAAGGTCGTGGCCAAGAAGCAGACGTCCTGAATGGCTTCCCCTGTGGGAGCCATCTGGTCACTTGCTTTTTATCACATTTCTAATAGCTGCTCCATTTCCTCTAGGGCTGCTGTAAAATCATTTACTTGACTGTTAACATAATGTCTGTTGTTCTAGGAACCGGGCCCTCTCTTTCATCTTCAACTTGACTTTTAAGCCTGTAACTCCTCCATCTGCTTTTTGGCCGTTTCATTAAAAACCTTCAGCTCATCTTGCAAAGCTTCTAACAGCAACAAAGAGTCTGTGTGATCTGCGGCGGATTCCCACTGTGATGCCAGGGTCTCACTGCCTAAAACTGGGTTGAGGCCCTTGCTCTCCAAAATTGCCAAGCAGTTGTCCTGAAACTTCTCCAGTAGCTCCACCTTTTGGGTCAGGTCCTTCAGTTCTCCCTGAATTTCAGTCAACTTCTGGTGCAGCTGCTTGTTGATGGCCTCTAAGAGCTGGTTCTTATCCTTGAGCTCTTCCTCTGATTTCTGCCTACTCACTGGTTTGTAGCGCTTTCTGACATCCTTCCTCATGGCAGTGTCTGCAGCTTTTACCTGCCCATTCTCTCGTCTCGGTTTGGTGATTTTTGTAACATCATTCTCTGAACCTCCTGAATGAAGTCTGGAAACATCCACTTCTTTGGACTTAACAGACAATAGGCTCTTAGAAGTGGCTCGAGTTTGTGTGCCTGCCAGCAGGCCGCTGCTCTGCACAGCGGGGGGTTGCAGAGTGTATACTGTCTTAACCACGCTGGTCCTCCTAACGAGGCAGCACGGCTGGGCCCCAGGCTCCTGCAGCTCCTGCCCACAGCCCTCGTTGCCCTGGTTCTACAAAGGTATTTTTAAAATATCTGTTTATTAATGTTTCAACTCTTGAGGAACTATACTTGTCAGTAGGAGTATGGAATTTCATAAGAAAACTACTTTCACTGACAAATGTTCAGTAAGTGCCCAAAGAGAAATTTGTATCATAGTTAGATCATAGTTCTAGAACTGGGTCCAGAGGATTGAAGAAGCCTGTAGGGAATAATCACTATGTTGTAGGATTGTACTAAGTATTTCACATTAATTATTTAACTTAATATTTACAAGACACTGACAAGTTACTCTTGCTTTATACATGAGAAAATTGAGACTCACAGAAAACAAGTTATGTATCTGTTGTCTAGTTAGAAGAAAGTGGTAAAACTGAACTTAGAAGCTATGTGTCTGTCTAAAGCTAAAGCATACTACTCCTAGGGCATTGCTCTGCTTATATTTATGGCAGGATCATCCCAGGACAAACTTTGACTCATAAAACACAGCTGAAAACTAAAAAGAACAGGCTTTGGACTCAGAGAGATCTAAATTTAGTGTTCAAGTCAGATAATACCAAGTTCTAACTGAGAAAGTATTTAACCTCTTGAACTTCAGTTTTCTTATCTGTGAAATGGGTGTAATATTATCTACTACATAGACTTGTTGTGAAAGTCAAGTAAGTTAATTGTTTCTATGAAGTTCCCCATTCTTTCTCCAGGTAGATGGACTCTCTTTACTTGGTGAACCTTATATTATTATAACATTTATCCACTGACCTTTAATATTTATACCCAGCACAACATGTAGCATTCTAGCAGATCTGACTCATTATTAAAATAGTAACAATTATTTAATTTCAAAATTATTCTGTTAACTTATTCAACAATAAATGAATAGGCTGGGTAACAGCTCTGAAAGGTTTGTTTTTGTTTTTGCTTTTATTTTTATTTTCTTGCCCTCATAAAGCACACAGATAATTAATAATTCACAAAGAACCAAACAATTTCAGGTAATGATAAATGTTATAAAGGAAAAAAATAAAATAGGGTAAATGGATGAAGAAGATATGTTTTACATAGGTCACTTAGTGACTGCTCTTCTGAGGAGACCCTTGAGAAAAGGCTTAAATGAGGGCAAAGTCTGCCAAGCCTAATTCAGGAAAACACTGCACCAGGCAGAGGGAAGAGCAGATGTAAAACCCTGTGTGATGCAAGTGCTAGAGAGAAGGTAGAGAGAAGAGAGTAGGAGATGACATTCAGAAGACAGGAGGGTTCACAGTTGTTTGGACTGTAATCTAAATGTTATGGGAATCTAAAATCTATAAAGAACATACCAAACTCAACATCCAAGAAACATAATCCAGTTAAGAAATGGGCAGAAGACATGAATAGACATTTCTCCAAAGAAGACATCCAGATGGCCAACAGACACATGAAAAGATGCTCAGCATCACTCATCATCAGGGAAATGCAAATCAAAACCACAAGGAGATACCAACTCACACTTGTCAGAATGGCTAAAATTATCAATGGGAAACAACAGCTATTGGCGAGGACATAGCAAAATGTGAACCTTCTTACACTGTTGGTGGGAATGCAAACTGGTGCAGCCACTCTGGAAAAGGGTATGGAGATTCCTGAAAAAGTTAAAAATGGAGCTACCCTACAACCCAGCAATTGCACTACTAGGTATTTACCCAAAGGATACAAAAAAACAGATGTTTATAGCAGCATTAGCAATGACAGCCAAATTATGGAAAGAGCCCAAACATCCACTGACACACACACACACACACACACACACACAGTGAAATATTACTCAGCCATCAAAAGAATGAAATGTTGCCATTTTCAACAACATGGGTGGAGCGAGAGTGTATTATGCTAAGTGAAATAAGTCAGTCAGAGAAAGACAAATACCATATTATGTCACTCATATGTGGAATTTAAGAAACAAATAGATGAACGTAGGGGAAGGGAAAAAAAGAAAGAGAGAGGCAAACCATAAGAGACTCTTAACTATAGAGAATAAAACTGAGGGTTGCTGGAGGGGAGGTTGGTGGGGGATGGGCTAAATGGGTGATGGGTATTAAGGAAGGCACTTGTGATGAGCACTGGGTGTTTTATGTAAGTGATGGATCACTGAATTCTACTCCTGAAACCAATACAACACTATATGTTAACTAACTAGAATTTAAATAAAAACAAAAAAATGTTATGGAAATCCATTGGAGAGTTTTGAGTAGTAAGAGGAATGATTTAAGTTGTATTTTCAAAAGATCCTTCCTACTCTCCCTGGGGGACAAGGGGGGAGGAAGGAGGTCAGTGAGGAAGCAATATTGCTCTTGTTGAGGACAGATGGAATTATGGATTTGGGTTATGGACAAAGGGTAATGAGTAGTGCTCTGATTTGGGAAACATTTTGTGGGTGTAAATAATAGGACTTTTTGCTGGATTGGATATGGGATTTCAAATGTGTAAATTTTTTTGTTGTTGTTAAAAGAGCTATTGATCTCATTGTGTCTATAGTAACAAATGAAAAATTTATGAAAGCAACACATAACTAATTATGACTCAATGAAAATCTACGAAAAATAAAATTTTTGTTAAAACCTGACCCTGTGATAGATGCAGAACCATATATACTGCTTATAAATAGCTCAAATGCTAAGGTTAAGATGCCCAACATTTATAAATTGAGTGGAATAAGAGCATTGCCATGATGCTTTGAGAGGTGTTTTATTACGTCCCCCTACATTTCCTAAACTCACACTCCATCTCCCGCTATTCTTTGATATGATCAATGAACATTTTTTTCTATCTTCAGTAAAGTGATACACTAATGCTGTTTGAAGCCCCTTTCCCTCTTCCTATCAGATTGCTGGGCAGACTAAGTACTTCCTAAAAATGAATGCAAACATCTACATGCTAGCCAGGGTGTTTAAGTTTTTGTTTTTGCTTTTGCTTTTTATATATACCACACACTTGCTTAGCAATTGGCTACAGTGATCACACAAAGTTTATGTTCATCATTATCTTGAAAGGAAACACTTTTTAAAAAGATTTTATTTATTTATTTGACAGAGAGCGAGAGAACACAAGCAGGGGGAGTAGTAGAGGGAGAGGGAGAAGCAGGCTTCCCGCCGAGCAGGGAGCCCGAAGTGGGGCTGGATCCCAGGACCCTGGGATTATGACCTGAGCTGAAGGCAGATGCTTAACCCACTGAGCCACCCAGGCACCCCAGAAAAACTCTTAAATAAATAGAAAAGATGGAAGATGATCATGTGATGTTACTCTAGCCCCCTTCACCTCCTGGGGGACCGGGGCTAGTTCCTGGTGTGCTGGGGCTGGTCAGTGTGTCCCAGCCTGTGAGTCCGTGGAGCAGCTATGGCGGCAGCAGAGACTGTGCCTGGACTGATAGCTGTGCCTAACGTAGGATCCCCGGAGCTGCCCTTGGCTCCCAAGGAGTTGGCTGTTACTTTTTATGCCTTTGTCTATTGTGGTCAGCTTATTGTAGCTGTTGTTCATTGCCAATAATCAGTTTGATCACCGTATGCAGGCAGGCAGAGTGTCTTCATATGTATGCTATGCTCAGACCGGGGTAAATTGGGCTAAAGGTTTTCATGGCAGGGTGGAAACAGAGGTTGGGATGGAGGGATTGTTGGCTCCTTGTAGGAACTGGGGGTTCCTAATACCAGAAGTTTCCATCTGGTTTTATGGAGCCTGCCTTTTAAAAGGTTACCATTGAAGTCCTGAGGGTGGGAGAATCAACACACACCCTTCCCCACCACCATTCAGTTACTCCTTTCAAACTTAGATGCCACACAGGTAGGGAATTGGAGGTTGTCTGACATTACAGATGTGGACTGTCCATCTGTCCAGATTACAGCCTGGCTGATAGGACACTCCCTGTCTCTCCATGGCCCTCTCTGAAGCTTCTTACAGACTCCACAGTCTTGTCATGATCAAGGGCCCCTGAGGACTGTATTTTCCCGAACTCAAAACTTTCTTTCCTCCAAATACAGAGCACTGCCAGAGGCAGCATGTGGAGTTGGCCATCCCAGATGATTTAATTTACCTTAGGTAAGTGACTTAACTCCTGTGATGCTCAATTTCCTCATTTTTGAAACGGGTATATCATTATTTCTGTATTCACGGAGCTCTTATAAAGAGTAAATCCACTCAAGCATGTAACTCACTTAGCTCATGTCTGGCATAGTGTTGGTGTTCAACAAATTATGGACATTATCTTTTTTTCTGATTAAAAAATGATTCGGTATACTTTTCCTAAGTGCACTATGTAATTTTCATGACAACACTATATGCATCTGTTCCTACTGGTGGAATAAACAAATGAAAACCAAGTCCTTGAGAACCTTGAGCAAACAGTCAACAACAACATTTAAATTTAGGAAACATGCCTAAGAAATTTAAAAAGAAAGACGTATTTATACTAATGTTTCTCCTTTTGATAATGAGCCTTATGAGCAAAGATACCATAGCTTATTTATATTTGAATACACTCAAAACTTACTCATAAGCAACACTTTAAATTTCCTTCAAAGATTGTATGAGGCCACGAATAAATGCACTTTTGTTCCTTAACCGAACTGCAGGCCTTAAATAGCAGCAAGAGTATTTTCTCAGACAATTTGAATTAGTGCATATATTTAATGTTTTAAATTTATTTTTTTGAGGTATAATTGGCATATAACATTATATTAGTTTCAGGAATATAGCAATGACTTGATATTTGGGTATATTGCAAAGTGATCATCACAACCAATCTAGTTAATATTGATCACTATAAGTAGTTACAAAGAATTTTTTTTCTTTTATGAGGACTTTTAAGATTTACTCTCTTAGCCAACTTTCAAAACTTTCAAATACGTAATATAGCATTATTAACTGTAGTCCCCATGCTGTAATTTTATCCCTCTGATTTATTCATTTTATAACTGGAAGTTTGTACCTTTTGACTGCCTTCACCCATTTCACTCACCCCTACCCCCACTTCTGGCAACCACAAATCTGTTCTCTGTATCTACAAGCTTGTATTGTTTGTTTAGATTCCACATATGAATGAACTCATATGGCATTTGTCTTTCTCTGTCTGACTTATTTCACTTAGCATAACACCCTCAAAGTCCATCCATGTTGTTGCAAATGGCAAGATTTGGGGGTTTTTTATGGCTGAATTATACTCCTGTGTGTCTGTGTATAACCACATTCTCTTTATTTTCTTTATCCCTTCATCATCTATAGTGCATATATTTTAAAATTATTTTTGGAAGTGGTAGCTGACACATACAAACTCTTTTTTAATTTATTATTTATTTTTTTTAAAGATTTTATTTATTTATTTGAGAGAGAGAGAGCACATGAGAGGGGGGAGGGTCAGAGGGAGAAGCAGACTCCCTGCTGAGCAGGGAGCTTGATGCGGGACTCGATCCCGGGACTCCAGGATCATGACCTGAGCCCAAGGCAGTCGCTTAACCAACTGAGCCACCCAGGCGCCCCGACACATACAAACTCTTAATACATGCCTTCCCTAATGCTGTGTAAGTTAGGGACTCTAGCTTTCTTTACAAACGATCTGTTTGTATGTATGGTCATTGACGAACAGAGCGAGCAATTTAAGTAATTACAAAATCTGCCTGTACAGGTTTTTAAATGTCGATTTTGGAAGAATCAACTTTCCTCAAAAAACTACTGTAATGGTTTGATACACTAATTTTAAAAACCCTGCTTGCCTTATGCGTGATGCTGTTCTCAGTACACTGCACTAACTAGCACATAACTAGCATAACTATAGAATGAGGCAGAGAAGAGATGAACCATTCTTGTACAAAAATGAGGGTGAAAAGTCAGTAGCAATGGCGACATGTAATTGGCAAAAATTCAGTCACAGGCAAACAGGCTCAGATGAGAGCAAGGGCTAAACACCTGTGGCTGCCCTAGAAAGAAAATTTATTTAAGGAAAGACAAGGATTTCTGGTGACCCAAAAGATACTTTTGTGCAAATGAGAAAAAAACATTTAAATTATATTTTTTCCTATCTTCAGCAGCCAGGCTCAGGAAACCTTTTCAGACTCTAAGAGTGGAACACGAGCAGTACATAGCGCACATGCCCAAACGTTAGCCTTCCCACACACACCCTGCTACTCCAAGGACACTCACGTCACTACTACAGAACATACTCTGTGCGATGCCACCCCTGCCTCAGGTTGAGATGACCGTGTCCGATTCAGAATTGGATGAAGGGAAAGAATTCGGCCTAAGAGACCAGCGGGTAGGTAGGAGAAAGCCATCTCAAGGTGTGTTTGGAACACAGTTGGGACATGGGCACAGCTGAACATAAATGGCTGCAAGGTAGGTCTAAGCAGGTAAGGTTTACATCAGTTTATTTATTGCTTCTCTACGATTTGGTATATTCATGTCTAAGATGTGAACAGCATAGCCCTGAGTTGTGCCTTCTTTGTATAGTATACAACTCGAACACCCAGACGTGACAGATATGCCTGTGAGAAAGCACAAGACATTTGCACACTTACAGCTGATGTCCAGTGCAAAAGCTATGCCCAGACACAAATATAGCGTGGCTTAAGATAAGGAAAAAAAGGTCATCCAAGGGCGCCTGGGTGGCTCAGTCGTTAAGCCTCTGCCTTCTGCTCAGGTCATGATCCCAGGGTCCTGGGATCGAGTCCCACATCGGGCTCCCTAATCTGCGAGAAGCCTGCTTCTCCCTCTCCCACTCCCCCTGCTGTGTTCCTGCTCTTGCTATGTCTCTCTCTGTCAAATAAATAAATAAAATCTTAAAAAAAAAAAAAGTTCATCCAAGATTGATTAATAGACATATGTCTATTATCTAAGATGTGCCATTATGTAAGAGTATGCATTTCTTCTGAAATTCTTTCCATTTCTATTTCCATTTTGGTATACTTGATATAACTCAGTTAACTATTTTGGCACACGGAATGTTAAAACTACACAGGGATTTAGAGATAATTAAGTTTTAATTAGTTAACTTCATAGGTGAAGAACTTGACATCCTGAAAGATTAAAGGGCTTGTGATAACAGCACCCAAACAGGAAAGCAGGACCAAACTCTTAGCTGCCTGATCACTGTATTGTTTTAAATATGCATCTTTATCAATCATTCAAAGAAAAAATAAATGTTAATCAATTTTATGCATGAGTTGAAATAATTATTTTGCTTTTTGCTAGTCATGCCTTTTGTCTTCCTGCTTCACTTTAGCTTTCACACTGCTATTGCTGTGATCATTCTAAAGCAGAAATAACAGAAATAGGATCATGCAAATCTCCTGCATGGAATATTAATCTGTTTTTGTTCTGTGTGTATTGATTTATTCATTTCTTCAAAACATATCTATCATGTATAAGAAAGATGCTGGTTAGACTGTAATGAAAATACACATGGTCTCTGACCTTATGGTGTATCTGGTGAGAGACATATACTATGGCAAAGAAGCAAAACACCGTACAGATAAATACATAATTATAAATGTTGCTTAGTGATAAAAAAAAAGAAATACCTCCTCCTCTGACAAACCTGTAGGTAGAACTTACCATTGTCTACCCAGGGCTCTCACATGCTTTGTACAGATTCCAGTTACCACTGGGTACTTTGCTGATTTATTTACATTTGTTTGCACCAGTTGACTATGAATTCAATGAGAATAAGAACTATGTTTTACTCATTTGTCTAAATGAATGAATGAATTAATGAGTTAAAATCCTCAAGTCACAAAAAAGTCGCAAGGGAGTTCGTGACAGATTTGGGACTAGAATCCAGAACTCTAGATTCCCAACCTAGAGCCACTTGGCATTCTAAACACACAAACTGGGTGTAACTTCATGACATGACATGGTATCAGAAAGACAAAGACAATTTATCCAGAGTTTGAAGAGGGAGATAATATTGGTTCTCTCCATGTAAATCTAGGAAAATGCGTTTGGAAAATGACATTCAATTTAAAGCACTGCCGAACTGCATAAACATGAGGACACAGAAAAGAAAAACAGAACGTGTTAGGCAAACGAACAAGTTGGCTTAGCAAAGAATCCCAAGGATTCACACCTGAATTGGCCACTCGACATGAAGGAAGAGAACAGTGCAGTGCATAAACAAGAGAATGAAATACTGGATGTTTTAGCAAAGGAAGAAATAAAATCAAATTTCAAACCAAAGTTTATTACCACTAATTGTTATAATAAGGAAGTAACATAGAGTAGCTATAGTTTTTAAAGCATGTTTATATTCACTGCTTCAAAACTGCCTAGTAAGATAAGGTTAACTTGTATTATGATCTCCATTTAACAGCCTAGGGAAAGGGGTTTGACTTACCAGAATCATACAGCTAGAGTTAGAGTTATATGTGAATCATCTTTAGGAGAGTGTGTTCACTGCTACATCACAATGGAATCAACCATCTGTAAGTGCATGCATGGTGGGCTAAACATGAGAAAAATAGCCAGAGTGAGAGGTCCTGACTTTGGGGCCTGATCATTTTTCTGAGATATGTCAATGTATGTCCCAGTGTAAAATATTGGTGCATCTTACTTCAGACAAGAGATATGTCTCTCAACAGTTCTGCATAAATCTGGGTTTTTTTTTTTTTAGTAAATTATATTGTATTATAAATGTATTGACACCTTACAATTAAAAGGAAACTTAACATAAAAACTTTTGCAACATAATCATATAATTAAAATAATTATCCAATTTTGTAGTGCAGGCACCTTGTAACCTCCACATGGTAAAAAGCAGGAGCAACTTTGATTCATGTTATTTTCATATCACTTTTATATCCCACCATTAAGGAAAACCTTATCTCATCTCACTTTGCTGCCTTCCCATTTGTACCTTCATGTTCTTTTGAACCTCTTTGTCTTTTCATGGATTTCTCCATGTCAGTAATCATAAGATTCTTATTCTTCTGTCATTAACTATTTAAAATTCTGCATCTTTCCCAGAAAATAATTTTAATGATTTCAAAAAGAGAGAGGACATCATAGTGTCCACCCTGGGTGCTGATCTTTGGCTCCAACACAAGATGGAGGATACAGTTCTGACTAGTTCAGAGGACTGGCGAATGGAAACGTCATATCCAATACCCATATCAACTGGTGACATGACCTTGAGTAAATTCAATAATGTTTTGTACTTCCTTAGGGGTGGTTTTCTTAACCTTCCAGAGCAGAAGAAGTTTGAGCGTTGATGTAAATAACCTTGGGTCAGCAGGCATTTTTCTGATTGATGTTCACACACTGAATCCCACCTCCAGGACAGGACCAGTTCTTTTGGCACGCAGTTGAAGGGATGAACAGGAGATAACAAAGTTGTCATTATTTGAATTTCTATTATGAGACATAATCTTCTCTGCACTATGTCAGCACTGCTGGAATGAAGAGAGTTCTGCTTAGCAGGGTATTTGATTTGTAATGACAGCTGTCAGAGGGCTCTGCTAAGGATGCAGGGCTGGAGAACAGTTTCCTGAGCCTTGTTTGCTTCCATTCCTTCCCCCTGATTTTAATTTGAAAGAGCAAATTCTAAATTGCATTTCATGGTTCAGAGAAGACAGAAACAGAGCTCAATTATCTACGTTTATTTATCATTTGTACCAATTGGATAAACTGTCATATACTACACTACTAAAGCTCAAAGCAGAGATTTTAGTCTATGTTGCCATATTGAGTAGACTCCACCCTATTTAACACAGATCAGAGGAATCTGGTGCTATATGGATATCTTGGTTTCTTAAATTCCTTGGCACTTGACAAAGCTCAAGACCTATTTATATATTTTTCTGATTAAAATGTTGAGATCTGGTATTGAACTTCTTAGAGAATGAGATAGCTGGAAGAAAATTTACAGAGATTTAATAGTGAGCAAAAAGAATATGGTACTAATGACCCTGAAACTTATAATCTAGGAAGAAAGTCACAAATAAATAAACATACACAATTATATATTCAATTTTACTGAATTAATTGATCTGAAGGGAAATATCTGGTGCCAGGTAAGAGTGTAACATGCAACTCTTTATAGGTGAATAATCATGTCATTTAATCGTAGTAATGTTGTTCAAATTGCTTAATATCATGTCTATTCTGTAGATAAGGAAAGATGGCTAAAAAAGGCTTGAGGAAAAAAAAAAATAACAAATCACCATGAGAACTGATCATCAAGGGAAGATCTTTCCTCAATCCCCAAGTCAATGTTTCTTTTACTGTGAATTCCACTTCAACACTGTGATTTTTTTTTTTAATGTCATCCTGGCAAAGCTACAGTTCCCAGGCATTCAAGCACTAAGTTAAGTATTGCTATAAAGATATATTGTAGATGTGATTAAAGTCCATAATCAGTTGACTTTAGCTAAGGGAGATTATCCTAGATCATCTTGACGGGCTTGAATCAATCAAAAGCCCTTAAAAGCAGAACAGTCCTCAAACAAAGGAATTCCACCTGAGAATAGTAGCTTTACCTTACGCCCCAGAGTTCCAGTTCCTTCCTGACAATCTCTAAGGATTTCAGGTTTGCCTAGCAGGCCCCTCTAAGCACACAAGCCAATTCCTTGCAATAAATCTCTCAATATATATCTCTTCCTCGTTCTTCTCTCGTTGAAGTCTTGGTTTAAACCTTCAAATTTGTACCTGATACAAAAAAAAATGTAGATAACTCTTCAAGTATCAGTACGATATTTTAGAAAGGAGTGAAAATAAATATTTAAACCATTTTTAGAAGAATTTTTAAAAGCTATTTTGAAGTGTTACATATTTTTTTTTCCTTTTTCAAAGACAGTTCTCCAAATTTCCATGGCACCAAATTGAAGAAAGGAGTGAAACAATGGATACACTTTTCTCTCACTGCCTTGGGAAAGGCATTCAACTGGAAAAAAGACGACTTGGTTTCAGGTCACAACCCTGCTACTTTCCAGTTCATCAGCTTTTGTGAACTTCACCTTTCTCAGCGTCAAATAAAGCTCATGATTGCTGTCCTGCTTACCTCTGGGCTTGCTGTGAGCATTACAGAGATTACAGATGTGAAAGCACTCTGCTTAGCATTAATGCTTTTAACAAAATTAGGCGTAGAGCAACATGGCAGATTCAATTCTGATTCTGTCATTTGCTTGATCTGCAGCAATGCCTCAATAGTTTTGCATAGCATAGGGGCACAGATGCTTTCTTCTTATTATGACTTACATAGATGCAAATTGTAGGCAACAGAACAGTGTTGGTATTATATGTCAAAGCACAATAGGAGACAGAATAAAAAGGTTATAATCAAACTGCACAATCTATTCAGTCAACTTTCTCTCTGAAATATGTCTAATGTTGTTTCCTGGAATTTGAGGCACTTGATGATTGAGATCATTAGAAAATACATCTACCTCATGTAGGCATTACTTATAAAATTTTAGTAATAAAACAGTAAACACACATGTACACACAGAAACATACAACACACAGTTTATTATGAATTAATTCTGGAATTCTACTTGCCACTACTTTCTGAGATATATAAAGAATATTTTATATACATCTTTGCCCTGGCGCTGAGAAACTTTTTGCATTGAGGTTTTATATTATTTTCTGATCAGAAAAACAAAGGGTTAGGTAACAATGGTCAATGAGATATTTTAGACCAGTAGTTTTTCTATGGCTTTCCTCTAATTTCCTCAAGGAAACAGAAAAAAAGAGATGTAGAAATGGTACACACAATTTTCAGAAAGCATTCTTACAAAATTAACAGCTAAAATTGTTAAAGTTCTTAAAATCAACAAACAAGCAGAAGGATATATTCTTCCCTACACTGTCTTTTGTTGATGTCATGATTTTATATCCATTCATCTTAATAACCACATGTGTTAAGTAAACAAAATGTCATAGATGCTTTTGCTAATGAGAGAAAAGAGAGGAAGGGAAACTGTGTCATACTCTTCTTATTTTATTTAATTTTTAATAATCCTAAAAAATGTAGATTAGAAGTTAAGTGGCTTGCCCAAGGTCAAGCTTACCAAAAAACCTTCTATTCCTGGGGTACCTGGTGGCTCAGTCAGTTAAGAGAGTGACTCTTGGACTCTTGATTTTGGTTCAGGTCATGATCTCAGGGTCGTGGGATCCAGGCCCGGGTAGGACTCCAGGATCAGCTCTGAGTCTGCTAGTTCCTTTCCCTCTGCTCCTCACTGGCCCCCCAAAATCTTAAAATCTTAAAAACACTTCTATTCCAGATTCACAACTCTTTCACCCAAAGAACTCATTACATGTAAAACGTTTTAATGAACATACTATAGACCTTAATACAAAAATAAACTATTCCAGTAGGTAGAGGTGAAGTCTTCAAGGCTATTCTCAGTAACATGCAGAATGAAACTTTTCTTGTTTTGAGACAGTCTTGTAAAATGGCATTTTGTTTTGCATAACATTTTAGCTATCTTTTCCTAAATTAATTTGTTTACATAGAGCTATATTTATACTTAAGCTCTCAGTGTAAAATAATCATTTCTTTTCTATAGGCTTGTTAAAAATTTTTAAATTAATTTTCATATCAATGTTTGTTATTTTTGATTATAAAATTAATACAAATAATGTTCCAGACATCTAGAGCATAAACTATTTGTTCTTTATAAGTCAGGAACAATATAAAACTGTTTGCTATGAGTGTTATTGTTTAACATTGTACAAAGAGTCCTGACTGATGCAACCAAACAAGAAAAAAGCAATACAGAGTTAAAAGGGGAAAAAAAAACCAATAATTATCTAAAGATACATCATAACCTATGATAGAACAATTGTTACAATCACAAATTTTCAGAAAGGTGACAGATATAAGGCTAATGTTCAAAAATCACTTGCTCCTTTTTACCAGTAAATTCAAGTTGAAAATGAAAGAGAAAATATGATCATTTGCTTTGACAACAAAATATATCTAGAAATTAATCTAACAATTTCTTCTGAAGAAATTTATGAAACACGATAATACAAAATGCAAATATACTGAGAATAACACTACACCAAATACAGTGACTTAGCATTATAAAGATTTCAATACTCCCCAGATTAATTAATAATTTCAAAATAATTTGAATAAAAATAGAAGATTTTTTTGAAAAAATAAGTTAATTCTAAAATTTGTATGGAAGAATAATAGTGTTCTGATAGTAAAACAACTTGAGAAAGAATGGTGAGAGGGCTCATTCACCAGCTATTAAGGCATTTAGAGCCAAAGTAAATTAAACAATTTCATGCAATTAAATCAAAAGAGAAATAAGCCAGTGTGTTAGAATAGGGGTCCAGCAAGTTACCTATGTTATTTTTTGGAATTTAGTTCATAATGGAGGTGGCATTAAAATTATCCATAAAGAATGGGTTATTTTGTAAAAGAATGTTGGAAATATCAGTCCATTGTTTAATGATGATGATGATAATATAATCAATAACAGTACCTATGTGGTATCCAAAATGTGTCAGGCAATGATCTAAACACTGCAAATTTACTAACTCTCTTAATAAGACAGTCTTATAAGATAGGCATTTTCTTTGTGTTTTACAGATCAGGAAACTGAGACACAGACTAGCGTTAAGTAAATTGCACGAAGGGACACACAAGTAACAAAGTCAGGATACAAACTCACTAATTGGCTATAAAGTTTTTTCTTATATCCATTACATTTTGCTACCTTTACAGGGGAAAAATTAATTATATCTTGCTATATATACAAATAAATTCCAGATGGTTTAAAGACATACATGAAATTTAAATCTAAAAGTATTAAATGCAGTGGATTATACAAAGTAAACAGATTACCTACAGGGAATTGATATTCTGGATATATCTAGAATGCATAAGGAACACCTGAAAATCAGTGAGGAAAAGTCAATAAAAGCAATGTATATAGTCAAAGAATTGAAAACAGGCAATTTATTGACTGGAAAGCCTATATGCCTAATAAGGATATTAAGAAATGCTCAACCTCACTAGTAATTAGCAAATGTTTTAAAGATGAGATATTTACTTATGTGCATTAGACTGACAAAAATCAAAATGCTTTTTATTAGAACCAAGTACTCGCTAACGTGGATTAAAAGTGATATAACCATTTAGGGAACAATCTGGAAAAACTAAATATGAGCCCTCATCCTGAGCCATTCTATTGCTGGATTTATCCACCCAAGACAACCTAGCCATAGGATCCAAAGAGACATGTGAAAATGCTCTTCGCATTGTTTGCTAGCAATAAGTTTTGGAGAAAACTGAAGAGACTTTACCAGAATAATAGATACCAGGAATTCTAAGGAGTGATCAGGAGTGACCTAAGACTATATAGAGAAACAAATGGGAGTGGGGGATGCGGGCTTCTAGTTAGATGGTAGCGACACTTGTGTGTGTGTGTGTGTGTGTGTGTGTGTGTGTGTGCTGAATGACCAGTTGAACTGGTTAAATGGAAGTAAATATAATTTTGTCACTTTAACATGTATTTAGAAAAGTAGAGAAAACATGAGGGAGTTAGAATGTCTTTTAATAGAGATTTAATTGGAATGCTGTTAAAAATTATTATTTCCATGTAATAGTCTCTAACATAATTTGGAAATCACACTTTCACATTTCAATAATGCTTTTTTGACTCATATAGGAAGAAGGGCATTGACATATTGAAAAAAATTAATAAAATCAAATAAACTAAACCATCTTCTTGAAGAATAAGAGAATAAACTTTCAAATTAGCCCTTATATTCTAATTAATTTTATAGAAATATAAATTAGGGATCATTTCAATAATTGTGGAAGGACAATTCATATGTAAGTAGTCTTCCGACATTTAAATTGGAAATTCTAATACTTATACGTATGTGTTTTAAATTTTATGCCTTGCTGTTCCTTTATGTCTGCTCTTAAATCTTTTTGATAAATTGTTCTGTTCCTTAACAAAAGAGAAAAATAAACTATAAGAAAAACAACAAAAACACATTTCTGAGGATGAAACTTTGAATGTTTACAAATGAATGGATAATCTGATTATAAACATGAAGTCTCCTAACAGTGCTTGCTAAAATGTTCTCTAGCAGATAATATGCAGGAAAGACACTGGACACTGGAACCTGAGATATCTGGTTTAAACCCATGCTCTATTATTTGCAGGATGTGTGCTACTTGGCAAATGTCTTAGCCATCGAACTTCATAGATATTTTGCTTAGGATTAAATCAGATGGTGATTTCTTATTGTATACTTCTTGGTCATAGAATATAATTGGATAATGATGGTTAATAATAAAGATAATGATTATAATGATGGAGTTGGAATTGATAGAAATGAGGAGGATGGTAATGAATGGAAGCTTCATCATGTCCTTTTGCTAAGGAGTTTCTGCCTCATTGTGAGTCAAATAATCAAACTGCACTATGAAGAAAGTATCATATAAATCCTCACAATTCCTTCCTATAGGACTTTCATCCCTTTTAGTAATCAGAGAAGACATAGATACTTGGGTCTATGAAAACTTAATTTCATACCCTTTAGAGGAAGGACCAGAATTGGCTTCATGGGCATGTGATCTGTGTACTTGCACTGGACACCATGCTCACAAGGTCTTTACCCTTTACTTTTTTAAGTTTTTATTTTAATCACCTGGTGCTCATCACAACAAATGAACTCCTTAATCCCCATCATCCATTTCACCCAAACCCCCACCCACCTCCCCTCTGGTTGCCATCAGTTTATTCTCTACAGGTAAAAGTCTTTTTCTTGGTCTCTCTCTCTTTCTCCTCTCTCTCTTCACCTTTACACATTTGTTTTGTTTCTTAAATTCCACATGAGTGAAATCATATAGTATATGTCTTTCTCTGACTGACCTATTTCACTTAGCATATACTCTCTAGTTCCAACCATGTCATTGCAAATGGCAAGATTTCATTCTCTTTTATGGCTGAATAATATTCCATTGTGTGTTTGGGTAGGTGTGTTGTGTCTTCTTTATTTATTCATCAATCAATGGACATGGGCTGCTTCCATAATTTGGCTATTGTAAATAATGCTGCTATAAACACAGGGGTGCATATATCCCTTTGAATTAGTATTTTTGTATTCTTTGGGTAAATAACCAGTAGTGTGATTCCTGGATCATAGAGTAGTTCTATTTTTAACATTTTGAGGAACCTCAATACTGTTTTCCACAGTGTCTGTACCAGTTTACATTCCCACCAACAATTCAAGAGGAGTCCTTTATCTCCACATCCTCACCAACACCTGTTGTTTCTTGTGTTGTTGATTTCAGCCATTCTGATAGGTGTGAGGTGATATCTCACTGCAGTTTTGATTTGCATTTCCCTGATGATAAGTGATGATGAGTATCTTTTCATGTGTCTGTTGTCCATTTGCATGTCTCCTTTGGAGAAATGTCTGTTCAGGTCTTCTGCCCATTTTTAACTGGATTACTTGTTTTGGGGGGTGTTGAGTTTTCTAAGTTCTTCATATATTTTGGATACTAATTCTTTATCAGATATGTCACAAGGTCTTTACTCGTGATTTAATGTTCTGTTGTGTCCATCTTGAAATTCTTAATTTTTAAATAAAGAAATCTACATTTTCATTTTGTTTTGGGCCCAGGAAATTATGTAGCTAATCCTGGAAAGAATTAAACAGAGGAAGTAACCCATTGCTTTAAAATTTGTTGGTTGAAATTCAGAGCATACTTCCTAATAAAAAAAGAATAATGATATAACTTATTTTGTCCTAGAGCTTTAACATGCTCTGTAATCCATAAACATGTTAAACTTTTGAATATGTCTTCCAGTTACTAGCTCTGTATTTTGGGATAAGTTGGTTATCTGAGATTAACACCTCAATTTTTGGCTCTGCAAGTTGGGGACAATAATACTCATGTCAAAGATTTGTTCTAAGGATTAAATAGTACTGTATTTAAAACTATTTTACTCATGACCTAGAATATGGGAATGACTCAGTGTTAAATATAATCATGTGTATATAAGGTTAGATAGGTTATATAAGGTTATATAAAAATGTTAAATAAGTTAACACTGGGGAGATGAACCATGAGAGACTGTGGACTCTGAGAAACAAACTGAGGGTTCTGGGTGGGAGGATGGGTTAGCCGGGTGATGGGTATTAAAGCGGGCACATATTGAATGGAGCACTGGGTGTTATATGCAAACAATGAATCATGGAACACTACATTAAAAACTAATGATGTAATGTATGGTGATTAACATAATACAATAAAATTTAAAAAATAATTTACAATATAATAATTATTTATTAAATAGATGTTTGGGAGTACAGTAATATATACATGATTTTAATAATTTCTTTAAAAGAATTACTGGAGCTAGGTTTATAAACTTTTTTTTTCAATATTATGATTTATTTCTTTATTGTCTTGTTATTTTTTATTTTTTTTACATTTTGAATTTATTTTATTTTATTTTTTTATTATGTTATGTTAATCACCATACATTAAAACTTTTGACACAGAAGTTTACTACCTTGCATTTGTCAAGTCTCTTTTTTGTCTACTACCTTTGAAACTTTGAAGTTTCAAAGAAACTAGCATGTCTAAGGTAACAGTGGTAGTAAGAGCCAGACCTGAGGTTGAAAACATGGTTTTCTAATGTCAAATACAAAGTTTTTCCTTCATACTAGGCAGGTACTTCACATGCAAAATGATAGGTTGTGTAATACTCAAAAAGAGCAGAAATCTTGAACGCTGTTCTTGAAGAGCTTATAATTTTGTTGAGTAGAATAGAATACATGAATACTAATACACATGAAACAAATAGAGATTACGACAATATAAAAAAGAAATGCTGAATTTCATGATCTGGGGATGACTGGAGATTTGAAATATTCACCTAAGTAGATTATTTCAGGCCTGCTAAAGTTTGATCCTAAAAATTCTTGAAACATCTCAACCCTATGTTACTGAAATGCTCTCAGGCACTGGGAACTTCAGTCTGTCCTAACCTGCCTCCCTCCTAGGTACACCTCTAAAACATACTATTGTATTTCTGGGAATTTAAGCAATTTAAGTAACTCTGGGAATTTAAGTAAAGGAATTCTTACTTTAAGTAAGAATTTAATTTAAGCAAATTTAAGTCTGAAACTTCCACATTTCTGTTCTCAAATTTTGATCAATGTGTAAAATATATTTTTGCCACAATGGAATATAACTGTGAATATTATGGCCTAATGAAGACATAGAAGCATAATGGACTCCCCAAATAAGACTGCCTATATTCAAATCCTAACTCCACTACCTACTGGGTCTTGGCCATGAATGGATTATCTAACCACAATAAAACTTGTTAGTCTTATTTATACTATTGAATTAAGATAGTACCCTCATAAGGGTGATAATGAGGAATTAATAAGACAATTCATATGAAGCATTTGGTAAAGGGCCTGGCAGATGGTAAACACTCAATATATGTTAGAAATGATGATAAGAAGGAGAAGAATGATGACAATAATGATGGTGATGGTGATAATGATGAAGGGATTATGACATTAGAGTGTTGAACTGAGTAGATTCCTAGAAACTGTAGGTATGAGCACCTCCTATTTAGAAGTATGATGCATTACACAGCATCTGTATGACAACAAAGAAAGAACATTCATGAGCTTATGTTTTGAGTAAGAGATGTGTTTATGGAGTTAATAGTTCTATATAGATAGGGAATGATGTTAACAGTTCTACATAGATAATGATTTTATATACCTTACATAGACATGGCAGTTTTTTTGTTGTAATTAATGATAATATACTGACTATTGTTTTGAGAGTTTTAGTTACTTAAAATGCACCACCAATAATTCTTAAACACAAAAAAGCTGAACAATGTGGGATTACCTTTAGTAAGGGGACAGGGAAGTGAGACATACTATTTATTAAAAATCCACTCTATTACAGTACTGGGGTTGGCCTTTCTATATGTTTCAGATCATCTAATCTTCACATTATCATATAGTCTTTGAGGCAATAAGGGGTATTAACCTCTCATAGATGAAGAAATTGGAGAGCTAGGTTGCCTAACTTCTCCAATATCATGTAGATATGACATGGAGAAAAGATTCAATGTCAGATCTCAATTCCAAAGGCAGCATTCATCTTCTTTCCATTAACACCTCTCATTCTTACCCCATAGGAATAATCAGCATCAACTACAAAAAACAAAATCATGACTTAAGTGCAGACAGTTCTTCTCTAAGCAGACTGCTTTAAAGTGACTTGATAATTCCCAGTGAAAATGGTATCTATCTTGGATGAAAAGGGCTCATATCTACTGAATTTTTGAAGATTGTCATGGAGTTCAAAAGCATGCTGCACAATTACATTACAAAATCTGTGGATGCCTAGCATGCCAAGGTAGAAAAATCTATTTAGGGGTTGAGGGCAATCTTGATTAAATTTTGGATCCATACTTGACTTGGGCAATTTACCTCATCTTTCTCAGTCACAATGTCTCCATTTACAAGATAAAGGGAATTATATAATTTAACAAATGATTATTAGACTTGAAATGCATAACAGAATAGAAAGTATGGATAAACTCTTAAGCATAATTCGAATGAAACTTATTATGATCACATCAGCTCAAAACTGAACTAGAAGTAGGATATACTCTTATAAAGACTAAGAACTATTAATTATATTTATAAATCAGATGCCAAAATATCATCATCTTATTTGTAAGCTTTATTCAAGTTTTTTTTTTCAATACTGCTGTTCTTGTTTGACAAAGTTATGCACTATCTATATACTCCAAATACAAAATTTTGCCTTGAATTGTGTCTCCACATCCATCTGAAAAATTAATAATTACTCATACATGAGTATACAATTGTTTACAGTACTGGTATATTATTGTATCTTCCTAAATTTCCTAAACCCTACACAAAATGCCAACATTCATTTCCAGACAGACTTATTTGTAAAATATACTTTCTACTGTAATGCTGCAGCCCAATAACAAAGTAATTCACAGTAGACAGCAGAGAATAATTTTGGTTAGTATGAGTTAGAAACAGAGGTAGTTGGGGGTTGGGAAGAGAAAAGAGAACTGATGGCAGAAAAAGACTGAGTGTTGTGGAGTGAAGCATTGGAAGAGAACTAATCAGAGATAAAATGCCCCAGAGTCTTGGGAATACATCTCCAAATATATTCGGATTGAATTGGCTGAGATGTAGGATGAGGAACTGATTAATGTAGGCCAGAATGGTCTGTACCATCCAGTTATCTTTCAGCATGGCTTATCACGGTTGTAGCTAAAATTAGAAACAACACATTATTCCTTCTGATTTATGTAATAAAGTTTATTCTAAACTCTTTTATGATTCCCATTATACTCTATATCCACAGAATCTCAACAGCCTGAATATGTAACAGTCCACTCCACAGTTTAAAAGTATAAAAAAGTCCACATTCTGACCTTGAACTTGCTTTTGAATGCCAACAGAATTAACAAATAGATAAATTTGCTGGAGGGGAGGAGGGCGGGGGTTGGGCTAACTGGGTGATGGACATTAAGGAGGGCACGTGATGTAATGAGCACTGGGTGTTATATAAGACTGATGAATCACTGACCTCTACCTCTGAAACTAATAATACATTATATACTATTTAATTGAACTGAAATAAAAAAATTAAAAAAAGAAATATACCCAGTTTACATAAAAAACTGCATGAGATTCATTAAAAATCTTAGTATCTATTAAAAGTAACTAAATAGGATTTTGGTCACATCAGAGTATGTGGGGGGCATATGGGGTGGGAGATGAAATATGAGTCAAATATGAAAGTAGCAGGAATGTTTTAGAATTCCAGGAAAATGCACCTTTTAATCATCAATCAGGATTAACACATTTTATTGAATTTTACTGTATTTGTATTTCCAAATGGTTATTTATGTGATTTAGAATAGTGCTGACCAAATAAGAATAAAAGAAAACCCTCTCATAATAACTATTAGTCAGATGATCTTAAAACTAAAGAATCCATTAACCAAATGTGATTCCTTAATTAGTCCTTGAAAGACTGTACTATTTCAGTGTAGTACACCTAGCTCCTTGTGTAATTATCTTCCACCTAACAAACTTTCAGTGAGTTCAAGCTCTAGAAAGCTTTTCCCTGGTAAATATAAAGACTGTACATAATCAAGAAGCACTTCTAACACTTGCATTTTTAGGAGAATCTTACATCATAGTGAACAATTTTTTTTTAAGTTACAAGGTGGCTCCTTTATTCTACAAAATGTATTCCAAAAGTCTCCATGTTAGGTATGTAAAGCAAAAGGGAGATAGAAAAATATCTCTGAGGGGCAATGCAGGAATGACTGAACGAGGGCAGAATACAGATGAACTGGCATTGTCTTCTCTTTCTGTAATGACTTTTTATTCTCTTCCTAAAATCATTTGTGTCCACATGCATAAACTGCATTGCCATGCAATCTATTTGTATATAGTGTCCTTAAAACAGTTCAATTTGAAATACAAGAGAAAGTTGAATTGAAATACATAAGAAAGAAGGGATTTGGGGCACCTGGGTAGCTCAGTTGGTTAAGCGCCTGCCTTTGGCTCAGGTCATGATCCCAAGGTCCTGGAATAGAGTCCCACATCAGGCTCTCCACTCAGCAGGGAGTCTGCTTCCCCCCTCTCCTTCTGCTCCCCCCACGCCCCCCGCTTGTCCTCACTCAAGCTCTCTCTCTCTCAAATAAATAAAGAAAAACTTAAAAAAAAAAAGAACGGATTCAACTGTAAGAAAATTTCGAAGAAAATTTACCAAACTATCTAAAACATAATCACTGTGTTTCCCTATCACATTTATGCCCTCTGTCTTATCTGCCCTCTCCCTCCATTCACACAAAGACTACTCAGCCAGGGAGGAGTTCTTTGTTGATTCCAGTTGGGAGAGTAAAGTGGGGCTTCTTGCCTGAGGTCCCAGAGGCACTAAGTGCAGGAATCAGTCTCCAAACCCAAGGCTCTCTACCTCCAGAGCTGGAGACTGAACCAATACACACAGCTTCCTTTTTAAAACTAAGAGAAGACAATTTGCTTCTCTTCTTTTTAAATTCATACTCTAGTGGAGGTTTGGTATAGTTTTCTCTATTAATAAAGCATTAAAATGATTCTGTTAATTAAAAAGCTAACTTGTGCCATCACTTAATCTCTAACAAATTTAGTTTCCATCTAGTGAAGAATATAAAAAGTCAGTCCTTTTCAAAACTTTTTTAAATTGATAGACTAAACTTAATTGAGATTGCACGGTGTTTTTTTGTGTGTTTTTTTTTTTTTGGTATTTGTTTTTATTTTTGTTTTTTGTTCTCTAATGGTATTTAGCTAATTTAGCCAAAATGAAAATATGGATTTATAAAAATGCTAACAGTACTACTGCCATCACCACATAGTATTTATGTACTATTCTATGCTTTTAAAATGTAATTTCTGTAAGACACAGGTGATCTCATAGGAATAGATAAGGATAGCATCATCTTCATTTCATATGTGGCGAAACCAAGATCCTGAAATTTTCAGTGTTATAATCAAGATCCCCTATCCAGTAAATTATAGAGTCTAGACTAGAATTATGTCTTCTTTATCCTAGAATGGTGTTTATTCTGCCACATTAAGTCACCCTTAAATGTTTTCATAAAACTGTTAAAGGGAAAAGTAAAATGAGGTTAAATGGGCAGCCAGTTCAAGGATGCAGCTCTAGTAACAAGAAGGTTTGAGAAAGAACATAAATTCCAGATATATTCCCTATGTTAATCACATGCTAATTTTTGTAATGAATAAACTTTTTTAGGACATCTTTAAGAGTGAGCAGAAGGTACAGAGATTTCCATATATATGCCCTGCCCCACATATGCATAGCCTCTCCTGTTATCAACAACCCCCACCAGAGTGGTATAGTTGTTGCAACTGATGAACTTATATTGATGTACCATTATCATCAAGAGTTCATAGTTAACATAAGGCTCACTCTTGGTGTCTGTGCATTCTATGGGTTTGGACATACGTATAATAACATACATTCATCATTACAGTGTAATAGAATATTTTCATTGTCCTAAGAATCCTTTGTACTCTGACCACATGCTAATTTTTAATATTGTAAATCAAAATATATGCTATATATGCTCATGAAAGTTAGCCTTCAGAGTACTTATAGTTTTACACAGTCATCTTGCACTATACCGTGCATTTAGGGTTTAAAAAGAACCTCTCAAAAATAGAGGATCATTTGTGCAAGAGTACATGCTTGCTTAGAAAATGCTTCACAAGAATAGACCTCCCTCTCAGAAAAACTACTGTAAGATTAGGGAAGATAAGGAATCACAGTGAAATTTAAAACAGCAAATCTTCTTTAGGAAATTGTAGTAATATAAATAATGTATAAATGTGCTTTTCACAGATGAATGGCAACAAGAAGAAAGAACTGTAGACCTACTCCATAGTGGGATATGGTCATTTCAGCATAAGAAAATTTAGGTTGAAAGGAGACATAAGGTTTATTTCTTTTACTCTTTCAACTAGACACTCTATTTCATACAGGTTTATATAGATACTAGCTTAGGATTTATATACCAAAATGCCTGTACTTTAATCAATTGAGCTAATGTTTATTATTTTAGATGATTTGTTAATACTTGTGTTTTAAGCATATATGCACATTTTGTTTTATATTTAAAAGTCCTCTAAATTTAAAAAGTTACAAAAGTAGATAAAATGTTGTTTGGCCATATTATTGCATTAGTGTTTCATTATCATTTTGTCCCTTAATTTCAGCCCAATACATGATGTATGGTTAAATCATTTTTCTGATGAATGAACACATTTCTATGTCCCAATTTAGCTCTACTAAGTCAAATCTGCTGTATTTATTACAAATCTGGAATGCTATCTAGTTTTACTCTAAATACATAAAATAAGAATTTCTCCCTTTTGTTTTGCCATTTCTGCTCAAGTAAAGGGTATGCAAAGAAAGAACAACTAAACATCTAACCCTGCTCAATTGAGGTTTGAGTCAATCATGGCTTATGATTAGGATCTTACCTTATAACGCAATTATATCGCAGCTACCTCAGGAACTGAATAAAGAATCAGTATTTTTTTTAATTTTTAAAAATAATTTATCAATTTTCTCATTCAGATGTTGGTAGACATCTATACTAAAAAAATTCTTATTACATGGAAACACATTCTTTATTTCATTCCATAATATTTATTATTCAAATTTCCCAATGTTGAAACCATCTATACAAAGCATACTTACTAGAATTTGAACACAAAACTAAATTGTGAACATTCTAACAGTCAAGGAAAAAGGGAAACTCAGTGGTTTTTACAGATTGTTCGATGCTAGGTATACAAATATGTACAGAAATGTCTTTCTGTTACAAGGATCTAATGGTCTATAAAGAAAAGTAGCATAATCAATAGATTCCAATAAAACATGGTAATAGATTCAGAACAAGTTTGTGAGCAACCTGTTATTAGTGCCTGGAATGAAGAAAATACTTCTTTGTGGGTAACCCCAGGAAGGCTCCCTAGAGGAGGTACAATTTGAGTTTGGCTTTGAAAGGTAGCAGACAGCATGAGAAAAAAAGGTTGTGTAATGGAAATAGCAATAACTATTGCATTGAAGGAATCTTGATGTTTTATAAAAATATTAACACCTTTCTCTGTCTTCATAGCAGATGTACAATGTTAGGACATTGACTCATGTAATTACTTAATTCTTCCAAAGAACAAATAAAAAAGAAGGCAGAGATACCATTTTTATAACAATGACTTAGATCAGTACTGGGTAAGAAACTGATGACATGTTGTGGCTGTCACTTTTTAAATTGTAGAAATATAAACACACACACTTAGGTGTGCACATATGGTCACACACAAGGAAATATGCATGCATATCTCACTTCAGTCTTCCTTGTAAATTTATTCATCGTTATACTTTAGCCTGATAAAAGACTCTTAGAAATGTTATCTTTATTCATTCAGACTTACCAAAAAATTCAAAAATTCAAAGACTCAGAAATAAGTCCTTCCTGTCCATTACTTATTGATTAGTGTTCCAGTTATCTGTTTCTATGCAACAAGGTACACCAAAGTTTGGTGACTAACAACAATGACTATTTAATTTTGCTCATGATTGTGTGGATCAGGAATTCAGACTTAGCTCCATGACATCGCTGGTGGTCATCATGTAGTATTTAGCTGGCCGTTGGGATCTAGAAAGTCCAAGACATATTTACTTACATTTTTAGTGCTTTGACAGAAATGGCTGGAAGCTTGAACCCATCTGGGACTGTCAACAGTAGCTTCTCTAGCATGGTGCCTTCAGGGTAATTGGACTTTTTATAAGGTTGGTCAGGGCTCTCAGCAAGCTTTTGGCGACAAGTCAGAAGCTTCCAGGTTTTATGTGACCTAGCCCTGGAGGTCACTTTGTGTCAGTTCTACTGTACTCTACTGGTTGAAGCAATTACAAGCCAACCAGATCCAAGGGGTAGGGAGGCATAGATCCCACCTCTCAATGGGAAGAGTTTCAAAGAATGTGTGGCCATGTTTTAAAGCTACCACCATGGACAGAATCAGATTAAACAAGACTTAAGTGACTGTCCTGAAATACACATGTGGAATATTTGCCTGTGTCTACATGTTCTAGCAGGCTAGCCAGTCAAACCCATCCTCCTCACTCTCCCTGATTAACTAATAAAGTATTACAGCTTATAGCTCAATGTATCCCTATGTCTTAAATATGCATCTAATATCATGAATATGACTTGACATAATCAAATTTTCCTTAACATCGGTGTCTATGTCATCATCTGTGTCATACTTTAGAAAATGCATTCAAGGTTTTCAAAATCCATTGATTTTTGAGGTTCTAGGGCTATATTGAGAATATAGGGCATCTGTCAGATGTTGGCAGCTAATTATGACAGCAAGAGCATTCTTGGCTCCCAAAAATCTGGCCCAAAGATTTTCATATGGTGACATCAAATATTCATACCATGGGAATATCCCTTTGATATTAAAACCAAAGTGGGGCATATTGTTTGTTAAATGTTAAATACAAAGGAAATATATCAAGTAATGTTCAGATGCCAAGACATTCTGGAACACAAAACAAGGGAAGGGCAGTATGTATGTGGGTTGCCATGGTGAAGCTATTTTGGGCAGCCAAAAGTGTGTACTGACAAAATAGAAGAGGGCATAAAAGGAGAGGTCATGGAATAAGAATAAGAAGAGTTGGAAAAGAGGAGGTTAAGGGAGGAATATTTTTCTTAAGAATAATGAGAAGAGGGAAAAGAAAAAGAACACCTATTTAATACAAGATTACTACTATAGGCATTCCTTAACCATTCCTCCTACTTCAAAAGTCTTATGCCTTTGCAACTCTCAAAAGACTAGTATAATAAACAGTTGAGCAAGATATTCTGTTATTAGGACTTGGGGCAGATTTTCCAGAAAACAATTTAACTGTTTTTTTATAGGATATCAAGATTTTTCTAGGTGGAAAAAGGACAGCATGGACAAAGGAAATAAATAATGCAGAGGTATAAAGTTTAGTACCTTACAGGATATGATGTGTATCTAAATACAGCAATAAGAAAGGAGTCTTCAAAAGGCACAGAATATTTTAGAAGGTTCTCAGGCTTTGGAATCAAACAGAATGACTTAAAGTCATAGTCATACATGGTCTTACATATTTTACACAGTCAATGTCAAGTTGAACTTTTCTCATTTATTCCATGTATGTATTGATTACTTTATTTATTATTTCAGCAAATATTTATTTGGATGCTTATTATATACTAGGTACTAGGGATGCACTTGTGAACAGAATAGACAATCTCGGCTTGTATGGAGCTTAGAGTCTTAGTGGAGGAGACTCATGACTGATTACCACTATTGAGCTTCCAGCTTGCATGCATGAGAGACAGTTGTGGAAACAGCTGGTGGGGGCTACGGCAGCTTCTTGTGCTCTGGATCACAGCTACTGTGGGGTGTCTTTGAACTCAACAATCCAGTGGCAGTCACCTGACTTCTGCTGCCCCAGCTCTTCCAATGATTTGGTAAGTAGATTATATATATAAGTAAGTATGTATATTTATAATCTCTTTGTGCTTAAAATACCTAGAATATTTTTTTCTGTTTCCTAAATTAAATCATTACCATAGTAGTGAGTCAGAGTTATAAATAGACAACTTATACAATATGTTAAGTGCTCTGACAGCCAGAAGCATAGTGGCAAGACAACCGAATTGTACTTTTAATTGACCTATAGACTGTAGCACCAAATACCACCAAAGACTTTATGAAAAGGCTTCCAGAGAAATAAGCATTAACAACAAGAAGAGCAGAGAGTCATTGAGACCAAGGGAGGACATGAAATGTCACTCCGGCCACCCCTGACAAGATTGAGGGCTTTTCTGAGCCTGTATTTCCATAGATGCAAAAGCTTGAGATTCAGCTAAGTTCCCTTCCTGTTCTAAAATTCCATAAATCTATTAGAACAACTTTGCTTATAAGAAAACATTTTCAAATATGTCAGAATTTCACAAGATATTTTCTTTCGTAAGGAATATCATTAGTCTTTACTTGACCCTTACAAGGAAAAATGTCAAATTAGTTGTTATAATGGGAGGAAATCATTTAGCTACTTGGGAGTTTGCAGATTCTAATAAAATTAAGATAAATTCATACGTCTTATGCGTGAACAATGGTACACAGGTGTGAGAAAGCTATACCACCAGAAAATATGGAGTGAGATATCTATGTCTTAAGCATTTCATCATGACACAATCTCCCTGTTCTCATTGCCAATTTATTATTTAAAACTGAGAAAATGAGCTTCTCAAATTCAGGAACAATTTATATCTTCATTATGAGACAGGAAGACTGGGAGCAAAAAGATACTCCAGTATTTTCCAGGCACTATAATTCCTAAGAAAGGCTGAAGAATAGTCAACATGTCAATTGTCATCGTCCCCTACCCTCAATTATAAATGATTCATGAGTACAAATTATTATTTAATAGCAACTTCTAGAAGCACAAAAACATTGTTGCTCCTCAGTTCAAATTCTCACATTGCCAAAAGTAATCATAAAACCCGAAGACATTCTTTTCCTATGCAAAAGCCATCTCTATAAGTTGCTGCTGGTGTTGCTGAACTTCAATGTTTGGTGTTTTATTCTTTACTATCTTCCAGCCTGCATGCATCACAATCTCTGAAACAAATGTAACCTTTTGTTGAGGGAGTTGAAAGAAGATCTTTCTACTTTCAGTGGTAAGTTTCTTTGAAAAGTCAGTGACCTACTGATTGGGTAGCATGGCAGGGAAATGTGGGTTCGTTTTTCTTCCTTCTATAAAATAGGCAAGTCACCACATTCTACTTAGGACAGAGTGACATTCCCTATCTCAGAAATCCTTTCTACACACTGAATGCTTTTTTGTAGTTGAGACGTTGTAGTGTACCGTACTGTTGTCTAACAGAAGTAGAAGGAAAAAGAGCTCCCTGAGAGCAGAGAAGAATCTTTTTTTCCCTCATTCTCTCTAGCACCTAGCACAATGCAACTCAATAAATTTGGACTAAATCATCTTGAGATATATACAAATGCTAATTTAAAAGATCTGCCAAATTCAGTTTAAGCCTCATAAACCTAAAGGAAAAAAATAAATCCTTACCCATAAGTTGTTACATAAGGAATTATTAGGAGGCAAGTCTTTGAAGAATGATGCAGTTTCAAAAAATAGTTTGTGCTCATGTATAAGCAACTGGAATGATTCTGAATATGAAAACGTAACCAGTTAAAAGTGCCTGGTTATAGTAACTCTGATTAAAAAACCAGTGAAAGTGAAATAAAATTTAAATGCTTTATTACAATAAACTTGGACTTAAAAACACATAAAATTTTGTAAACTTCAAATCAAGTTTGAGTCCTTAAGGTGATATAATGGTTAATTTTATATATTACTTTGATTAGACTATAGCGACCAGTTGTTTGGTCAAATACTAGTCTAGACATTGCTGTAAAGATATATTTTAGTTATATTTCAAATTTAAATCAGTTGATTTTATGTAGATTATCCTGCATAAACTGGGTGGGCCTCATCTAATCAGTTGAAGGCCTTAAGAGCAAAGTTTTCCCAAAGAAGATGGAATGCAGCTTCCAGACTGCAACACACAGATGCTGCCTGAGTTTCTAGCCTTCAGACTCAAAACTTCAATGCCAAGTCTTACCAAAGGGCACATGCACCCTGATGTTTATAGCAGCATTATCAACAAGAACCAAATTAAGGAAAGAGTCCAGATGTCCTTTGACAGATGAATGGATAAAGAAGATGTGCGATATATATACAATGGATTATTACTCAGCCATCAAAAAGAATGAAATCTTACCATTTGCAACAACATGGATGGAGCTAGAATGTATTATGCTCTGACCTCAATCTTTAGCCTGCTGGCTTGCCCTATAGATTTGGAATGATAGCCCCAAATCATGTGATCTAAGTCCTAATAGGTGATAAGATGAGCCAGGAGCAGAGAGACTTGGGTTACACTGAAGACCCAAGCAGCCTATGGACCTAAATGTCCATCATTTTCTGGTGACAACAGATAGTTGCTATTAACATCTGTATTTTAGTTGACTTCTGAAGCATTCCTTCTTTGGATACTAAGAGGTGCAACTCTTCAGAGGGTTGGAACAATAAGCATTCTTTCTAGTATTCTCAGTTCACTGTTCCCGCCTCCTCTTTTCCATTCCTACTGCCATGCGTGGTGTGGGTACATAATTTTCACTAGAGCAATGAAGATGGCCTCCTAGAACTCCTCCTCCTCCAAGTAACAACCCCTTGCAGCTTATCCTCACAGGACAGACTTCCAAAGAGCAAATTTGGTTTATTTCTCTCCTGTTTAATACCTCTCGGTGGTTCCCCAGCTCCTTCAGGAGAAGGCTAAACTTCTGTGATATGATATCCATGGTCCACTACAATCATGGCCAACCTCCTCCTGGCTTCATCCCCAAACTTGCCTTATCCTCTCTTTCTCTGTGATCAAGTGTCAATGGGCTCTCTGGTTCCCTGCCGTGCCTTATCACACCTATGTCTTTGATCCAGAAATGCATAGACCTCACATACTTTTTCTGCCTCACATACTTCAGAGTTGAGAGGACAGGCCACCCAGGAGTAAAACCTTCTTCACTCGCAGGTAGAATTAGATACATATCCTCCCACAGACCCAATGCTTCTCAATAGCACTCCACCTTCACAGTAGCAATTGTTGCAAGAACATATTGTTGGCTTCCATATACATTTCGCTGTTAGACTTTGTCCTTCTTGAGGGTAGTCTCCATGGTTTCAGAGTTGAATCTGAGTGTGTGTTCTAGTGAATAGCACATAGACAATAAGTTGACTGAGTAATATAATAAATGCGGAGTTGGTGCTGGTAATTGGTTTCAGTGTAACTCAGCATTAATGTTGTTTCTTCACAGGCCAGGACTGTTTCCTTTATTTCCATTTAACAATATGGACTCTGAAAACCTAACAACAAGTTTACTTTTCAATAGCTGAATTGCATCAATTTGGTGAACTTATAATGGGTTTATTTTATTCATCACCTTGTTTTATTCACCATCTTCAGTTGTAAATTCTTTTCATGGGGTTTCTATGGTTTAATGATAACCAGAAATGACTCAAGCAGTTAAAGAATTCACTTCATTAGTGCAGAGTGTACTAATTTGCATCACAAAACAATTCATTTGAATACAGAAAGCTGCTCTGCATGTCTCTTCTTCATGCCTAGTATAATTGTACCTGTATTAATGCAATCTCTCAAGGTATCCATCTTAACTAGCTTGTTCTCCAGTTGTCAGGGATGGTAAAGACCAATATTTTCTCTGATGCTTTTAAGTAGTGAAGAGAGGCCAAAGCTATAAAATAAAAACCTATGCTAATTAAGTATATTGTTTTCACTTTTGCAGTAAAGTAGCATGCATGACCCCTGCCTTGCAGGGGGGTACCATGGAAGGGACCTAAATTCAAATCCTAGTTCTATCACTTACCTGCGCTTTATTTATAAATTCACATAGATAATTCCAACCATCTCCCAATTTCTTTGTGTGTGTGTGTGTGCATGTGCATGTGCACTCATGCAAGTTTTTCAAAACCACAAACTATATGTAAACGTACTAGGAATGATACTACTGAAGAGTAATATTATTATATTGGAGAAAAAACATGTGCTTTTGAATCAGCAGCCCTAGAATAAAGTTCTTCTCCAGCAGGTATTATCTGTACATTTCTTTTAAAGATTTTTATTTATTTGAGAGAGAGAGCAAGAGAGAGAGAGAGCACAAGTGGGGTGGTGGCAGGGGGGAGAGAGAGCAGACTCCTCACTGAGCAGGGAGCCCAATGTTGGCCTTGACCCCGGGACACTGAGACCATGATCTGAGCTGAAGGCAGACCTTTAACTGATTGAGCCACCCAGGTGCCCCTGCACATTTTAAACTCATTCTTCTTGGGGCTGGTTATTAGGATGAAATGAGATGGTGAATATAAAGTTCATAGTACAATGTTAGAAGCTCAATAGGTGATGGATAAATGTCAGGGGACCCATGGAATAATGAGTCAGGCAACATGCTATATTTCTCTCTCTTCCTCTCCTTTCCTTCCTCCTTTCTGTATAGATCTATTAACTATCCTGGTTATAAGCCCTCACAAAGGGAGATTCATGATCAAAACTGTAAAGCAATTTCTGTTCCTATAGTCTTCATTTCTGCTGTCCTTCCTCTTCCTCTTCAGAAGTAGCTGATATTTTTCTGATACATAATCCCCTTAGAGCTCTGAACAGAAAATTATATGCTATAATCATTTATATCTTGACTGATATTCATTCAAAGTAAATTCAGACTCCTCTCCATGTTCTGAGTGCTTCTGGAGAAAGTATCAGATACAATCGAAGCTACTGGAGGTAACTGCAAGGGAGATGGAAACCAGAGGTAACAGCTGAGGTAGCAGGTACCATTTCCTGAGCACCTATCATAGACACTAAGCATGATCCCTAAGTCCCACAGCCACTGTGAAGGCAAGTGTTCCTGTATATAATTCAGAAATGAGAAACTAAGGGTCAGAAAAATAAGTGATCAAAGACATCTAATTAGAAAAAAATTCCATATTTTTCATTTGTTTTAAAGCCAACACATCTTCTAATTAATTCTATTTGCCTGTCACACCTGAAATTATCTTATGATAAAGAAGAAATGGGATTGCTTTAGGAAAAATAAAAGCTGTCTACTGGAGTTGGACATCTGTTTTATAAAGCTGCTGGACAAAATGTTCAAACAGCATTTGCTTTATGTCTGGGTCTTCTCTGCCCTCTTCTTTAACATTTACTCAACCTTATTATGAAGCACAGGGAAAAGCTACAGATGGAGGCCCATATACCATATACCTAAATATTTAAAAATTATTAATCAAATGATGAAATAGTTAAAGGTATTGCATCTTGAAATCAGAAAGGTCAAACTTAAATTTAGAACTATTGCACTTCTTGGAATTCTGAGCTAAATGTGGTAGTACTAAGAGATACCCTTTTCAATCCCCAATCCCCAGTCAAATCTGCAGTCCCACCCATTTTCTGCTACCTCTGGCTCATCCAAGTGAGGACAGCCTTGGGGACACATGTATGGGTCCCCTTTCCACACATCCCAGCCCTGTCCATACCATCACCCCCCTCCACACACACACACAACCTGTGGCCGCATAGGCCTATGATAGGTTTCACAAAAGTACAGAGGGAGACCATGGGAAAATTTAGACAGTGAATTCTGGGTTTCCAAGTACCCAGAGCATATGTATTCAAGAGGCATTCATGGGCTCTAGGCAGTGAGTCATGTCTCTGACTCCATGGGATCTTCATCAAATAGGGAGGTGTGGAGTGAGAAGAAGGCAAGCTGCCTTAGCAGGGGACCCTCTCGATCTTGTGTAAAGTTAGTTGTGTTTTTGTCCCTAAATAATGAAAGCCCAGGGTCAGTTCTCCTCGAAGTCTCTGCATCCTGTGTTCCACCATCCCTGTTAGAAGTTCTACCTCCTACTGTAACTTGGGAATCACGCTGATTCCATCCTTTCCCCTTTCTCCTCTGTTTCTCTCTCCCTCTCCTTTGTCCTCCTTCCTCTTCATTCGTTCCCTTTCTCCTTTCTACTCTTTCTGTTTAAGTGCATTGCCTTCGGAGTCAGACAGCCTGAGCTCAAATATTGGCTCCTTTACTTGCTGTTCATAGGGCCTTGGTGTCTCTGTGCTGCAGGTTCCTTATCCCTAAAGCCTGGAAAATAAGAGCTCCAATCTTATTTGACTGTGGTGAGGATTATAGAAGGCAATCAATGTACGGGAAGCATTTAACATGGTGCCTGTCAAATTTAGTGGCTTAATAAATGTTGGTTTCCTTTCCTTCCCCCCTTCGTCCCTTCTTCCCTCCCTCCCTCTTTATCTCTTTCCATTCATTTTCCCATGATTTTTTTTTCTCGCTTGCTTCCTATTTCTGTTTTTCATTTTTTTTTTACTCAGTCACTGACTAATCTGTAACTGCCACAGTTCTAGGTCTAGAACCACAGAAATTTTCAAATGGGGATGGTTCTACCCCATGAGAACACTTACCAATGTCTGGAGGCAATACACTTTGTCACAACTAAAAAAAAAAAAAGGTACTAATGCATCTGGTGGGTAGAATGAGGGATACTGTTAAATGTTTATAATGCACTGGACAGCCCCCCAACAATAAAGAATTATCCATCCCCAAATTCTAGTGGTGCTGAATTTGAGAGCCCTGTTCTCAAGGTTTAGATTCATATCTTAAGATTCTCAGGTATCATAGGAAAGACAAACAAAATGTTAACAATGTTCTCTTTTAAGCTGCAAGTGCAGGTTGCTGGAGAAATAAAAAAAGAGATGTCAGTGAACTTCTTACAAAAGAAATGATATTTTCAATGACTCTTAAAGAATACTAGAAATACAATAGGAGTTTCCACCTACTGAGTGCTTTTTATACAATAGCACTGGGCTAAGCCATTTCCATACATTATGAGAGAATGTGTTGTTTATGAGCTTTGTGTGGGGAGGAACAAGATCTATATCTTCAGCATCTGTATCAATGTCAGGTACATATTAAGCACTCAATAAATACATGTTGAATGAATAGATGGATGCAAATATCTCAGTTCTGAGCTTAGAATATAATAAGAACTCAGTAAATAGCATTTATTATTAAGGTATCTTTTATTATTAATGTATGTCATATTGAATATACTAGGTCAATATACTAGTAAGTTTTAATACAAATTGGTTTATGATTTCAATGTTCACACTCTTAACAATTAAGCCCCAGAAACTGTATAGGAAAACTGTATAGGAACAGATGAAGGATAAGGCATTACAAAGGGAAAAACATAGGACCATCATGGAGAAAATAAGGGCTGTTGGGAGGTAGTAGTGATGAGACCACACAAGGACAGCACAGGTTACGAGGCAGAACAATAGCAATGAGGCTGCAAATGTGGGTTGCAGTCAGATTGCAGAGGCCCCTGTAGGTCCTGCTATGGTGGGCCTTGGATGTGGGCTATTGACAGATGCACGGACAAGTATTTCCTTTGCAGTTACTCTTTCAGTTTTTAGACCTGAAGTAACATGCAGGAAAGATCTCTATCCCTGTGCAAGGAACATGGAGCAGTTTGTAAAAGAAAGACAAGTGGGAAAAAAAGATGGATTTGGGAGGTCTGGCAGATGAGATGTCCTAAAGAACAGAGAAAAAAGAAAAGCCAGTGCAAAATAATAATCATAATAATGTACCCAGGAACCTGATTATACACAATACCAAAATTACATGATGCCAGCCTCATTGTCTAACATCTTTCTTGCAATTAAGAATTCAGTATTAAGATCTTTCTAAGTTTCCTGTCATTATCCCCCTTTGTGCTAACAATGTTTTTCCATCACACAGGTGCTACAGGTGCGGACATTTTGGCACCAAATAGTTAAGACTGCTGCCAGAAAGTGTTGCCACCCAGCAAGTCTTCCAAGCTCAATCATGGTCTAATCTTGATTCTTAGCAAGTCTCTTCTCTGTGAGACTCCTCAACTCAGCTTCAGAGATGAGAACCGAAAATAAATTATTCCTGTTTCTCTAAATAGGGCCAATGGCCAAAGAAAATCAACCAATAAGTTCCTCTTTGAGATTTCTGTCTTAATTCTATTTATTCTTTAAGGATCAACTTAAAGTAGTGTTATTATGCATTATACAGTTACTATGGAACATGAACATCCTACATAATTGAAATATAACTCGTGGAGGCTCCCTCAAAACCCTATGGCTAGATAATCTTCATTTTCCAAGTGAAGGAAGCAAGTCTTAAAAATCCAATAATAGCTAACATTTATTGAGCAGAAATATTTGACAACAAACATTCTAAATGCTTTTTTATGCATTATCTTACTTTATTCTTATAAAATGTTTTCTGTAGACTCATCCTGACTATCCTGTTACACACTTGCATCAAAGTAATGAACAAAATATTCACCTTCTACCTCCATACTCCTTAACCCCAAGTGCTAAGGAATAGGTGCTCAAGGAATGTGTAATGAAGAAAAAGATGAAAACAAAAAGGAAGAAAGAAGGAAAGGAGGGAGGTGTAGATAAGGAAAGATGGAAGGTAGGAGATTATGAAGTTTAAAACGTTCTAGTGAAAAATAAAAATAGATAAAATATTATGTAAAGCTCAGGGTGGTCAGCTCTATAGTGGGAGTACATGCAAGATAATAAAGCACGGGGAAAAGGTATTTACAACAGTCTGGGATTCCTGGAATGCTTCTGTGAAGATGCTTTGTTTTGGCTGAGATGAACAGTAGTTGCCTGGGCAACAAAGAGGGAAGAAGTCATGGCCACATGGCTGAACAAAAGCGTCAGTGATAAGGTACTCACTAAATCTTAGAGAATCTCTCCTATTGGTCAAATGAAGGCATTGGTTGTACATGTCTTAGAACAACTCCTTAACCCTAGCAACCTAATAAGTATGATTTAGTTGTAAGGGACATTTGGTAAGGGACTTTGGGTGCAGATGCACACCAAAACAAAACAAAACACCCACAAAATCAATTAAGGGCTTGTTTTCACCCAGATGTGAGCATGTTCACACTTGGTCCCTTAATTTTGTCAGTTTCTATCTCAGATCACAGCTTGAAATGCTGAGTGTGTGTGTGGTACAGCAGGTTCCTATCATACATCTCCCCAGTGGGCTTGGGGTTGTCATTGTAACTCTAGTGGAATGAGTTGTTTTATGCAGATACTTCTTAGGATCACCAAGAAGCTATGATTCTTGCCAATGGCCTCACATTTAATCATTTATTGGAGTTATTTATGAAGAGATATTAGCTCCTCAGCAAAACAATAGAGACCTTGAGGTTTGGACCATAATTGATACATTTTGTTTCCATGTGAAATACCTTTTAGTGCTGTATCCTTAGTTAGCACTCTGAGAATAAATCCTCAATTAATTAAGTAATGAAGAGGCTAATTCTTCAGAGCTTACTAAAAGGGTAAAGTCTGCCTTCCAGTCACTGGTTACAAGGGTTGTATAAAAAAGATTGTAGAAAAAATGCATTAAAAATGGACTATGGGGAAAAGACAGAGCTCAGAATCACAGCAAGAATGGTAAAGGGAGGGAAATGTTGATGCAATATGCTAATCACAGAAACAAGCAAGTTTAGAACATAAAACAGAACAGCTTAGAAATCAAGAGGAGGAAGAAACAAAGGGAATCGGTTTATAAGAGTCAGCAAAAGATTATAGTAATAACTGGACATTGAAATATTTACTGTGGGACTCACTACCTCCCCGCTATGCTATAGA
The DNA here is from genome assembly GCF_054177405.1 of Leptonychotes weddellii. Lineage (NCBI taxonomy): Eukaryota > Metazoa > Chordata > Mammalia > Carnivora > Phocidae > Leptonychotes > Leptonychotes weddellii. Next base: position 53,713,623 of record NC_138379.1, read on the forward strand.
CATATTATATGCTCAGGACAAAACAAGAGACACAGTCATATGGGAGCCTTAAGAAAAATGCAATGGATCAAAATTTAATTTAGCAATTCAGCAAACATTTATTAAGTATCTACTCTGGACCAAGAATTGTGTTAGGCTGTAAAAATACAAAGATGAATGAGACAAAGACAAATGAACCCAAGGTTTACTGGGGCTAAATGACATGCATTATAGCTTTTTGGTAACAGTGTGATACGTGTTATAATAGAAGCATATGTGCATTGCTTTGGAAACAAAGAGGAGAGAACAGTTTAATCTATCTGAGGGAGTCCGGGAAAAAAGTAAGAAGAAAAAAACAAAAACAAAACTATGGAAAAGCAAAGCCATTTGCAACTGGCCTTCAAGGTTGTTAATAAGTTTCTCAAACGGACAAGGAAGAGGAAAGGACAGATTTTCTAGGTCAAGGAAAAATCATGAACAAAGGCAATGAGGCATACACATTTTTGGTGTGTTGGAAAAAAACCCTTGTAAAGTAGCAGAATGTGGCTAAAGTATTAGGTACTCAATTAAGGATCAAAAATAAGTAAGTAGTAGCTGGGTTATAAAAGGCTCTGAATTACATGCTAACAAATCTGGACTTTTTTCTCTAGCCAAAATATTAGAAGCTTCAAAATGAGAAGATGTGATCAGAGCATGTTTTAGAAAACCATTCTAGTGCCACAGTAAAAATAAATGAGCTTGGTGAGGTCTTAAAGAGATTAAGTCAGGAAGGTCAATCAGAGGGTGATTTTTAGTAGATTCAAACTGAAAAAGAAAAAAGAAATGAATGAAAACATCCACAGAGCTACTTCTGGCATAAACTCTTGCTAGTGTCCTTTCTAAGAGTCTAGATATCTAATGTTGTGGATATTTGTAGGCAACATTATCTAAACACACTATGGCCAACATTACATAAAGTAATTTTTGATTTGAATATTTTATAACATGGTTGTGCTTGCATCCTATTATTATTACCCAGCACACAAATAATCAATAAATATTTGTGTGGATGAATGAAAAGTGTCCTATGATATTATGCTCAAAGGTTTTTCTCTGTGAGGAATGGTACTAAGCCTCTATGAGGGATTGTTTATATCAGAGATACTTGTATCTGGTGGACTCATTGGCGATGGGACACCAGCAATAACTGAGTTCTCTGATTTTATCAATAAAAATATTTTGAGTCTGAAAATTAAAAATTTTCACATTTATAAAAGCCTGGGTGAATGGAATGGTAAACATTAAAAAAAAAAAAAAGAACAACAATAGAAATCTATCAACTCAGTAAATTATTTCTCTAGACTGAAAAACCCAGTGTTATATGAGTAGTGTTGGCTTAAATGAAGAACAGATAGTGTTACAAGTATTGCCTTGCTTCATTGTAGCATAACATGATGGCATACCTCTTTAAAATAGAAAAAGAAAATACTTCAATTTTTTTCATTTCCATCAAAAAGTTAACATGGCTTTTTGGTGTTAGACCATTTTTATTTTTTTATTTTTTTTTTTAACAACCGATAATCAATTTATTAAAAAGGTTGATTTAAGCATCTGCAATGGTGACTTCAACCTCAACTCCTGGCTCAATACTGATGGAAGTAATCTGCTTAACAATCTCAGAAGGACTGTGCAAATCAATGAGTCGCTTGTGGATCCTCATCTGAAAACGATCCCAGGTCTTAGAACCTTCACCACAAGGAGT
>NC_138379.1:53715842-53731762 GCF_054177405.1 Leptonychotes weddellii
GTGTTATGCACAAACAATGAATCATGGAACACTTCATCTAGAACTAATGATGTAATGTATGGGGATTAACATAAGAATAATAAAAAAAAAAAGAACAGTTGTTACAGATGCACAAACCAGGACGAGGAGGATAGGGAGGAGTACAAACTGGACCTAGAATACACTGTGCTCAAGGCTATCTGGCAAGCAAATGACTCCCTGAGCAGAGAGTAGGCAGATATTATAATTGTTTTGTGTTGTTATTGATAATATAATAACACCTTTTTTAAAAATCATTTATTGATTGCCTGCTATTGTGCTATGCATTTTATATGTATATCTCCTAATCCACACAATCCAGAAGTTATATTATGATCATACTGATTCTAAAAACATGAAAACTATGGGCACAACTGCCAGGCCCAGTAGAGCATGCAACTCTTGATCTCTGGGTTGTAAGTTCAAGCCCCACGTTGGGTGTAGGGATTACTTAAAAATAAAAATATTTAAAAAAAAATGAGAACTATGGCCCCAAAAGACTTCACATATCCTACTGATACAGAAGTAGATTTCAAAGTAGATCTCTAATGTTGACAGTTATTTAATAAATTTAATATATTTTAAACAATTATAGCTTGTTATACCATTGCTCTCCCTTCAATTCCTACCATAAATATATATGACTTTTAAACTTACCCGCGAACTATGGAGATAAATTGTTTACCATTGATTACGGTAATTCCTAATAAGTTAAATTGCAGTGAGAGTTTAGGTAATTTTTACAATATGACTTTAATTTTGCTTTTATACACGTTTTCTAATTCATGGCAAAAACCATGCTTGTCACATAAAGATCTGTAACTTTCTTCTACTTTTCTGTCTTGACATTTGCAAAGGAATAAAAGGCACCCAGTTGGGACCTGCCACTTGAAGGGCAATACTTACTGAGTAACAAGGGAAGCAGAGGGAAGTGAGCTTCAAAACAGGGCCACAAAAGAGATCAAAGGGGTAAGTACCTCCATGCAGCACAACTCAGGAGATCTCTCTCATACCATAGTCTAAGTGAAGAGCACCCGCTGGAGCCACACCATGTGAATGCTGCCTCAGCATTGTGCAATAGTTGGCCCTGGATGAAGGGAAGACACTTGCAAGTGCTTTTGCAGCAAAACAGCAATGACATGTTCCAAGATGCTACAGCAAAGAGTTTTAACTCCAAGACTCACTTCATAGAAAATGCTGCAGGAACTTCTCCAGAATCTGCTAATCATTCCAGACATAACTGAAATGTCACCTCCTTTATGGGGCTTTTCCTGATGCTTTTGGTTAGCTTCAATATCATTGTCATCTATGTTTCTAAGGTACTTTGTTTATAACTCTAGCATGTAAAATTTGTGTTATGTGGCCTTCTATGGCTATGAATTCTTTGGGGCCAACAGTTTTTTGGGACTGCTACACCTCAGAGTCATAGATCTGGGTTCAAATCCTGTAGGTAGTAATTATTAGCTTTTACCTTTCTGAAGCTTTGTTTCTCTACCTTTAAATGAGAATTATTTATGGTATCTATTTCATAGAATTGTTCTAGGATCACATGAATGGCAAGGTATTAAAATATTGTTGGATACTTTATTAGTAGGATTTCTTACCTAAAACTAAAGGGTCCTAAAGGTATAGTAGAATTTCATGTACAGGCTAGAAGTGATTTTCTATTATCTCTTTTATTTTTTTTTAAGATTTTATTTATTTATTTGAGACAGAGAGAGAGCACACGAGAGAAGGCGTGAGCAGGGAGCAGGGGCAGATGGAGAGGGAGAAGCAGACTCCTCACTGAGCAGGGAGCCCAATGCAGGGCTCAATCCCAGGACCCTGAGATCATGACCTGAGTTGAAACCAAGAGTCGGATGCTTAACTGACTGAGCCACCCAGGCTTCCCCCTCTATTAACTTCTATTCTACTGTTTCTACTACTTCTATTCTACTGCATTTGGCTACTGGAAAAGGCAAAAATATTGAGGCAGTAAAAAGATCAGTGGGTCCCAGGGGTTAGAGGGCCTTTCTTTGGCTGAGGGACCTGGAAGGAACCCCTTGGCTATGTCTGCCCACCTAGAAAGGGTAAGGAAGGTTCTGCTTCCTGTTCCCTCTTGCAAGCTGCTCTGGTCACAGGCAGGTCAGGGAATCCTTTGCCAGAACAAGCTCATGACCAGTGTCCTCCATAGAGCCTCCTAAGCTGCAAGTTAGGTGTTGCGAAGATTTTCTCTTCCCTGACTACAACACAGAGCACAGAGGATTTTTAGGGCATTGAAACTACTGTATATAATACTACTATGGTGGATACATGTCATTATATATTTGTTCAAATCCACAGAATGAACAATACCAAGAGTGAACCTAGTGTAAACTATGGACTCTAGTTGATTAATGTACCACTCTGGTGGGGGATGTTTGGAATAGAGGAGGCTATACTTATGTGAGGGCAGGGGTTATATGAGAAATCTCTGTATCTTCTGCTCAATTTTGCTGTGAACCTAAAACGGCTTCAAAAAAAAGTCTATTTCAAAAAGGGAAAGAAAATTCTGACACATGCTACAGAGTGAATGAACCTTAAGGACATTATGCCGAGTGAAATAAGCCCGTCACAAAAAGACAAATACTACATGATTCCACCTACATAAGGAACCTAGAGTGGACAAAATTATGGAGATGGAAAGTTTTTTTGGACTTTTAATTTTTTAAGAATTAAATTCAATTTATCATTACTGTACAAATAATGTAAACAACATTAAAGCATCACTCATAATGCAGTATTTTAATCCTAACACAACTAATCAAATGAATCCTTTTTTTGTGTATTGACAGTTATATATTTTGTACACATAAACATAAAATGCTGTAGTCAAAATCTTTACAATAAGTTGTTTTATGCCTTCTTCATTTCATATAAGAATTTACTTGTAAGTATTAATTACGTATCTAATGTTATATAATTGTTTTCAATCGATAGAGTTAATAATCTAATCATCCACTTAGAGGTTTTTTTTTTTTTTCTGTTTATTTGTACTGATAGTAAAGACCAACTCAATGATCATCTTTATGCCCATATATTTCTTCCTTATTTTTGGAATGGAAGCATTCAGACCAATATTCTTTTAAAGACATCTCTCAAAATTTTTTATCTATCACCTTATCTTGTTTTATTTTATAGCATTTATCTCATGTGAAGTTTCTGTTCCTGTATGTATGTGTGTATGTGTGTGTGTGCACACAACTTCTCTGGGTGCATGTGCACTGACTCTCTTCCCTGACTATACGCTTGCTCATTGACAAGGACTTTGCCTGCTTTTTCGCTACTATATAGTCAATCACTGTAACATTTCCAGATATATAGTAGGTACTCATAAATGTGTATGAAATTAAAGTAATAATTACATGAATAAATAAATGGATAGTTTTGAACAAACAATAGTTATTTCTTCACATTTCAGGGTAATATTGGCATCGGTGTTTAGAATTTTTTTATAAATTATGTATGAAATTTCAAAGTAAAATTTATTATCTCTAACACTCTCATAAAAATGATATCTGGAAGGGGCGCCTGGGTGGCTCAGTCGTTAAGCGTATGCCTTCGGCTCAGGTCATGATCCCAGGGTCCTGGGATTGAGCCCCACATCAGGCTCCCTGCTCGGCCAGGAGCCTGCTTCTCCCTCTCCCACTCCCCCTGCTTGTGTTCTCTCTCTAGCTGTCTCTCTCTCTCTGTGTCAAATAAATAAATAAAATCTTAAAAATAATAATAATAATATCTGGAAAAAGAGAGAAAAGGAAAATCCTTCACATTCTCATCACTCAAATACCGAGCTTTTCAGAGACTTTTTCTGCTCTTTTGTGTTCATACAGATTTACATGAAATTATGAGTTAATTAGCATATAACATATACACAAATTTCTAAGCATATTTCTCTTCATGTAGTGGATATATTCACAAAGAAACATTTTGAAGACAGCTTTTATATGAGGTATAAATAGTATTATGTACATCTTACTGAATTTATGGTTTATTTATGCTACATTCAGGGAAATATGCTGAGTGCATCATGCTACCAACAAAGGAATGTTAAAATGCTAAACATGGAGAATATTATTTATAGGGATTTTAATTGTTGTAGAAAAATATAACCATAAATCTACATGCTACACTGAAAGCTTTATGAAATGAAAAGGGTTTTAAATGCCTATTTCAAGGTTGACAGTGTCATACTATTTCAACTAAAATATCTCTTTGTGTTCAGGGTGGAAAGCAGAGATGCCAATAAAGTCACCCACAAAAAATCAGAGGGAAAGATTATATGCGCTCTTAGAAATCTACTCTAGTGTCTCTAAAATTATGAAGAAATAAAAATATCACCCAATGTCAATATTTCCTATTTGCTGGGAATGTATTTTTAGAAGTTAAACTAAAATTGTTTTTAGTTATTGTTTATGCAGCAGAATAATTTGATATTATAGAGAAGAGTAATTGTTGAAGTCAGAGAAACATTCAAATTCTGACTTGATAATCAAAGCAAGTTATTTTTTCAGGCCACAGATACCTCATTTCTAGAATTAAAAATAATATAACTTCCTTTATGAGCTAATTGTGAGGATTAAATGAAAAATACACCTTCAGTGCCTAGTATGATACCTGGCTCATGATAACTCTGTAACTGCAGTCACATAATGAAAAGGGATGATGGAGTCTATTCATGAGGTGAGGGATGAACAACATTCATTCCTTGTGGTTCAATTTACACCCTGGTTACAAAGAGAAGCCAAGTCACCACATCAACATTTGTTTGGGAAGCTGCATATATGCAAGACACTATTTTTTTTTTTTTGTATTAGTAAGACTGTAGTTGAAAATAACAATGAGATCTACAATGAGGTCTAAACCAAACAAGTTTAAAACCAAAAATAAATGTTTATTAATTGACATAGAATTTCAGAGGCAGTTTTAACTTTAAATATAGCTTAATTACAAGCTAAAAATCTGGCATCAAGAGGAAAAATGGCTTTACCCTCCTTCTCCAAAACTCAGCAACTTAAAATTAGATTTGTTGGTTTCTGACTGGCTTGTTCTAGGGTCAATTACCTACCCATTCCTGAACCTGTCACTGCCTGTGGCATGGGAGATTCTAATTGGCTCATGTCAACCCACATTTTTTGAATGGAGCTTCATGGACTAAGAGCTGAAGAAGGGTGGTACCAGAAATATACTAATGCTTCCTCACCTCTGTAAAATCAGGGTGCTGCTCTCAGGAACAGAATAAATATTGCAGTGGACAAACCCAATGGATTTCTACTCCAATGACCTAGAGCAATCTAGTGCAGATGAAATAAGGACTGTGGAAATATATTATGAGATTCAGATCCATAATGGAATACACTTCTGTTTTGATGAGCACCAATAATTTTTTTTTAAGATTTTATTTATTTATTTGAGAGAGAAAGAGAGCACATGAGGGGGAGCGTCAGAGGGAGAAGCAGACTCCCTGCTGAGCAGGAAGCCCAATGAGGGACTTGATCCCGGGACTCCAGGATCATGACCTGAGCTGAAGGCAGTCGCTTAACCAACTGAGCCACCCAGGCACCCCAAATATCAATAATTCTTATCAAAAATTCATCTTTAGCATGTAGCAAAGGCTAGCCAACATTATATTCCCAGAAAAGACCAAGCATTTCTTAATGTATCACTAATCATTCGCTTGCTCTTTCTGTCCTTTATTTCTTCCTTCCTTTGTTCTCTCTTTTCTCTCCCAGGATTCTTTTCTTTCTCAAACATTTATTGATCACCTCCTATGTGCAGCCTACATATAAAGTGATAAAAGGCATTTCTGCCTCTAATGAAATTTATGATCTAGTTAGAAAGGTACTACAGAAGAAAGTGTACTATATTGTAAAAAAAAAAAAAAGCAGTGCCAGATAGGACCAGACAAGTCTAATTTTGGAGTGTAACAGTAATGTTATAATGAAATTAAAATATGGCTTGGGGTCAAAATCCCTGGATCGTATTCCTTGTTCTGCCTTTTACCAGCTGTGTGAGTTTTGGAAAATCATATAAGCAATCTGAGCCTCCAACTCTTCATCCGTGTCTTAGAAATGATGCCACCTGTCTAACAGCAATGTAGTGAGGATCAAATGAATGACATATGTGTAAGTGCCAACAGCCTTCTCTGACACATTACTGCCATCACAATGTTTCTAAATAAAGTGTTGTGGGGTTTTCATAAGAGGGAGAAATATTTTAAGCTGCAGGAACCAGGGAAGACTTCACTGCAATGACTTTAAAATTCATAGAATGAGATAACACATATGGAAGGGAGAGACCACTCAAGTATCAGGGGAAAAATAACCAAAACAATGGAAACAAGAACACATAGTTTTTTAATGAAAATAGAGAACATTCCTCATTAGCCAAAATGGTGAGGTTTTGTTTGTTTTTCTCTAGTTGTAAAATTCTTTCCTCAATCAATTTTTTGCAGGCACTTAATACGTAAAACAGCTAAGGGAATTTGCTCTTGTTGAAACAGGTGTGAAAAGACTCCCAACCTCACAATCCCATATACCTGCCACTAAGGAATCTACGTCTTCACAATGCATAGTTTTAAGACCAATGCAACATTAATAGAAAACAGGAAAAAAACTGGGCTGGGGATCAAAGACAACATCCAGTGACTGAAGACAGACCTAATCTGTAGTTTTGCAAATATACCACATCTCTCATCTTTCATGCCTTTGCACATGAAGACTCTCTTACTGGAACGCATCCTTCATGAATTCACCCGCATCTCGTCCTTTAAGATTCAGTTTAGCAAAGCCTTCCTTGATCTTCTTTGTCCACCCTTTAAGCTTCTTGCTGAACTAAATGCTAATTCTCTGAGCCACTTGTTGAACCAAGCATATAATTTTTCTTGATCCTCTATGGATATGAACTGACTTGTTCATTATTAGGAAGCTAGTTTCCTTCCTTCCTTCCTTCCTTCCTTCCTTTCAAATTTCTAACAACTTTATCAAGGTACAATTGACATACTTCATTTCTCAAATATACAATTTGATAGGTTTTGACACATATATGCACCCATGAAAACACCTCCACAGTCCAAAATAATGAAGACTGTATTCACAGTTTCCTCACACCAATTTGTAATACCTTCTTTTCACCAGTCTCCGTTCCCTTTCATTCCCAGTCAACCGCTGATCTACTTTCTGTCATTAGCTTTTCTTCAATTTTCTAGTATTCTACATTAATGGAATCATAGAGCACTTTATGCTTTTTTTTTAGAGATTTATTTTTTTATTTATTTGACAGAGAGAGAGCCAGAGTAGAGAGGGGCAGAGGGAGAGGCAGAAGGAAGAAGCAGACTCCCTGCTGAGTGCAGAGCCCAACATGGAGCTCTACCCCAAGACACTGAGATCATGACCTGAGCTGAAATAAAAAATTGGACGCTTAAACAACTGAGCCCACCCGGGTGCCCCCTAAGTCTATTATTTCAAAATCACACTAGGTACCAAAGACCAAAGTCTAGTTTGTCTAATGTAAGTATTGCTATTCCAGGTTCCTTTTGACATCATTTGCATGATAAATGTTTCCCCACCCACTCACTTTCATTCTGCCAGCATCTTTAAGTCTAAAATGAGTCTCTTGAGGCAGCATATAGATGGGTCTTGTTTTTTTTTTTAATCCATTCTGACACCCTATGTCTTTTGATTAAAGGGTTTAGTCCATTTACATTCAAAGTAATTATTGATAGATATGAATTTATTGTCATTTTATTACTTGCTTTGTCATTGTTTTTGGAGATTTTCTCTGATCCCTTCTTGTTTTTGTCACTTTTGGTCTTTCCTTTCCACTCAGAGTTCCTTTTAATATTTCTTGCAGGGCTTGTTTAGCGGTCATAAACTCCTTTAGTTTTTGTTTGTCTGGGAAACTTTATCTCTCCTATTCTAAATGATAGACTTGCTGAATAGAGTATTCCTGGCTCCACATTTTTCTCATCAGCATTTTGAATATATCATGCCACTCCCTTCTGGCTTGCCAAGATTCCATTGAGAAATCTCCAGCTAGCCTTATGGGTTTTCCCTTGCAAGTTAAGGACTTCTTTTGTCTTGCCACTTTTTAAGATTTTTTCTTTATCACTATGTTTTACAAATTTAATTACAATATGTCTTAGTGTTGACTTGCTTTTATTGATTTTGATGGGAGTTCTCTGGGCCTCCTGGATCTGGATATCTGTTTCCTGCCCCAGATTAGGGAAGTTTTCTGCTATTATTTTTGAAGTAACTTTCCTGCCCCCTTTTCTCTCTCTTCTTCTGGGACTCCAATAATATGAATGTTATTACATTTGATGGAGTCACTGATTTTCCCGTCTTTTCTTGTACTGCATCATTCTTCTCTCTCTCTCTCTTTTTTTAAAGATTTATTTATTTGACAGAGAGAGAGATAGCAAGAGCAGAAACACAAGCAGGGGGAGTGGGAGAAGGAGAAGCAGACTTCCTGCTGAGCAGGGAGCCTGACGTGGGGTTCAATCCCAGGACCCTGGAATCATGACCCGAGCCAAAGGCAGATGCTTAATGACTGTGCCACCCAGGTACCCTCTTCTTTCTCTCTTTTGTTTAGCTTCATAATATTCCATTATTCTATCTTCTAGATCACTAATTTGTTCCTCTGCTTTTCCAGCCTGCTTCATTGCACCAAGCCTGTTTTCAATCTCACTTACTGCATTCTTCATCTCTCATTCTTTTTTAACTCTATTATCTCTGTGGTAAGGGTCTTACTGATGTCTTCTCTTCTTTTCTCAAGCCCAGTGACTATCATGATTGTTGCTTTAAGTTCTCCATCAGGAATATTATTTATATCTGTTTCACTTAGTCCCTCGCTATGGCCTTATGTTGTTCTTTCATTTGGGATAAATTTCTCCATCTTGGCATTTGTTTAAGTCTTTGCCTTCTTCCTATGTTAGAAAGGCTAGTAACGTCTCCTGCTCCTGAAAGTAATGGTCTTATAAAGAAGAGGTCATGTAGTGCCCAGGGCCTGGTGCTTCAGGGAGTATCTCCAGTGTGTGCTGTGTGTGCTCTGCTGTTGTATTGTGGCTGCTTTATTCTTCATGGCAGTCATTTGCTGAGGCTCTTCTTGCTTGCTGTGGACAGTGTTTGGTCCCTGGCCTGAATGTGGCGAGTTTTAACTAGCTGTACTCTGGTCTGCTTGTGAAACGAGACCTGGCATCAACTCCACCAGAACTCAGGCCCTGCAGAACTCTTTGGTCAAGAGATGTGGTGTGGGCTGGAGTCTGTGCTGGTCTTCTGCAGGAGGGGCCTTCTGTTCTGGGAATGAGGCAAGCTTGACTGAAAAGGGGCAATCCCTCCTGATCACATGGTGGGGCCTGGTGTATGAAAGTAAGGTAGCCAGTGTCCAGCCTGAGTTTCTTCCCATAGATGGTTCCATATTTCCTACCTTCTTTGATGTGGCATCTTCTTTTCCTTTAGCTGTGGAGTTTGTTCTGTCAGTCTTTGGGTCTATTTCTAGGGTATTCAGGATGATTTGATAGTTATCAAATTGTGTTTGTGGGACGAGATGAGCCTAGGGTCTTCCTACTATGCCACCATCTTCTTTTCTTCCCTAGCCATAGGTGTTTAAAATATCCTTTATCAGGTTAGGGAAGTTCTTATCTACCCATTGTTAGGTGTGAGATTTTATTAAAAATTTATGTTTAGTTTTGTCAAATGCTACATTTCTTTGTCTGAAAAATTTTTATTTTACTTTTGTTTTAGAAAGATAATTTTTGCCAAGTATAAATTCTAGATTGACATGTTTTTTCTTTCAGTAATTTGTAGATGGGCCTCACTCTTTTCTCAAGTGTACTTGTTACAAGGAGAAGTCAGCTGTCTGTCTTTGCTGCTCTGTACACAATGTGCCTTTTTCCCCCCAGGATTCTTTTTTCATGGTCTTCTTTTCCATCTCCATTCCTAAGACCATTCTTCATAATTTTAGTGGATTTCCTTTTGGTTCCTTACCTCCAATAGCAGCTTAGTTCCCTCCTTTCACTCTTGCACTCCAAAGAACCTTTTAAAATAAGTCATATCATGTCATGCCCATGGTTAAAGTTCTCCAAGGACATTTCCTTGCATTTATAATAAAAGGAAACTCTACAAACTTGTATTGGAAAAGTTTATTAACATAAACTGAGAAATCCCTACACAATCTGGCTTCTGCCTTGTTCTCTCCCTTACTTTCTATTATATCTACAAATTGCAGTCATGTTGGCCTTCTTTCATTTTTCTAATATGTCAAGCTTATTTCTGCCTCAAAATTATGTCCTTAGGTCTTCAAGGCCTGGCCCCTCCTGTAAATATCTCAGTTTAAAGGTCACTTTCTCAGTGACCCTCACCATTTCTGAACTAAAAGAACAATCTAATCACTCTGTATCACATCATTGTGTTTTAAATTTCTGCAGATTTCTTGAGATCCATAAAGAAGCAAAATATGATTTGTTTTCTGATTATTGCTTTAAAACAATTTTATAATGAAGTGCCTTGGTTTAGTTTTCTTCATGTTCCTTGTACTTAGGTGTTTGTTGAGCTTCTTAAATATTCAATTTTATAGTTTTTCTCAAATCTGAAAATTTTTAGCCATCATCTCTTCAAAATTCTTTGCCACCCTCTATTAGGCCAATTTAAGATGTCTCTAAGTTCACTGGTGCAGTTTCACCCTGCCTCCTCTTAAAAAGCAAAACAACAACAACAACAAAACAAAACAAAAAAAACTTTGGGTAGTTTTTGTTGCTGTATTTTTAAATTTTCTTTTCTTCTGCAATGACTAACTTATTTGGAATCCTATCTAATTTAGTTTTCATCTAAAACACTGTAGCTTTGACCTCTAGAAACTTAATTTGGGTATTTCCTTATCTCTTCCATATATCCTAACTTTCAAAATATGTCTATGTCTGCTAATTCTTACATCTGTGTCAGTTCTGACTTGGCTTCAAATGATTGATTTTCTCATCAGTGTGGGTTGTGTATTCCTGATGTTTTTCATGCTTGGTTATTTTTTTTATTGAAGGCTAAATAATATGAATTCTACCTTGTTTAGTGGTGGATATATTTATAATATGTATTGTTGACTTTTATTCTAGAATTCATTTAAATTACTTAGAAACAATTTGGGTGCCTGGGTGGCTCAGATGGTTAAGCATCTGCCTTCGGCTCAGGTCATGATCTAAGGGTCCTGGGATCGAGTCCCACATCAGGCTCCCTGCTCCTTGGGAGTCTGCTTCTCCCTCTGCCTCTCTCTCTCTCTCTGTCTCTCATGAATAAATAAATAAAATCTTTAAAAATAAATAAATAAATAAATTACTTAGAAACAATTTGATCCTGGGGGTGCCTGGCTGGCTCAGTCAGCACAGCATATGACACTAGATCACAGGGTTTTAAGTTCGAGCCCCACATTGGGTGTAGAGATTACTCAAACAATTTGATTTTTTTAGGTCTGGCTTTTAAGATGTGTTATGCAGAATCAAGGTAGTGCTCAGTCTAGGCCTCTTTATCCTCCACTAATGAAGTAAAACCCTTAAATATATTCTACCCAGTCCCCTATGAATCCTGAGTTTTTCCCATCCAGCTGATGAAAGCAGACATTATTCCTTGCCCTGTACAAATGCTGGGCACTGTTCTTTCACATCCTTCCAGTTAGTTCTTTCTCTAGCCTCATGCAGTTTCCTCATATACATGCACTGATCAGTACTCAGTTGAGTATTCAAAAGGACCCTTTATTAATCTCTGAAGATTTCTTTCCATGCAACTGTCTCCTCTATGCTACCAGTTTTGTGAACTCACATCATTTTGTTCTCCCCAGACTGTCAGGTCCCCTTCCTCAACTATAAGAACCAAGCATACTAATTCACCTAGAACTGAGAGTCTAAGGTGAGTCAGGCCACATTTGTCACCCTATCACTAGGCTTTTCCTGAGTTCCCCTTCCATGTACCACAACCGGAAACTCAAGGTAGTAAGTTAAAATAACAACGGTCTCCCTAAAAGTAAAATCTGATGCCTGGTACTCCATCTTAGCCAGAAGCCTAAGACCTACTAGACTTTCTTACATGGAAGTATCTCTTTAGGACTCTACACAACATCTAATTCTTAATAAGGACATAATATATGCTTCCTACCTTTAAATTAATCAATAAAATCACTCCATGAGCTCTAAAGTAGATAAATTTGAGATGTAAGTTAAATATTGAGGATATGTTTTTAAAATCACAGGGTCTCAAATAAATAAGACTTCTTCTAAAGGATTAACACTGGAAATGTAGAAAATGAGGGAAACATGATGCAAAAACAATACACAAAACAAAACCATGTAACAGATCTCTTGGGTGGACTTTCTAAAGAGAAGCAGAGGAGGATCATAGTGCGAGGTTCTGTACCACATCCCAAAAGAGATATAAGTCAGTCTCTGCTAAAACAAAAATTTGGTGTCTGGAGAATAGTAAGTCCTATAAAACTGCTACAAAGGGTAGGAGAGCCGATGCAGAAAGTAGATCAGAAAGATAGATTAATCCAGACTCTGAAGATCATGCTTCCAATGCAACGGCATTTGAATTTTATCCTGTAGGCTAGTGGTTCTCAACCTTATCTGTATATCAGAATCACCCATGGAGATCTTGAGAAATGTATTTGCCATAATATGACTTTTAGAGTTACTTATGTAGTAGTTCTCAGGCACAGTCCAGGCCTCCAGTGTTTTAAAATCTTAACAGGTGGGGCTGATGCACAGCCAGATTTTAATGACAGAGTAGTTTTATGACAACTTTGTAGATCAAAGTTGCTACAAAATAAAACAAGATATATGTTTTTTAATATTTGTATTCTTGCCTTTTCTAGCTCTTGAGAGAATAATAGCACTGAATAAAAAATGTAAAACTTATCCAATACAAAAATGATCTATAAAATATTCTCAACTAGTTATTTATCCAAAAATACACATTAAGTGGGTATGTTCTGGGTGCAACACTAACATTTGTTTTATAATTATATAATATTAGGCATGATTATTATTCTATAGTGGCAGGCACAACACAAAGACTCAGGTAAAAGGCAGATAGATCTCTTTATTACTGACCTCTCCAAACAAGGGAAAGCTACCATGCAGGGTCACACACATGGTTGCACCAGGCACCAGGGTAACAGCAAGCTGGCCCTATAGAAGATGGATTATGTATTCCAAGTGAAGTGGACTTAGCTAGGTTTCATAGTGTTCATGTGGATTAGGTATTTTAAATAATTCTGCCAGCCCAAGGAAGAAGGGGCCTTGCCTGGGTGTTATGTAACTGAGAGCCTCTAGTATGGGTATGTGTGTTTTATAATCCAGGAGTGTTAGAGCCTGATAAGGGAAGTAGTTGGGGGTCAAGGCTTAGAAAAATACCTGTGAAGGGGAATTGAGAATTTTTAGCCATGACTTCAAATCTAGGTCAAGACAGCACTTGTGAAATATTCTATTACACTACACCATTTAAAATACATCTTTAACCATTCTTACATTAAGCCGCAGATGTTGCAATTATTGTATCTTGTAGCTGACTTTCGGCTGTCCAATAATTAGGTCCTTCCATAGTGGGG
Organism: Leptonychotes weddellii; assembly: GCF_054177405.1. Classification (NCBI taxonomy): domain Eukaryota; kingdom Metazoa; phylum Chordata; class Mammalia; order Carnivora; family Phocidae; genus Leptonychotes; species Leptonychotes weddellii. Next base: position 53,729,460 of record NC_138379.1, read on the forward strand.
GTGTCCCCACTGTATGCATGTTGGATAGAGGCAAGCCTGCCTCCTTTAACAGAAAGGACACCTACTCACTATCCTCCACCCTCTGGCAGCACAGACATGGCATACAGCTGAGACTGAACTAGCCAGAAATTCTGACCTAGAAATTTGAACCTGGCCAGAATGACACAAGTAAGTCCAATAAGAAAGTAATTAATTTCAGTGGTAACTCCTAAGTAGTTTTCAGAACAGGAAGACCAAGAGTGGTGGCAGTACCAGCAATGACAAAGACTGGCCCATGGCATCAGCACCAGATGGTTCCCACGGCATGATCTGGGCTGTGGCTCTAGTGCTTATTCAACCTTGGCTCATGTCTGGCCTCTTAGTTTGGTTCGCCAAGGTTTCTGTTAATTCTGTGACTTATTCAATATCCTCTGTAAATTCCTTTTCTACTTGAGTCAACCAGAATTGATTTGTATTGCTTACAAGTAAAAAAATCTGACAGATAAAACTCCATTAAATGTATGAAAAAATGGAAGCTCAATGAATTTAATTAACTTGCCAAGGCCACAGAGTCAGTAGCTAGTTTTTAGCAGTTGGTGGAACTAAAATTTAATTTTGGATGAGTCTAACTCCAAAGATGATCTCTTTTCACTATATCTCACCGTTAGGCACTGTTAAAATGTATCTAAAGACTAGGATGTCACTATGACCAAATTAAACTATCTTCTTGGGAGGTCTTTGTATAGATTGAGGGGAAATCTACCCTCCTCCAACATCTATTCATAGTTCTGTCTTCTGATGTCACAAAGAAAAATTCATTTCCTCCACGTGATGGTCTACCAAATATCTAAGGCCATGTCTTATGTAAAAATCCTTGTGCAATAGATACGTATTCAGAAAAGACAAATTAGATGCTATGTTTGGAGATCTGTACCGGGTATGTCATCACAGATGAAAAAGAAATGTTACCGAATTATCTGTATGAAATAAATATTTACTTTGCAATCTAAAATGTATTGTGCTACCCTTAGCAGAGAGAATCAAATTATGAGTCCAATCAGCTGGTTGGGAAAAGCTTTATAGAAAAGTTTATGATTTCATGTACACCATGGCAGAGATTATGCTGTGTTTACTATATCATTTCTTCTTCCAGGATAAATGGAAAGACTATTTTTCTCAACCGTTTTTAGAGTTATTTTGTAAACACATGACTGAGTCTGGCCAATAAATGTGTGCAAAAGTGTTTTAATCCACTTTCAGCCTTGGTTCTTTAAAATTATCACTTGTTTCCCCATCCTCCTTCCCCTACTATAGCCTCAAATGGTAACATCATAGCTAAAAGCTGAGTCAAAGTGTGGAGGAGAACCTTAAGTGAAAGCCACTCGATCTGCACTAAACATGAGCAAGATATAAATCTTTATACATTTAGTCCATTGAGATTTAAGAGTTTGTTACTGCTGCAGAGTCAACCCTATCCTGACTAACATGGACACACTAAGGAAATGCAGTTGAAAATTTTCTCTTTGTTAGTGTCTATTACAGTTTTGGCATTTTGTGGAGGTTAGAAAAACTGAAGTGAATAAGATAAAATTCCTAGTCACAAGTATGTCAAAGAAACTAAATGATATTGCCAGGATAGCCAAGCTGTTACATTCTAGACTAGATCTGCCAAAATTCCAAAGCATGAAATTTGAACTTTGTTTTAATTTTAGAGTTTAAAAAAGGAAACTGAAGAGGGTAGAGAAATCCAAAGAGTTACTCATATGCATAATGCTACTAGTATTTCTAATTTGTAAATGAGAATTTGGGGGTTGAGAACTGAAGGGTTCAGAGTTGTTAAACAACATGCCCAAGGTTACATAGGTCATAAATGGAAGATAATGAATTCAAACTCTGGTCTGTCTGCCCAATCTTATCTATATAAATGCATAGCTAATTTACCTGGTTTCCCCCATTTCCCTAGTTCATATGTTTAACTGCAAAAAATTAACGTGTTCTCCTAGGCTGAGATATTGACACAGGAAAAATTCCTGGTACAAAAGAAAACTTAACCAAATTACAGTTACTTCATTTTCTTAATTAAAGCAATCATTATATAATAAAATAAAATAAAATATAAGGTAAGCATAACCTTAAAACCATGTAGTAAATTATTCATTTAATATGAAAACTCTATTCCATATATTTATCTTTTTGCTTTATTCATATAGATACGTACATATAACAGAAGAATAAAACTTAACTATTGTTTTCGTTGAATTCGATTTTTCTAATTTACATTTGCAGGAAATTCCTTTTAACAAGTGTTAGTGTTACATGTAATA
>NC_138379.1:53732262-53769619 GCF_054177405.1 Leptonychotes weddellii
TTCTGCATGGAGCACTGGGTGTTATACACAAACAATGAATCATGGACCACTACATCAAAAACTAATGATGTAATGTATGGTGATTAACAAAACATAATAAAAAAATAATAATAAAATAAAAAGAAATAAAAACAGACTGAAAAAATATATATATTATATATGTATATATATCTTTTACTATATGTATATGTAAGATATATTTAAACATGTGCACATCTTACATACATATGTGTGTGCACACACACGTAGAACTTCTGGCTGAGTGCCAGAGCATGGATAAAATGCTGCTGAAATTATATGCTACGTAAAAAAGACTCCTCAGAAAATTAGTCTACTTGGAAATGCAAAAGCTCATAGGCTTGTGTTTAAAATCTTAGAAATGAAATAATATTTTATTTATCAAAATAGCTAATAAAATTTTAAACAAAGATTCTATTTTCATACCATTGCCTTTGATGATAGAGAATTAAAAAGAGCAGGAGAAACACCTACAAAAAATAACAAGCAGCAGCAACACCAATAAGCAAATCCCATTCAGCCTAGAGGCAGGATTGAACAGAGAAATGCTGCACCGTGAGAGACACAGAGAACTGATTCCAAATTTCCCTGACATTAATTTCTATGATTCTGTCAGCAGTAGTCATGGTTTTGTTTGGCAGAACTATGCTTGACATGTTAGTGGATGCTCTTACACTGTAGTGTCTGTGTCCAGCCTCCGTAATTGCACAAGATGCACCTAGACAAAAGAAGCATGTATACTCCCTTCACAAATCTGAGGATTCTTTACCTTTCCACCACCTAAGTATCAAGTTCAGTCTCCTTACTATGGCCCACAGAGCAGTCACATTTTACACGCTTTGACTTCACTAACATGTCTTCATCGTATGTGCTACCCTCTTCTCTCATATGGTTCCTGTCTCTAGCCACTGTACACGTGCAATGCACAGAGCACCGAGTGTCTTTGCACACACACTTTCTAATACTCAGAACAACGCCCAAACAGGATCTCACTCTGCACTTAAGACTCAGTGCAAAAGCCATTTTCTCTGTGAATTCTTTGTGAAGAAACCCTCCTTGTTTCCCTATTCTCCCCTCCTCATTTTGATTCAATATTCCCTAGGAGAAAGTGAAGTATGTGTTTGCAGATCTAAGATCAAATGTTTAAATTATGGATTAACAACTTATTACAACACTGACCATAATTGAATTATTTAACTATTTAGAGTTTCAATTTAGTCACATATAAATCAGGCATGATAAAATAAAAATTATGGTTTTTCATAAAGATTTAAGGAAATATACAAGTAAAAGTCCCCAAAAGGGCCTAACACACAGTAGATGTCCAAGAAGTATTGTCTTTTTTCCCTCACGCCTTTCCCCACACTCCTGTGGGCTTTGCACAAAACCAAAGTAATTCATCCTAATTCCATATACAGACATACTGATCTCCTTACCATCAACAGTTTGATGGGACAGCCATGATTTATTCATCTTTATACTCTCAATCATGGCAAAATACCACAGGTCTTCAAGGATGCTTCTTAAAAATATCAAATAAATTAGCCTTCTTCTCCTCTGTTTCGTTTTATCCCCCCTTCATATGAATACATATATTTAACATAAAATAATAAAAAAGATATTTTCAAATCATGCTTTTATTTTAACTTAATATTTTATTGTCCATTTTGTTTCATAATAAATTGTTGCTTGTGATGAGTACTTATTATCTCATCATGGTGATTGATGTACCATAAATTTATAGTCTCTGAAATGTTGAATACGTAAGGTGCTTCTTACCTTTTACTACTATAATGACACTTTAATAAACATTTTCATGCACACATAGTTTTTCTTCAAAATACAATTCATAGTTTGCATTATCAGAATGCACTGATAAGCCTAAGAAGGTGTGGATATTCCTTTGGCTATAGAAATAATTTGCCAAATTACTTCCAAAAAGATTTCCACAGGTTCATTCTATTACCAATAAGGCATATATATGCCAGCTGTACCGAAATCTACTGAAATTGCATTTAATCTTTTGGTAGACACCTGTTTCATCTGCTCTTCACGTCTTCCATTTCTTTGACTGCTTCTCCTATTCCCACTTCAGCCATCTGACTCTAATTGGAAGTTATTTGCTCACTTTAACCCTGTCTTATTAGGCAGAGTTAATGGCTCTAATAATAAACAACTGGGCCAATATTCCTCATGGAGAATTTTCAAGTCCATAATGAAATAGGGAGTCAATCTCTCTCTCAGGTTAGGAAGTAAAGGTTGTAAAGACAGAGCCTTTGCTTTTCTCTTCCCAGTGCTTGAAATTTAATGTTTGCTCCTTCCCATCATCCCCCATCAGTTTCTAGTTTCTCTATTCTACTATCTATTTTATTTTTTTATTTTTATTTATTTTTGTTTTTATTTTTATTTTTTAAAAGGTTTTATTTATTTATTTGACAGAGAGAGAGAGAGAGAGTACAAGCAGGGGGAGCAGCAGAGGGAGAGGGAGAAGTAAACTCCCCGCTGAACAGGGAGCCTGATGCGGGGCTTGATCCCAAGACCCTGGGATCATGATCTGAGCCTAAGGCAGATGCTTAACCAACTGAGCCACCCAGGTGCCCCTATTTTATTTTTTTATAAAAATGTATAAAATTACTCATTGCTAAATTGTTTATTTTTGCTTTCATCCCTCCATATCCCTACTTCCCTCTGTAATAGACAATAAACTTCATGAGGGCTTGTTGTTTCAGTCTTATTTGGTATTGCATCCCTACCACCTGGAAAATTATCTAGTGTAGAGAAGCTTGTCAAGGACAATTTGTTGAATAAATATTGAAATAATATGTGAAATACCCAGTATTCTGGCAGTAAGCTTGAACTGAATTTGACTCACAAAAGAATTCTGATAGAGACCTAAATTGGAGTCTTGCTCGAAGACTATCTATGCTTCAGCTTCCTTAGTTGTTCAGGGCTTGACAAGTAAAATTCAGGGCATGCAAAAATATAACTTCTTCCAATGAGAAATTTGTGGAAACTCCAAAAGAAATAACAAACTCTTGTAATCAAGGTTTCTTATCAGGTTCCACCAGCCATTTGTCATGTTGTTAATTCTCTGCCCGATTTCATACAGAGGAAAGGAGTTTTACAACAGGAGCTCATTGCAGAAATTAAAACTCAAACTGGCTGTCCTCTGTTCATTTGCCACACGACATAGGTTTCTGGTGACATTCAGCTAATGAATTTTCTTCATGATTAACTACCCGTTTTAGGTGGCCATTATGATGGAAATATATTCAGCCTGTGCTGTACCCCTTACAAGCAAGGTAGTTGTGTAAAGGGTCATTAATATAAGTGAGCTGGGACAGTCTTCTTTTATGAAGTCAGAGAAAAATGAAGCTTGAAAAATATTGCTCACAATCAAACAAATTGCTGAAACAAAAACTATGCTCTGCTGGACCATAACATCTATTCTTTTTTATTAGGACACAAGGCAAAAGTTATGCAAAATTAGATGATACATGCAATATAGCCATTCTTTATTTCATTCTTCCAGATGCACTGAAGGGAAAACAGAAAGAACTAAAAAAAGTTGAACAACTGCCCAATTACTTTTCTTTAAAAATAAAATTCTTCTAGTATTTGCTTAACTTGTCAAAATCCTCTGTAGAATTTATACTGTGGGAAGCCTTTCACCATTGCTTAATCTGTAGTGACATCTGGTGGCCCAAATTACTCCAGTAGTTGGAGAAAACATCATTACACATCTTTTAAGACACCTGAATGGATACTAGTCTTTATGTGGTCACCATTAAAAAATAAGTTAACTCTTTCTTGGATTCTAAAGCCAAGTGTGCTGTGTGATGTGGAAGAGAATGGAGGGATAGCAAAACTAAATTTAAAAAGACTGTAACAATGCCTTATGTTGGGATTAAAGTATAATCTCATTTTGTTTATGATTCTTTTTCACGTTCAAAATGATTTGCCTTTGTACATTATTTTGGACTGAATTATTAAATTAATTAAAATTTACTGAATGTCTAGTAATCATCAAATACTATGGATACTTTGCTTCTTTAAGGATCATTAGTTCAACAAATATTTTATTGAGCATCTATTATGAATCACATTATTTTTTAAAAAATTACCTAGGGCGCCTGGGTGGCTCAGTTGGTTAAGCGACTGCCTTCGGCTCAGGTCATGATCCTGGAGTCCTGGGATCGAGTCCCATATCGGGCTCCTTGCTCAGCAGGAGGTCTGCTTCTCCCTCTGACCCTCCCCCCTCTCATGTGCTCTCTCTCTCTCATTCTCCCTCTCAAATAAATAAATAAAATCTTTAAAAAAAAATTACCTATAGATAGGTTTGATCATCCTGACTTTATCAGTGGAAAAATCAATATGCCATCTCAATAGTGACTTCTAGATTTCCTGATGTCCCAGAAAATATCTTAAGATTCTCAAACATGTTTTTACATTTTTGCAACCCTTAGCATATCTGGTATATTTCTGGGCATTTAGCAATTATTCAAGATATGCCTGATAGTCAAATGCCTTTTGATTATTAATATATTGTGCATGTCTCACAAATTAGCTAATCATTAACAGAATAATGAAGCAATATATTCTTCCACTACTCCTATTATCAATAAATTGGTACCCTTTTCATCTACTTATACAAATCAAGTACCTAAGAGACATCCTTGATTCCTCTTCTTCCTTAAATCCAATCCATAACCAATTCATACTGATCTTATTTCCTGAATAAATTTCAAACCTGTCAAAATCTGCCTGTTTACCATAACCTTAATGTTAGTTCCCATCATCTCTCAACAGTATTACCAACCAGACTAACTAATCTTCTCACATATATTGCCATTCTTCTCCACATTGCAGCCAAAGGCATCTTTTCTAAATCCAATCTTGTCATCTCCATACTTAAAATCCCTCACTAGCTTCCCATTGCTCCAATGAACAGATAAAAATGTTTAACCATGCAAGTCTTACTGAGTCTTACTTTGAGCCTCAACCCATCAAAAGGGCCTTCTTTCTTCCTCAGAGAAACCTCTCTCATTTTTCATATATCAGTTTACAAGTTACTACATAAAAACCTAAGCTGACCTTCCTGTCCACCTTAACCAACCCCCCTTAATATATGAGCATGTGCCTTCCTTTTCATACTTACTGTAATGGTAATTTCATACTACTTTCATTTTGTTAATATCTATCTCCCCTCCTAGACTGCTAACTCTATAAGGAATGGAAATGTGTCTGCTTTTGTTAATCATTGAATCCTTAGCACCTAGACCAACATCTCTGGCATATCCATTACAGTTGCTCATTAAATATTGGCTAAAAGAATGACTCTCTCTATATGTAAAGGTAATTAATAAAATGGGTACTCCAACACACTTAGGTTCAAATCTCACCCTGTTGTCTAGTTCTATGAAACTTGATACATTATTTCTATGGCCTCTGTCTTCTCATCTGCAAATGGGTATAATATTTATCTCAAAGGGCTCTTGTAAGAAAAAAATTAATGAATGCAAAGCCCTTACCACAATGTCAGTCACGTAATGGTAGCTATTATAATTATTATTATCTACATTTAAAGGAAAATGCTTTAAATTATAGAAGATATGGACTACTCTCAATTGTCTTTGCAATTTTTGTAGGAGATTGTAAGCAGAGCTCTAGGTGAACTTACCCAAAAAACTACTTCACCCATCAATTCTGTATTAGGAAACGGGAAGAATGGAAGAAAGGTAGTGAGGGAACAACATGGTCACCAGCAATTTTCCCTGAGAAGTAGAGTGTAAGAAGAGGGAGGTGCAATGAGCAGGTGAATTATCATTTTACATATACACACATACAAGCAGAGAGACATACATACATATGTGTGTGTGCCTCTGCGTGTGTATGCACTTTTAGTAACCATGAAGACTTTAAAAGACACCAACTTTAGTAAAAGGGTTTGCTAAGAAAGAACAGATGCTCCCCCTACAAGGTAGGAGGGCTTCAGGACACTGAAGACTGTGGTGGGAAGAATACCCTGGGGAGGCACACTAAGAAAGAGATAAGAGAGGCTCCCAAACCAGAAGCAGGTGATAAGGGAACAAGCTACTCTTAAGCTTGAACCGTAAAGTTAGAGATTTGGGTCAGGAGAATCCCCAGCTGTTTTCTAATGATTCCTTATTTGTACATAGATATTTTTAGACAAAAGTACTACATTGTGCATGATTTATATTTCTAGTTTTCCTTTTGAGATCATCTGTTTTCCTTGCCTTCTGTATTGTATAATAAAGAACATGGTTTACATAAATACATTTTTTTAAGAAATACATAGCAAAGATATGAAAGGCTAAGATCTAGGATGTATCTTTTTCAAGTTCTGAGTATAAGAACCACAACTACTTGTGTAAATATATTTGTGCCTGGCCCGGCATTCTTCTTTCCACTATTTATTTCTGAAAGATTATTCCTAGTAAGTCTCAAAAGAATCATGAAAGTAGAAATGGAGAAAAACCTGGGAAGCCCCCAAAGACATACCAGAGGAGAGAGAAGAAACATAACAAAATAATTTGACAATTAAGAAATAGCTGAAGTTTTTAATTAAGTGAGCACAACAAAAACACATATCCAAACCCTACAGTCCTAAATGGACTTTCTAAGTCATTAGAGCTAGGATGGATCAGCTTTGAAGAAGTTCCCCGTTGGTTTTAATGAGCATCCTGGTTTAAGAACCTAAAAATACATACCAGAAAGCAGGGAAATAAGGGGGAATTGTTTTCCTACTAGTTTTATTCAGTACTTTTCAAACACATTACGGATTTTCATTTTCCCATATTTTCCCCTTGATGTTCCCTTAGCCTCAGTTGCCACTCTATTTTCCTCTTACCAGGGCTTTAAAGCATCTGTCCACGGAAAGTTTTCCTATGTTCTTCAGTCAGAACGAACCCCCACCTTCTGTCATGTTCCCATGATTCTTTTGATGTAATTTCAACAATCATTTTGCTCAGCCTCACAATACTTAAGGTTCTATGCTTTCTTTAGGTAAAGAGCTTATTCAGTTCTATATCCCACCAGGCACTTTGCACAGAGCTTTAGGCACATGAAGCGCTCAATTTATGTTATTTAAAAGAAAGAATGAATAAATTAATCAATTAGTGATTGTCCCAATTTCAAATTTATATTCAAGAAAGTATTGCATAGTGGTCTAGATGCTAGACTTTGGAGTCAGAATGCCTGAGGGCTTATACCAGTTTGGCCACTTGTAGACACCTCAATACTTCAGTTTCCTTATTTGGAAAAGAAAGGTTATAATAATACCTACCTACAGTGTTGTTTTAAATATTAAATGTTAGCATTTACAAAATGCTTAGTTGAGCATTTTGGCATGTAGAAAGTATTCAGTAAATGTTGGCTACATTGATTGGACCAACCAATCTACAGGAACACTGTTTTCTGTCATAATTAAAACAGTTGGAAAGTATTTACTGTTTCTTCTTTTTTGCTCAGTTTAAATTACAATAAAGTAAAATGTCATATTGAATTGATAGTCTCTTCTCAAGCAGTCCAACCACTTGCAAGAAATACATTAATTTTAACTCCATGAGGCATTATCATAATTAATATTTATTAAGTACCCAGTGTGGAAGATGCAGCATACAAAAGAAAGAGCGAGCTTGAATTTGAAAGAGACAAGTCTGCTATTTTCCTATACCTGCATTGGCATTTTAATCAAGCATTCCAGTAGAATGTACAGCTTCTGTAACTGCCAAAAGTCCCTCATATGTCCCATCTAAAGTAATTTTATAGGAGGCTAGCTGTAGTAGAAAAAGCCTGAGTTGCGTGAAGATGTTCCTGGGTTTGAGATCAAGATAAATTGGCTTTATGACTTTAGGCAAGATATTGGACCATTTTGGGCTCTAGTTAATCTACCTTTAAAACTGGAATTATAGGGCGCCTGGGTGGCTCAGTTGGTTAAGCGACTGCCTTCAGCTCAGGTCATGATCCTGGAGTCCCGGGATCGAGTCCCACATCGGGCTCCCTGCTCAGCAGGGGGTCTGCTTCTCCCTCTGCCCTCTTCCCTCTCGTGCTCTCTGTCTCTCATTCTCTCTCTCTCAAATAAATAAATAAAATCTTAAAAAAAAAAAACTGGAATTATAATATTTACATGGTGGGGATAGTGGTTGGCAGAATTTAAATGTCATGGTTTTTACTTTCTGTCAGTTAAAAATGATTTTGAATTATCATTATGGTTCTAAGATCTAATGTTCTGAGAGCTCATTCTAGGTTACCAGAATTACTTAAATATTTGCACAGGGAATTAAAATTGCTCAGAATCACAAAATTTCATATTGGTCATAGGAACTGTCAGCAGCCACAAAAATACCAACTTCAAAGCCCTCTGCATTAATAGCATAGCGTTTGGTCATAGGTGAGTTTGATGTATCTCTCATCCATAATAAATGACCTGCAGGGCAAAGAAGAATAATTATCCTCGCAGTCACTGGCTTTGTAAGGTGACTTACCTTTCTGCTTGAGAGATTTCTTTATCATTGCACATTTAGAGGAGTGAGAACTGTAAAGAAGTTGAAAGTACATCAAACATTTATCTACAGAGTTTCATTTCCTAAGGAAGAGCGAGTGTGTCATACAGTTTCTCAGAAGGGCAAAGACTCCTCTAAGCCCTCTCCTGATACTCACAGAGATGGAGGGCATGGGATGGAAAATCACAGATATATGGTCCACTTAGAGAAACTGGGTCCAGGCAGTACATTCTCACAAGACTAAGAGTCTCAGAAATAGTCAAATTGTTATGACTAAAGGAGAAAACTCTTAGAGGAGACCATATTAAAAATTGATACAAAGTCAATCTAAAATATCTTTAAATCACACTATTGAGAATACTTCAGTGATGGCCTCTGAGTCCTATTTCTCTCTTCATCTTCTGTGCCTCCACCCCAACACTGATACACGCACAACTACACATTCATAAAAGCTTTCTAGGCCCCATGGAGGTAATGTGTGCCCTGACTGGAATGTGGGAAGGCTTGTTCTGATCTTCCCCAAAATGGCACACAGCAAGCTTCACTTTAGATAACTAGTAGAGATGACTGACAGACAGAAGGGTCTGCTTTAGATATGTACCCTGTGACCTCAACACCATGTCTCTTTGCTCCATGAAAGCTGGGGATTAAGGTCTGGACTGGGTGGAGAGTAGCTGCAGAGAATGGGGCAGAGAATGGCAGAGAATGATCTTCCCTCCTCCTTATCCCCGCCATAAGTTATCCTGAATAAAACACTTCATAAGTGGTATGGAGTGGTTTGCTTCATTTTTCAGTCTTAAAGTCCCTTCTCAATCTGGAGGATATTTTACTAACCCTCCTCCACCTTCTAACAATTTCCAATTTGAAAAGTTAGGAACAAGTGACAATGGCCCTTTGATTCTGTTTGGCCACTTTTTTTATACATCAGACATTTTCTTCACTCCCAACACTGTTCCCTTTCAAGTAAATTGATCTGATCATGTCACTACTATGCTAAGACAATGATGTCTTCTTATTGTTTAGGGGGAAATATCATTATCTCCTTAGTTTGTTGTTTGGGATCTCTTTTGTACCATATTCTTATTCTTGCACCAATTGCACTACTTAATTTGCTATTAATTAGGTATAAAAAAATCTTCATGACTTCATGTTTTAGTTTGTCTTATTCATGTTTTAGCACTAATGTTGTTTTTGTTCTTTATCTTCTAGACTAAATATTTAAAGACCAAGCTCAATTGTTCTTTCTTTGGAGCCTTTCTGATTTCTTCTATGCAAAATAAGTTAATCATTCTACCAGTACTTCCATAGTGCTTATAAAGTAGTCATAAAGTTACACATCATAATGTTTCCCCCTCGACAGGATGATCTAAGAACAGGAACTTTAAAAATCTAAAGTATCACCACATCCTAGCATATACTCTGCTGCATAGTAGGCATGTAAACGTATACATATTCTTTATTCTCTTTGTCTTTCTGCTTTTTTTCTTTTTTTTTTAATTTGAGTATAGTTGATATACAATGTTACACTAGTTTTATAATATCTTTATCCACAGTATTTAAATTTAAATTCAAACTGATAGAGTATGCAAATTGTGTAATTTAAATATCACCTTATTTTCAAGTTTTGCTTATACATTTTGAAGATTTTATTTATTTATTTGAGAGAGAGAGAATGAGAGAGAGCGAGTACATGAGAGGGGGGAGGGTCAGAGGGAGAAGCAGACTCCCTGCTGACAGCAGGGAGCCCGATGCGGGACTCGATCCCGGGACTCCAGGATCATGACCTGAGCCGAAGGCAGTCGCTTCACCAACTGAGCCACCCAGGCGCCCCTTGCTTATACATTTTGAAAGCAAATATATTAATATTAATAGTATCAATACCTTAACAAATCTTTATCCACAACCATACTTAATTAGGGTAAACCACCTAGTATTTGATCTTTCCACATTAGGTTTACCCTTCTCCAGTTCAGTGTCTATTTTATAGTTTGAGAGCTAGTTCCAAAATCAGAAGTTTGATTATGTTTCTTCCGTTCATTGCAAACCCTTTCATGTCCCAGATAGTCCAAAGTCCTTTCTGTGGTTTGCCAGATCCTTCCTTCCTGATGCCTCCTCATCTCTCCTGTCTTGTCTCCCTCCATTCTCAATTCTATCTACCCCAAAGCTTCAAAATGCCATTCTATGCTCCAGACATGTCAAACTTGTTTTAGTTTCCCTTTTATCAGGCACGTTTGTGAATATTGCTTACTCTTTGCCTCTGTTTACACATCCTCCCCCTTCAATACCTTGGTGTTCTTTAGGGTTGTACTTAATTTAAATGTTAACTAGCCCAATGCCTTTCCTGACCAGCTCTACACTCTCCCCTCCAACAGTACTAGGTAGTTGTCCTTCCTCTGTCTCCCACTGTACCCTGTGCCTGCCACCATCAGGGCACTTACCAGGGCTTATTTTACTTGCTGTTTACTTGTCTGTATACCTCACTAAACTTCAGAATCTTTGAGTTCTTGAACTATCTTATTCATCATATTGTCTCTAGGACCTTGCACAGCCTCTAGCACATAGTAAATATTAAGCAAAATTTGTTAAATGGATGAATGCAAATTACTATTTAAACCTTGAACTTAGCCAAAATCTCAAGAGCAATGTTAGAAAGATCTCAGAAAAACCAAATCTCAAGATCATTTCAAGGACTCTAAGTGAGGAAAACACTCAAGCCAAAGATTATTCTGAGCCTTTGGCTGGGAGAAAGGGATTTTATCCATAGAAAAAGAGATACTCACAGTGAAGTAGACCTTGAGAAACTAAGTCTGGTTTAATAAGTCCTAGCTATTTTAGAATGAAAACTTACTGTCCCCTGGAGAAGCTGAGCAAGTAGGTATTAGTTTTCTTTATAACAAACCAAAGAGAAAAGACAGATATACAAGGCAGAAACAAAAATTACGTATCCGAATGGGGTAGGTAATCTTGAATAAGTAAATTCTCCTCTTTTAACCTGTATCAACTACAAACTAGAGAAAAAGGTTGAATTTTTCTTCAGGATCCCTGATGACTTATTTCTGTTTAATGAGTCTAGAAGACAACCCTCACCTCTATTACCTACTATTGTACAATCTCCCTAAAGGTATGTAATTTTCTGTTCTGATACATCCTCCATACTACCAAAACTTTCATTTCTGAAGTGAAAAAATAATCATACCACCAATCATTTATACATTCCAACCATTGCCTTATACATCCTTGATGCTCCAGCTTGGGCATGGACTCATGTTCAATCAATCAAATAATTTACCTCCTCCTCTTTGGATTTGTCCATAAGGCATCAGCTCAAAATTTTGGCCAGAATGATTAGAAAAGACATGTTTTCTTGTCACTGCTGTTACCAGGCTGGTAGCATATCAGCCTCATGTGCATATGGTAAGAGCCAAGCTGTAAAGGAAGATGGTACGAAGGAGAGCAAAGCAAACAGGTAGAATGAGGATAAGACCTGTTCCTGATTTCACCATTTGAGCCCTCAGGTCCAGTCAAATGTTAATGCTAGCTTACCGTTTTCAGTTATTAGGAGTTGGTTTACTATCACTTTAATACTCCTATTATTTTATATTTAGGTTTTAAGGTAAATCTCAACATGTATGTTTGACAATGAGAAAATGCCACCTTTTTTAAGGTTGTTAAAATAACATATGAAAAATTGAATAGCATATTGTGTTGACTTGATTGGGCTTTCAATACATGCTACTTTCTTTCTTTTCTTTTCTGAATATATATAATCTTGGTAATTCTAACATCTTTCCCATGAAAGGTCAAAGTACTGTCTACATTATGAAATAAATAAATTCAAAAGGTGAATGCTTTGTTAAAGTGTAGACTGAAAAGCTTATTTATGTGATAAGAAAAAGTTTCAAGCATTGAGACATGCTTGGGCTCTATATTCTTTGAATCCTGAGAGTCTATACTGCTGACTGCTCTTTTACACTTACTATCACAGTTAATCCTCACAATAATCCTATTAGGGAGGTTTTTATTATGTCTAATTTTAGATGACCGAGCTATATTAGTTTCCTTGCCTTTTCTAGCTTCTAGAGGCTGCCTGCATTCCTTGGGCTCATGCTGACTGACCCTTAACTTAACACATCTGCAAACTCCTTTTTAACATTTCAGGAAACATATTCACAGGTTTTAGGGATTGGAATATGGACATATTATTAGGGATGGAGGGCATTATCCAGCCTATGATATAACCAATCTCTATAGAAATTAAAAAACTGTTGAATCACAGACCTGTACCTCTGAAACAAATAATACTTTATATGTTAAAAAAAAAAAAGAAGAAGAAGAAGATAGCAGGAAAGGAAAAATGAAGGGGGGGAAATCGGAGGGGGAGACGAACCATGAGAGACTATGAAGTCTGAGAAACAAACTGAGGGTTCTAGAGGGGAGGGGGTAGGAGGATGGGTTAGCCTGGTGATGGGTATTAAAGAGGGCACGTACTGAATGGAGCACTGGGTGTTATACGCAAACAATGAATCATGGACCACTACATCAAAAACTAATGATGTAATGTATGGTGATTAACATAACATAATAAAAAAAAGAAATAAAAAAAAAAGAAATTAAAAGACATGTTTAAAGCCATACAGATGGTTGCTATGAAGGCTGGGTTTCAACTCCAGCCAGGACAGTCTAATTCTGAAGTGTGTACTCTCATCTATCATGTCTATGATATGTGGACAGTGCTTCATGGCACACTCTACAATATGATAAAAATCTAGAAAACACAGTATAGATTTACTCAGTCAGTCTCAAGAATTGTTTGTTTGGTCCTGCCTGAAGCTTTTTTCTTAGCCATAAGCTGCAGAAAAGTGAATCTGTTACTTGGAAAAGTACATCTGTGTGCTTTCTCCAGGCAGTCATGAGACTTCCATGTCTTTATGATTTACACTGTATACAAATCTTAGCACCCAGTTAGTTTCCTGTTGGCAAAATGACTTCACTATATACATCATTCTTATCTTAAATGTTTGTGAAAGTCAGTCAGCCAACAAGCACTTATCGAGTGCCTAAAAAAGCATTTCACATAAATCAATATGCTATAAGTCAATAAGATAATCACTCAAATGTCACCGATAAAAGTGGCATTCCTCAAATGAAAGTTTTCAAATGTACAGATTGTGAAAACACACAAAAAAATATGACTGCATGGCTAAATTGCCCTTAATGATCTGAAGCTTTAGAAGATGTCTAAATGTCTATCTACCTACCTACCTACACACAATACATACATATTTAAGTAAAATATTTTCAGTGAACCAAGCTATTCATTTTTTTTAGTTGAAACATCCAACACATGGATATGAGCACAGTAAATAATCAGAAAACATTTGCTGAACTAGGAGGTACTATGACTTGTACCCTAAAGCATAAAAATGCACTCCACCATTGAGTCCTCTTAGAGATGAGAATGGCAAGTTACATGCAGCTCCCTGGATGTACTATACTCTAGTAAAGGAAACTTCAACATGGAGCTCCATCTGATTGAAATGTTCTCTCCAATCTCTTCACCTACTTAATTCGTGCCGACATCTCAAGTGTCACCTTCTCCAAGGCACCTCTCATTCCCATACAATGAATGAGATGTCCCATTTACATGCTTTCACAGCACTCCATACTTGCCTCTATGGTGACACAGATTATCATTTGAATGAGCTGGCTATGGATCTGTGTTGCCTACCATAACATGACATACATGAAGGCAAGGCTGCATTGGATCTACTGGTCTGCAGTCCCCAGCATAGAGTCTGGCTGAAAAGAAAGAAAATGGTATGGGAGCTGGAAGATGAAAGGTCTAATCGTGTGTAGAGACATTTGATTTTTATGCAATGCTGGAAATCTCAATGCAAGTAATACTCAGAACCATATGCCTGCTTCCTCCCAGTTGATGAAACCCCTTCACTTTTACTGAGATTAGTTCAGAATGTGGGAATCAATGTTTCTCTCAAATGGAAGCATATAAATTATATGTATAATTCTTTATGGTTAGTAATGAAAACAACAATTATGTAAGAATCATGGCCCAGTAAGAAATTAAGCTTCTCAAATCAGCCAGTATCACTGGCAGATGCATTACCAGCCCTCGCCCCTTAGGGATTTGGAAGTCTAGGGAATGCACACTGCAATAGTCTGCATCTGTTCCAGTTCTGGGTGGCCAAACTTGCTTCTAAAAATATTCTCTAGGGCGCCTGGGTGGCTCAGTTGGTTAAGCGACTGCCTTCGGCTCAGGTCATGATCCTGGAGTCCCTGGATCGAGTCCCCCATCAGGCTCCCTGCTCGGCAGGGAGTCTGCTTCTCCCTCTGACCCTCCCCCCTCTCATGTGCTCTCTCTCATTCTGTCTCAAATAAATAAATAAAATCTTTAAAAAAAAATAAAAAATAAATAAATAAAAATATTCTCTATCCTTGAAATGGATGAAATAAGTTGATAATGTAATCTACCAAATTGTGTTGTGGGGTGTGTGCATCGGTATTTGGTTTCTATCTGCCAAACTTGAAATGACACAAAACGTAAGAGACAGCTTTAGAGTTTTGTCCAGTGCAGGAGTGGGAATAACAGCCTTCAAGATAGAGGAAACATGTACAAATTTACAGTATTCAGGAAAAGAGAGAAAAAATTGGCTGCCGCATAAAATGAAATTGGACTGGTAGGTGTTGAATATTGTTTGGAATATTCAGTTTGGAAAGGGGGATTGGACCTTGACATTGAATGGCATTAAAAACCAAGTTAAAGAGTAAATGCTAGCAAAAAATGACATAAAAGGTTTTTTACAAACAGGATATTTAGTAATTAACTACTTTTAAAAGTCATTTAAGGCTAATGCTATGTTGTTGATTGTCAAGCCTCTTTAGTTTAACTATTTCCCACTGTTCATCTTCCCAGAAAGAACACTGTCCTTGCTGGTTTCTGATGCTGAAATGTACATGAGAAATTTCATACTAATGTGAAATCATCCAGGCCCAGGCTAAAGAGACAAGTCCAAATTCTCACTCATTAGGTGTCCCTCTAATCTATTTGAAGTTTCTGAAATACAGCATACTTTTTATTATAATTAATTTTGTTTATACCTGTCTCTCCTAGTAGAATAACAACCCCTTAAGCATAGAAGACATGTCTGATTTCCAGCAACAACAACAATGAAAACAATAATAATAATTGATAATAACTATGTAATGTTTACTGTATGAGAGGGACATCCCTAAGCACATTACAAGCTCATTCATTACTTTGAAATGATGAAAATGTGGCATAGAGAAGCACAAGATCATATATGTTGGATGAGCCAGATTATCATCCAAAAATTCTGGATCCAGAGTTCTTGCTCTTAAACACATGTGATACTTTTCTTTACCAAACCTGGGGATGGTGTTTTATATATGCTATAATCAAATAATTATAATAATAATAACAAGCCTCTCTATTTACCCAGAGTCTTACCCTCAAAACCTACAGCTGATTTATTAAAATAAATATTCATTAAGTATGTTTCACTTCAAATATGTTCTGTTTTCTCAGGATTCAAAAGCAAACCAGAGTCTATGCTCTTGTAGGCCTTACAGCCACAAGAGATGATATAGCTACAAAATGTCATTTACAAATAAACTTATACTCATTTAAAATGGTACCAACAGCAAAATTATGTCTTCAGCCATAATTTTTAATGACAAATGTAAACCAGGATTAGTGCTGATTATTTTAGTGAATTCATATATCCTTTTGGACATTTTATTGCTACATGACACTATCAAGAAAACAAATTTTAGTCAGAAATGTGTGGCTGAGAAATTTTAACAAATTAGAGAAATTGTTTAATTGTTCATCAGGATTTATATATCAGAAAGGATATCCAAACCAGATAGAAATTCTTCAATTGCAAGAGGGAGTAATTTTAGAGCCAGAAGCAAGCCTTTGATACAATAATTCTTGACATTTGAATTCATCATGATATAACTGCTTGGGAAATAGCTGCTTACCTTTAAATTTAAATGTACTCTCTCTTCCATGTGAAGTATTCAATCATATTTTAGTCAGTTTCTCATGTTTCCAGTTCAGTACCACAAATAAGCCATTATTTTTCTCTTGATTTAACATACAGACTTATTTACTCCTTATGAATTCCTTAATTTGGTGTTAAATGAAACACAGATATTCTGGTACTAAAAATAGTTGTCTTTTTGAAAGGTGAGAGGTGAAAGAATCAAACCCAAGGCTGCTTCTTTGGGTCCATTAAATGGCTGTTCAATTTCACCAACATGGCTAGTTAATGTCTATTTTTTTCCAGGCTAAATTTCAAAAGGTCTTTACAGAATTTTTCTGCAATCTCCTACATTATGGTTCTCTCTAATATGACTGCTAATCAGATACTGCTTAATTAAAGTAACAAACACATGTGTCAAATATTTTCAAGAAAAATGTCTCAACAAGTCCCATAAAATTCATTTTAAAAACAAATTAATTTTAAAATACATTAAATAACCAAACATATCATCAGATGCCCTTTCCACTTTATACATTGCATGTTTACATAAAAATGCACTTGTTTATACACAATGACTTGGTCTCTTACTTTGCAACTTCTGTATTTTCTATTCATTGATTTAATTTCTTTTCCACTTTTATTTATTCTAATTTTTATAAGTTTTCATGGGTCATTTTAAAAAACTCATAACTTTTTTATTTTTGCATATTCACAACTGATACTTAGAATGTAGGCTGTAATTGCTCAACATTATCATACTTGCTTGTGGTGATATCAAATAGCATTGTCTCATTTGCAAAATGAGTACTTAAAAGAGAAATGCTATGGGAACAAATCAACTTTATTATAAAATGTTAATAGACTGGTAAGGTGGTATAGAATAAGCCTATTTCAACTCCCATAATAATATTTCTTCTTATATTCTCAAAGGAGATGGTTAAAAATGTATTGTTAAGATGTATGTGTAAAGGAAAAAATATCACATAGACATTAATATAAATCCCAATTTCTAAATCATAATTAAAAATTATATGTAATTGTATTTTCAATGTCTCTCCCAAGATATTTTCCATTATTCAATGAAGTAATAATAAAGATGAAAACACCAACAATTCCTCTTGAGTAACCCATCTGATTTATTATACATTTAAGTCAAGAATAAATTCTTCCTTCTGTATTGCTTCTCAGCTAAGTTACACAGATTCATAAGGAACATAGATCCACAGAACACCTAAATTATTTATTAGGAAAGAAACGAGATTTCCCTTGGTTTATGTTAAAATCTGTACTTCACAGTGATGTTTTTTTCAACTTGAATGCTATGTGAATGGCAACAGAAAATACAATCTGCCATTAAAATTATTAAATCTGCCCTCAAAAAATACTTAGTTTGAAATTAGCTCCCAGATAAAATTAATAAATTCTAGTAAACTTGATTATTAAATGTGCATGCTACAACATTAGGAAACCTAACATTTCCTGACAGGATTCTATTACTTTGATACATCAATGAAACTAAATACTTAATATCATTTAAATTCTGAAAGAAGGATGAATCATTCATTTCTATATTTCTAAGCATTATATGAGAAGAAAATTTCAGAGACATTCCATATTTTTCATGGGGTGCTAAGAAATTTAAAAAACATAAAATCTAAGCAAATTGCATTGTTTATAGAAGTTAACAATCCATCGTTCCTGTCAAGTTAGTTTTACTATCTTTCCTTTTTTTCTTTATTCATATGGACCCTCATTTTCCTCTAAAATATGATTCATGACAGCACACTGAGTGTTCTCTAAATCACTTAATTCAATTTTTTTGCCACTTTGCAGATTGAACTGTCTCACCTCTCATATTATTTAGTAAGGTATAAATAAAAAATATTTCTCTGCAGGTAGAGAATAGAATATTATAATCCCCATAAGTCATAGGTTTGGTTTCTAGCTTTGAGGACTAGGGTGCCAGAATATCTACTTTTAAAAAATGCATCACCTTAAGAAATGTGGGGTCACTTACCTTGGTAAAGTCAGTTTACCTCTTATCACCCATCGCCAAAAAATTTGACACTGAAAGAATTAAAAAATATTAATTAAATTCAAGAGTAAAAATATAAAAACTGATTATATTATAGTAAAACTAAATATCATATTGTTAAAGCCACATTAACACAGCTACAAGGTATTAAGACAAAATGCATTTCAAAGACATAATGATCATAGAATCTCCATAGATAGGCAAATTTGTACAAACTAATTTTCATTTATAATAGGAATGTAAATTCGGTAAATTTTTTAAAGGCACCAAAGAGGGTTAGAATGCATCAAGGATGGAAATAATTCCAATTAGAGTCTATGCTGACTTATTGCCTAAGCAGATATGATAAAAATAGAGATGGTCAAAAAATAATAAAATACTTAGGAATAAACTTAACCAAGGAGGTGAAAGACCTGTACTGTGCAAACTATAAAATGCCAATGAAAGAAATTGAAGACGACACAATTGGAAAGACATTTCATGTTCATGTGTTGGAAGAACAAATTTTGTTAAAATGTCCATACTACCCAAAGCAATCCACAGATTTACTGCAATCTGTACCAAAATACCAGTAGTATTTTTCACAGAATTACAACAAACAATCCTAAAATTAGTATGGAACCACAGAAGACCCCAAATAGCCAAAGCAATCTTGAAAAAGAACAAAACTGGAGGTATCATAATCCCAGATTTCAAGATATACTGTAAACCTGTAGTAATCAAAACGGTATGGTATTGGCACAAAAACAGACACATAGGTCAATGAAACAATAGAAATCCCACAAATGAATCCACACCTATATGGTTAATTAATCTTCAACAAAGGAGGCAAGAATATGCAATGAGAAAAAGTTTCTTCAATTATGGTGATAGGAAAACTGGACAGCTACATGCAAAAGAGTGAAACTGGACCACTTCCTTACACCATATACAAAAATAAACTCAAAACATATTAAGGACCTAAATGTGAGACCTGAAACCATAAAATCCTAGAAGAGAACATACGTAGTAATTTCTCTGGCATGGGCTGCAACAACATTTTTCTAGGTATGTCTCCTGAGGAAAGGGAAAAAAAGCAAAATAAACTATTGGGACTACATCAAAGTTAAAAGCTTCTGCACAGCAAAGGAAACAACCAATAATACTAAAAGACAGCCAACCAAATGAGAGAAGATATTTAAAAATGACATATCCAATGAAAGGTTATTACCCCAAATTTATCAAGAACTTACACACTCAACAACCAAAAAACAAATAGTCCGGGCAGAAGACATGAACAGATATTTCTCCAAAGAAGACATGCAGATGGTCAACAGACACATGAAAAGTGCTCAACATCAGTCATCATCAGGGAAATGCAGATCAAAACTACAATGAGATATCACCTCACACCTGTCAGAATGGCTAAAATAAAAAATGCAAGAAGGAAAAGTGTTTGGTAAGGATGTGGAGAAAAAGGTACCCTCATCCATTGTTGGTGGGAATGCAAACTGGTGGAGCCACTGTGGAAGACAGTATAGAAGGTTCTTCAAAAAATTAAAAATAGAATTATGCTATGGTTCAACAATTCCACTCCTGGGGGTTACCTAAAGAATACAAAAACATTAATTTGAAGAAGTATATGCACCCCTATGTTTATAGCAGCATTATTTACAATAGCCAAATTATGGAAGCAGCCCGTGTTCACTGCTAGATGAATGGATGAAGAAGATGTAGTATATATATACACACATATACAAACATACACATACAATGAAATATTACTTGGCCATAAAAAAGAATGAAATCTTGCCATTTGCATCAGCATAGATGGATGTAAAGAGTATAATGCTAAAGGAAATAAAGCAGACAGAGAAAGACAAATACCATATGATTTCACTCAAAAATATGAACAATGGAAAAAAGAGACAAACCAAGAAACAGACTCTTAACTATAGAGAACTGATGGTTACCAGAGGGGAGGTTGTTGGAGTGATGGGTAAAATAGGTGAAGGGGATTAATAGTGCTCCTCATGATAAGGAGCACTGAGTAATGTATAGAATTGTTGAATCACTATATTGTACACAATGAAACTAATACCTTATGTTTACTATACTGGAATTAAAAAAAAAAAGAGGGATGGTCATATTTATTGTAGCTTTAAAAAACAAAATATACATAACATGGGGATTGGCAAACTTCTTATCTAAAGAGACAGTAAATATTTTAGGCTTCACAGGCATGCAGTATCTTTCTCAACTACTCAATTCTATGTATGTGAAGGCCTAAGTTCGGGTGTGCAATTAAACTTTATTGACAAAA
Source organism: Leptonychotes weddellii (assembly GCF_054177405.1). NCBI lineage: Eukaryota > Metazoa > Chordata > Mammalia > Carnivora > Phocidae > Leptonychotes > Leptonychotes weddellii. Next base: position 53,753,170 of record NC_138379.1, read on the forward strand.
TCAGCCAGTTGGCAAGTATTTGGCCCCAGGCCACAGTTTGCTGACTCCTGAAAAAACATATTGAGTATTCCAACTCAGGAATATCAATCCTAACACATGACAGACAAATGAAATATAGAGAATTACTGGGACTGAATAATTAGAGCCCTTAGCTTCAGAATAAACTATGTGATTTAAAATCATCCTATAAAAAACCTGCAGAGGTCCCAGGCCCATATGATGAAATAGGAGACTCAGAATAATTATTTCTAATATTTATAGTAAATATTAAAAATACATTATAAATACAAGGTAGATACCTTATCTAAAACGTCTATAGTAGACATTTAATCTAAAATAGACTAAAAATATGATAGTAAATAGGAAATCTCATATTTTTAAAAGAATAAAGACAATTATTTGTTGATTTTTATGCATACCCTTTAAAAAATATGTTAAGTAAGAGAAGATTCCTGGGACCTCACTTTTGCTTATAGATTAGGGAATTCAAATACTAAATTAGAAAGAATAACAGATTGGAATTAGCCAGACAGAATCATAAGGCCCACTTTACAGTCCTTAGAAATGAGATGAAAAGATGAAAGTATTGTTCCAGATAAAGGTCTGATGTCAGTCTGGAAGGGAGTTGTGAGGGGCTGCCTATAATAGTTTCATTATTTGATCATTAGTTAACCAATATGCAATACTGCTAAAAACAAGAGAAGAGACTAAATTGCAAACATAAAAAGGTATTTAGTGCCTGGTGGGCTCAGTCGCTTAAGTGTCCGACTCCTGATTTCGGCTCAGGTCATGATCTCACCGTCGAGCCCCATGTTTAGCTCCACATTGGGCATGAAGCCTGCTTAAGAGTCTCTCTCTCTCCCTCTCCTCCTGCCCCTTCCCTCTCACTCCCTCTCTAAAAATAAATAAAGAAACAAACAAACAAATAAATAAAATGTTAAGAAAACCACAATTGGGTATTCAGGAAGACATTAATTTTACTGTTTTGGGCGATATGAGATCAACTTCAAATTGGGAAATGGATTATGCAGAAGAGAAACAATTATATTTGTGACAGGTTAGCAATAAGAATTTTCTACTATTATTTCACAGTTAGAACTGTTACTTATTCATTTTTGAGTTTCTGAAAGAACTTAAAATTCATTTCAATATTTAGTGAACACCTACTCCAAACCACACACAAATAACCTACTTCTACTTCATGTGACTATCTTCCATTTTGAATGGCTAGATCATCCTAGCAATTTTACCTTTATCAAAAAATGATTCTACTTCTCAGAGCAAAAGAGTATTTAGGAAACATCTCTGACAAATATAAATGGTGGATACCTTGCTCTCTTCACTCATTTAACTCCCAATTACAGACCCAACGTGTCTTCCCAAAATCCATTTGGTGGATTCTTAACCCCTAGTACCTCATATTGTGACTGTACTTGGAGACATGGCATTTATAGAGGTGATTAAAATTAAATGAGATCATTAGAGTGGGCTCTGATCCAATATGACTGGTGTGCTTATAAGGATAAACTCAGAGACAAACATGAACATACACAGAGGACCATCTGAAGACATAGGGAGAAGAAAGCCAAAGAGACAGGCCTCAGAGAAAAACAAAACAGAAAACACCACCCTGCCAAAACCTTGATCTCACACTTCTGTTTCCTAAAACTGTGAGAAAGTAAAATTCTGTTTTCAAGGTAACTAGTCTGTGGTACTTTGTTATGTCAGCCTTAGTAAACTACTACACTTCCTCTCTCCCCTATAGTACCAATCAAGGAATGGCAGCAGTACAACAAACTAGCTAAAAGTCAACTTACTCACCCCTCTATTTCGTCCGGCTACAGTGACTAATAGCAATTACCAGAGTATGTCACATGCTTGGACTGAAGAAAGAATAACTGGCTACAGGTGGAGGAGGAAGGAGGAAGGCTCATTGTAAACAGTAGTTCTCCATTTTAAGAAAAGCTATAAATGGATGTAGAAAATGCAGTTGAAATCCATGTGGTCAGAAATTATACCTTTTCCCTCTTTTTGTACATTCCCAGTTATTGGCTGCATTCCAAAGGCCAGATGTTGGGATTCCAATTAACCATGAAACTGTCAAAATAAGGATTGTTTCCTGAGACCTTGACAGTCTGCTCATCATTTCAGAGAAAACTGAGGCTTTTAAACATTAATTTGCTCAAAGTCACAAAGGTAATGATTCGTAGATGTTGTGGTTCATTACAAACTCACATTGGTCCTTTTCCGAAGTTTATATACTATGGAAACCCTACCTCAGTGGGCAGTTTATTCATTGTTTCATCAAATGTTTATTGATTGCCTGCTATGTTCCAGAGACATTTCTTGTTATTTAGGATACAACAGTGAACAACACAGACTAAACCTACCTCCTTGAGTTTATATTCTAACACTGGGTGATGGACAGTAAACAATAATCATAAAAGGAAATTGCACTACATAATATGTTACAAGATTAAAAGTATTAGGCAGAAAAGAGAAAGTATAGCAGGATAAAGGGATTGGGGATAGCAGGGTGGAAGTTGACATGGACCGGGCGAGGAGGCAGTTTGCAATTTTAAATTGGGTATGCAAGGTAGGATCATTGACATTTGAGCAAATAATTGAAAGATACAAGGGAGCTAACTAGAAACCTATTTATGTAAAGATTGATCTAAAGAGAAAGTTCTACTATAGACCTTAAGCTTTAAGACTGGAGCCTGCCTTTTTTGAGAAACAGCAAGGCGACCAGTGTGACTGCTACAGTACAGTGAATGACGGAGAAAGTAGTAGGAGAGGAGTGAAGGCAAATAAGGGAAGGTGATGGTTCAGAGGGCCTTGCAGGCCACTGATTTTGCTCTAAGTATAATGCGGAGCCATCACAGGGTTTGTTGTTGTTTTTAAAGGAAAAAATATTTTTGGTACTTTTTCAAATCTAAATTCAAGTTAGTTAACATATAGTGTAGTATTGGTTTTAGGAGTAGATTTAGTGATTCATCACTTACATATAATACCCAGTGCTCATCACAACGAGTGCCCTCCTTCATGCCCATCACCCGTTTAGCCTATCCCCCTACCTACGTCCCTTCCATCAACCCTCAGGTTGTTCTCTATAGTTAAGAGTCTCTTACGATTTGTCTCCCTCTCAGTTTTTATTTTATTTTTTCTTTCCTTTCCCCTGTGGTCATCCATTTGGTTTCTTAAATTCCACATATGAGTGAAATCATATGATATTTGTCTTTCTCTGAGTGACTTATTTTGCTTATTATAACATACTCCAATTCCACCCACATTGATGCAAATGGCAAGAGTCCATTCTTTTTGATGACTGAGTAATATTCCATTATACATGCATGATGGTCCATTATATATATACACACATACATATGTATATACATTTACATATGTATGTGTGTGTATATATGGTCCATTACATACACATACATATATACACATATATATACATATATATATACACACCACATCTTTTTTATCCATTCATTAGTGGATAGACACTTGAGCTCTTTCCATAATTTGACTATTGTTGATAAAGCTGCTATAAACATTGGGGTGTATGGGCCCTTTTCAATTGGCATTTTTGTAATCTTTTGAATAAATACCTAGTAGTGCAATTGCTGGGTCACAGAGTAGTTGTATTTCAACCTTTTGAGGAACCTCCACATTGTTTTCCAGAGTGGCTGCCCCAGCTTGCATTCCCACCAACAGTGTAAGAGGGTTTCCGTTTCTCTACATCCTTGGCAACATCTGTTGTTTCCCAAGTTGTTAATTTTAGCCATTCTGACTGGTGTGAGGTGGTATTTGTGGTTTTGATATGTATTTCCCTGATGCCAAGTGATGTTGAGCAGTTTTTCATGTGTCTGATGGCCATTTGTATGTCTTCTTTGGAGAAATGTTTGTTCATGTCTTCTGCCCATTTCTTAACTGGATTATTTATTTTTTGGGTGTTGATTTTCATGAGTTCTTTATAGATTCTGGGTACTACCCCTTTATCCAATATGTCAGTTGCAAATATCTTCTCCCATTATGTAGGTTGCCTTTTAGTTTGGTTGTTGTTTCCTTCACTGTGCAGAAGCTTTTTATCTTGATGAGGTTCCAATAGTTTATTTATGCTTTTGTTTACCTTGCCTCTGAAGACTTGTCTAGTAAGAAGCTGCTGCAGCCAAGATCAAAGAGGTTGCTGCCTGTGTTGTCCTCTAGGATTTTGATAGTTTCATATCTCATATTTAGGTCTTTCATCCATTTTGAGTTTATTTTTATGTATGGTGTAAGAAAATGGTCCAGTTTCATTCTTCTGCATGTGGCTGTCCAATTTTCCCAACACCATTTGTTGAAGAAACTGTCTTTTTTCCATTGGATATTCTTTCCTGCTTTGTCAAAGATAGTTAACCATATAGTTGTGGGTCCGTTTCTGGGTTCTCTATTCTGTTCCCTGGTCTACATATCTGTTTTTGTGCCACTACCATACTGTCTTGATGATTGCAGCTTTGTAATACAATTTTAAGTCTGGGATTGTGATGCCTCCTACTTTGCTTTTCTTTTTCAGCATTACTTTGGCTATTCAGGGTCTTTTCTGGTTCCATACAAATTTTAGGATTGCTTGTTCTAGTTCTGTGAAAAATGCTAGTGTTATTTTGATGGGGATTGCACTGACTGTGTAGATTGCTTTGGATAGTATAGACATTTTAACAATATTTGTTCTTCCAATCCATGAGCATGGAATATTTTTGAATTTCTTTGTGTCTTCTTCAATTTCTTTCATAAGTATTCTATAGTTTTCAGCATACAGATCTTTTACCTATTTGGTTAGATTTATCCCTAGGTATCTTACAATGTTTGGTGCAATTATAAATGGGACCAATTCCTTAATTACCCTTTTACCTATTTGGTTAGATTTATTCCTAGGTATCTTACAGTGTTTGGTGCAATTGTAAATGGGACCAATTCCTTAATTACTCTTTTACCTATTTGGTTAGATTTATCCCTAGGTATGTTACAGTGTTTGGTGCAATTGTAAATGGGACCAATTCCTTAATTATTCTTTGTTCTGCTTCATTATTGGTGCATAGAAATGCAACAGATTTCTGTAAATTGATTTTATATCCTGCGACTTTGCTGAATTCATGTATGAGTTCTAGCAAGTTTTTAGTGGAGTCTCTCAGGTTTTCTACAGAGAATATCCTGTCATCTGTGAAGAGTGCAAGTTTTACTTCTTCCTGGCTGATTTGGGTGTCTTTTCTTTCTTTTTTGCTGCCTGATTGCTGAGGCTAGGACTTACAGTACTATACTGAACAAAAGTGGTGAGAGTGGACATCCCTGCCATGTTCCTGACCTTAGGGGAAAAGTTCTGTTTTTCCCCATTGAGAATGATATTAGTTGTGGGTCTTTCATGTTGAGATATATTCCTTCTATCCCTACTTTCTTGAGGGTTTTATCAAGAAATAGTGCTGTATTTTGTCAAATGCTTTTTATGTATCTATTGAGAGGATCATATGGTTCTTACCCTTTATTAATGTGGTATATCACATTGATTGATTTGTGGATATTGAACCACCCTTGTAGCCCAGGGATAAATCCCACTTGATCATGGTGAATAATCCTTTTAATGTGCTGTTGGATTAGAACAGCTAGTATCTTGGTGAGCATTTTTGCATCCATGTTCATCAGGGATGTTGGTCTGTAATTCTTCTTTTTAATGGGGTTTTGTTTGGTTTTAGAATCACAGTAATGCTGGTCTCATAGAATGAGTTTGGAAGTTTTCCTTCCATTCCTTTTTTTCTTTTTTTGGAACATTTCAGAAGAATAAGGATTAATTCTTCTTGGAAAGTATGGTAGAATTCCCCTGGGAAGTCATTTGGCCCTGGACTATTGTTTGTTGGGATATTTTTGATTACTGGCTCAAGTTCTTTGCTGGTTATGGGTCTGTTCAAATTTTCTGCTGCTCTAACATGAAATGTTCTGAATATATCTGTTAAGTCCATCTGGTCCAATGCATCATTCAAAGCCATCGTTAGCTTGTTGATCTTCTGCTTAGATGATGTGTCCATTGCTGCACATAGGGTGTTAACGTCCCCTACTCTTATTGTATTATTATCCACAAGTTTCTTTAAGTTAAGTTTGTTATTGATTTATATATTTGGCTGCTCCCAAGATGGGGGCATAAATATATATAATTGCTAGATTTTTTTTTTTAAGATTTCATTTATTTATTTGACAAAGAGAGAGAGCACAAGCAGGGGGAGTGACAAGCAGAGGCAGAGGGAGAAGCAGGCTCCCCGCAGAGCAGGGGGAGCCTGATGTGGGACTTGATCCCAGGACCCCAGGACCATGACCTGAGCCGAAGGCAGTCGCTTAACCAACTGAGCCACCCAGGCGCCCTAGATCTTCTTGTTGGATAGACTCCTTTATTATGATATAATGCCCTTCTTCATCTCTTATTAGTTATTAATTGTTTTATACATTTGGCTGCTCCCAAGTTGGGGGCATATTTACAATTGTTAGATTCTCTTTTTGGATAGACCCTTTATTATGATATAGTGCCCTTATTCATTTCTTATTACCATCTTTGGTTTAAATTCTAGTTTGTCTGATATAAGTATGGCTACTCCAGCTTTCTTTTGATGTCCATTACCATGATAGATGGTTCTCCCCACCCCCCTTTTTAATCTGGAAGTGTCTTTGGGTCCAAAAAGAGTCTATTTTAAGCAACATATTGATGGGTCTTGTTCTTTTTTTTTTTTTTAATTCATTCTGATACCCTATGTCTTTTGATTGGAGGATTCAGTCCATTTACATTTGGAGTAATTACTGATCCATATGAATTTAATGCCACTTTATTACCTGTAAAGTCACTGTTCCTGTAGATTGTCTCTGTTCCTTTCTAGTCTTTGTTGCTTTTGTTTTCTCTTTCCCACACAAAGAGTCCCCTTTGATATTTCCTGCAGGGCTGGTTTAGTGCTCATGAACTCTTAAGTTTTTGCTTTCTTGGAAACCCTTTATCTCTCCTTCTATTCTGAATGACAGTCTTGCTGGATATAGTATTCCTGGCTGCATATTTTTCCCATTTAGCACATTGAATATATCATGTCACTTGTTTCTGGCCTGCCAAGTTTCTGTGGACAGTCTTCTGCTAATCTTATGGGACTACCTTTATAGTAGTTAAGGACATTTTGTCCCCAGTTACTTTCAGAATTCTCTCTTTATCCTTGTATGTTCCAAGTTTCACTATGACATGTCTTACCGTTGACCTGTTTTTGTTGATTTTTAAGGGGAGTTCTCTGTGCCTCTTGGTTTTGAAGGCCTGTTTCCTTCCCCAGATTAGGGGAAGTACTCAGCCATAATTGGTTCAAATAAACCTTCTGCCCCTTTTTGCCACTCTTCTTCTGGAACTCCTATGATATGGATATCATTGCACTTTGTGGAATCGCTGAATTCCCTAAGTCTATATTTGTGATCTAATAGTTTTCTTTCCCTCTTCTTTTCAGCTTCATTATTTTTGATAACTTTATTTTTTTTTTAAAGATTTCATTTATTTATTTGACAGAGAGAGACACAGCGAGAGAGGGAACACAAGCAGGGGGAGTGGGAGAGGGAGAAGCAGGCTTCCCGCGGAGCAGGGAGCCCGATGTGGGGCTCGATCCCAGGATCCTGGGATCATGACCTGAGCCGAAGGCAGACGCTTAATGACTGAGCCACCCAGGCGCCCCTCGATAACTTTATCTTCTATATCACCTATTTGTTCCTCTGCTTCTTCCATCCTCATTCTGATTATATCCAGTCAGTTTTGCATCTCAGTTTTAGCTTTATTTTTACTTTGGCCTGACTAGTTTTTAGGTCTTTTATCTCTGCAGCAAGTTTCTCTGGTGTTTTCGATGCTTTCAAGCCTAGATAGTATTCTTATGACTGTTGTTCTAAATTCTTGTTCAGATATATTGCTTATATCTGTTTTGAGCAAATCCTCGGCTATGATTTCTTCTTGATCTTTCTTTTGGGAAGAATTTCTCCATCTTGTCATTATGTCTAGATTTCTGTCTTTTTTGTGTTATGACAGTTTGTTATGTTTCCTGCTCATGAGAGTAATACTATATTAAGAAGGGGTCATACAGTGTCTAGGGTCTGACACTTCAGGAAGTGTTTCTGATGTGTGCTCTGTGCACTCTGCTATTATGTTTTGTCTGCTCTTTCCCACAGGTCAGTCCTCTGCAGAATTCCTCCTTGCTTGCAGTGGGGAGTGTTTGGACCTTCAACTAGATGTGCTTTGATTTGTTTGTTCAGATAATCCTAATTAAAAAAAAAAGCCTGATCCAAGAAAAAAAGAAAAGGAAAAAGAACAAAAAAAGCAAATAAAATCTACAATCCTAATTCAAAAGAAAAAGGAAAAAAAAAAAAAGGAAGAAAAGCCTGACCCAAAAAAAACAAGAAAAGGAAGCAAACAAACCTACAATTCAACAAAAAACTATAAGCCTGATTTCAAAGAAAAAAGAAAAACAATTAAAAAAAATTAAAGTTAAAAAAAAAAATCCTAGTCATATTTCCACCAGAACTGAAGCTAGTGCTTTGGAGCACTCTATGATTAGTAGAATTGGTACATGTGGGGAACCTGATTTGTGTTCTGAGCAAGAGGCCCACTATGCTGGCCCACAGTAAAATGCCCCTGCCAGGTGCAGGGGGAAGATTTGGTGTAAGTGACTCCAGTCTCCCCTGGAGGTACTGTCTTTCATTCTGAAGTCCCACCATGCTGGTGGAGGGGTGGGGTGAGGCATGGAAGATGATGTCACCCTGCCCTCTTGACCTCGGGGAGGGGAACTCAAGGCCACAGCTGCTCAAGAGGCCCTCACAGAGAAGCAAATAATCTACCCTCCTGTGTCCCAGACTTTTGTCAGATCCCTGCCCTCAAACGGTCTGTGCCCAGGCCATCAGCATACCTGGTGCCATAGTGCTCCTGTGTTTTATCTCTGGCTGGCAGTTGGGACTCAAAACTCCAAATCTAAAGGATCCATCAAAGTGCAGATCTGTCCCCTCCCCCGGAGGAGAGCCTTCCAGTGCTGAGCCCAGCAACATTCGGTCCCAGAAAAGCAGAAAAGAGGTGCCTGAAGTTGATGTGAAGCACAGCAAAAAGCTGTGACTAGGTAATCTGCCCTCTGTGCATACCTCTGTCCCCTGCTGTTGAACACCCACTCAGTCATGCCCAGTGGGTCCTTTGTCCTCAGAGAGGCAATATGCCCTCTTCCTAATGTACTCCAGGAAGGGGAATGTCCAGTGAAAGCCAGGGGATCAGCACACTGTGGCACCTTGCATGAACCCTACATGTTGCTCTCTCCTGCTCCTCCCTCTCTCCCTAACTTCTATGAAAAGGGCTCCCTCCCCAGAACTACCGCTTTTCTCTCTCCCAAATCATGTCTCCAAACCTCGCATCTGCCATGTTCTGTCCTTCCAATTGTGCAGATTGTTTTCTTAATCCTCAGATTGATTTCCTAGTTGTTCAAAATTATTTGATATTGATCTAGCAGTGTTCAAAGGATGAGACAAGCCCAGGATCCCCCCACTACTCAGGCATCTCAACTCCTTCCCTCCAATCACAGGGTTTTGACCAAAAATTAATTCTTATTAAGAGGAATCCTTGGGCTGCTATATTGAGCATAGACCTGGGTTTTAGTCAAAGTGTAAGCAGGGAGAGGAGTTAGGAATTTACCGCAGTAATCCTCAAGAAAGATGGTCGTGGCTTGAACCATGGTAGCAGCGATGGAAATGATGAGAAACAACTGATTATTGATATATTTTAAAGATATGAGCAATGTGAAGATACCCTGGCATATTAGATATGGGTTCAGAGAGAAAGAGGTGAAGAAACTTATTGTGTTAATATGTGAGCTATTTTCATTAAGGTTTCTCTTTTATATAATACATGTTGCATGGTGTGATAAAGCATGAACTTTGAAGAAAGGCAAATGGGAGTTGATTTCTGGCCCTACTGTGTATTAGACATGTCTTTCAACAAAATAGTGCTGTGTTTAAGAGCTCAAGTCTGAAGTCTTATGATCCTTTATGTGAAAGCTGGCTCTTTCGCTTACCAACTTTGACCAATTTACTTTGACCCTCTAATCCTCAGTATCCTCATTATATCATTGGGATAATAAACATAATTACCAGAGAAAGGGAGAGACAAAGACGGAGGGGAGGGAGAAAGAATGTATTACATCTGTTCAGGCCTATTGAGCAGTATCAGCTCAGTGCCAAACATATAGCAGGAGTGTTAGATTGAATTAGTTACTCCAATGCCTCCTCCCTCCCCATACCACACCACTTGCCATGTAATTTTGTACTTGCTCCTTCTAAAGAGGAAGAGTGTATTTCCTTACTTCTTAACTTTGGGTTGATCCCTGTGTCTTACTTTGGCCTGTAGAATGAGGCAGAAGTGACAGTGTGATGATTCTAAGTCTAGTCCTTAAAAGGCTTTGTGTATTTCTGCTTTTCCTTTTGCACCTCTCTCCTGGATTCCCCTGGAAATGAGGGCATTCTGGGACAGAGCACATTCTTCAGATCCTTGACCTGCAGCTGGAAACAGAGCAGCTTCAGCTGCCTCACTCTGAAGCAGAGCTGTCCAGAGACCAGAGGAACCCCAACCAACCTCAAGACATGTGAGTAAAAACCAACAGTTGGTTTTTTCAGTCACTGAGTTGGGGATGCTTTGTTGCACAGTTATAGCTCAGTGATACAGTAGTCATTGAATAATCCTAGCTTATTTCCTTAACATTTTGATTAAAACAAAAACCAAACAACCTATCTGTCAACTGAATCATCTTCTTTTGCTATATTGCTTTTAATACTTTAATGCTGAGAGCAAATTGGGAGTTAAGACACAGGCCAAATTCTACAAAACAAAATACCAAATTCTACATTACACCATTCTAAGAGTCACTTAACTCCTCCCTCTTAAAGTTATAGAATACGTTAGAGAGTTTGGTAAGTGCTAGAAAGCTTCAAATGGACTTGCCAGCCAGAGCCAGTGAGTTTGAGCAACATCCCTGAATATATCAGAGCACGCTCTCTTACTCACTGTAAATACAATAGGGGATTGAGCTGCTTCAAGCCAATTCTTTCCAAATGAAATATGCCTAAAAGAAAAGATAAAACATTCTCTAGTGTGTTGGGGGTGTACATTGCTCTCACTGAGGCTATTACTATATTTTAAATAATTTTTAAATGATATATACAGAGAGAGAATGTGTCTATCCTCATTATTTTTGGATTCTGTGTTTACAAATTTGTGTACTAGCTAAAATATATATGTAATCCCAAATCAATGTATGTGAGACTTTCAGTCATTTGTAGACATGTGCAGAGTGGTGAGAATTTTGAGTCACCTGGTGACTTGTGAGCTTTTTCCCAGCTAAGGTTGAACAATGCACTTTCTGCTTTGTTTCAGCACTCATACTGGAAACAAGTGTGTCCTTTTCATGGTCTATTTAGTGCCATGTTTTCTCATTTTTGTGCTTTTTATTGGTGATTTCACTGTTTAAAATGGCCCCCAAGTGTAGTGCTAAAGTACTATCAAGGCTGTGATGTGCCTTATGGAGAAAATACGTACATTAAATAAGCTTTGTTCAGGCATGAGTTACAGTGATAGTAACTGTGAGTTAGTGTTAATGAATCAACAATATATAATAAGGGGTCTTCACACATAAAACAAGGTTATACGTTGATCAGTGGACAAAAATGTTGTGACCAGAGGTTCATAGAACTGGACACTATATTTTTGCTAGGAGCAGTGGTTTAGTATTTGCTAGTATAATATTTGTGGTAACTATAGAACAAAACTGCAGCAAATAGTGGGAATTGACCATGTGTACATGTGTATTTGCATGTGTATATATATATTCATATACCTGCATATCTCCCTATATTGACCAGATGTCTCTCTTAGAATAGCATTTTAATGATACCCCCCAATAGTTTCAATCCCCATACAATTCTTTACAGAAAGAAGCCATTGTAAGGCAAGCCTAGGACCTGTCATGAAAAGATGGTGAAAGACAATTTTCCTAAGTGTATTAGTCATTCAGGTCTTCATCTTTTTAACTTCTTGGGTTGTAACACTTAAATGAGATTATTACCATGAGATTCAGTGGGAGAAAAAAAGCTGAATGACTATCTGTCCCAAACTTACTTATAAAGCAACATGTCAAAAAGAGTTAAACATCTCATTAAAATAAGGATTATGAAAAGATTTAATGAGAATTATCAAGGGCAAGAGCTTATCCCTAAAATAACCATTTCTTCACTGGATTCCCGTCTTTTTGAACTGAAAGCATTTTCTATGTATCTCATTATTACATGTAAACTCTATTGCAAAAATCTTATTACTTTTGTCTTTGATCTCTCAATCCCTAGCCCAGTGTCTGCCACACAGTGCATGTCGTGAAAAATTATGGAATATTTAAGTGTCACCATACGACACCAGAGCTTCACATACATTTTATATGCATATAGATGTGTGCATATAATTTGTGATATTTAAAAGGTAACATTAATCTCAGTATAAATGACCCCAAACCAAATACTTTACCTCACATTCTTAAGGAGTTTCTTTTCAAAATTTATCTCCATCTAAGATCAGACCAGTTGTTGGAGGAGGTCACTGAGAGGGCATGACTGCTGATCGACCTGTGAGCTGGACCCAGAAAATCAGAGGCTCCTCACCCCCCTCTCTTGTCCTTGGAATGTATGTTCCGCCCACTGTTCCCACAGGTGGAGTCGTTATAAGGATGCAGCCTTGAGAGAGTAATGTGTTGTTGAGACCATCTGGAGGTTATACATGACTGAACCTAATTAAGGCCTCTATAGAAACCTCTTGAGGTTCTCTCAGGTGGGTCGAGAGATCTACTTGTCTTGTGGCCACCCAAAACAAGCCTCCCATGTGAGTTCTCTTGTTTTTTAAACCTGCCTGCTACCAGTCTGCAGTGGCCTGCCTCTTTCTTTGGTCTTTTCCTTGCCCTTTGTGTGGGGGGCTGTTTTGCAAACCAACAGCAGTGTAGTGGAAAGAGCATGATCTTTATTAAACGGGGGTTTACATTCCGGTTCTACCATTTAGTCATTGTGGAACATCCAAAAAGCTACAAAACTTTTCTCATCTTCAGCTTCTTTATATATGAAATGGGTGGTAGAATAAAACTAATCGAGAGAGCTATGGAAATTGTGCCAGATCTTACATGTGAAGCTGTCTGCATATAGTATCCACTTTATACATGCTCGTATTTTTTTTCCCTAAGGTCTTACTTATGTGCATATCTTCAAATAGTTCAATGATAAATTTACTTCTCACAGAGATGATCGTTGCTGTTGTTTTAATTTTCAGAAATGTAGGAATCTGGATTGCAGCTGGAGGGCTGTGAATTATCAAAAAAAAGTTTCTGCTATAGGCAATAATTTTAATGTTAATTAACTCCATCTGGAAGGAAAAACAGGTGTTGAAATTGATCACTTAAGTACAGAAAGCAGAGGCTGTTTACTAAACTCTCCCTAAATTAATTTGGCTGAGCTTGTGGTTAAATTGCTTTCAAGTCACTTTTCTATAAATGCCTTATACCAAATGCTGAAATTGGAAGAAGAAGTAGACCAAGCAGATTTTAATGAAATGTAGCAAATTGGACTGAAAGGTCACCTAAAAATAAAAATTATATTTTAAAAATGAAAAAAAAAAGGGACGCCTGGGTGGCTCAGTCAGTTAAGTGGCTGCCTTCGGCCCGGGTCATGATCCCAGGATCCTGGGATCGAGTCCCGCATCGGACTCCTTGCTCAGCAGGGAGCCTGCTTCTCCCTCTCTCTCCCTCTGCTTGTGCTCTCTCTGTCAAATAAATAAAATCTTAAAAAAAAATGAAAAAAAATGCAACAGCTTTGCTTTAATAGCAGGTGGAATTTGAGCAAAAACCTACAGCATTTCTCATGTGTTGTTCACAAATCACCTGAAACAAATCAAAGTTCATGCACTAGAAAAAATAGAGTCCTCTACTCTCTACCAGAACAATTGAGTCAGATGTGCCAGGAAGTTCCAGGAATCAGCATTTAACAAGTCAGGTAATTTTTATTCTCACTAAAACTTAAGAATCATTGTCCTAAGTGTGAAGAGACACCAAATCGCACAATAGTGATTCAGGGTCCTAGAAAGATGACAGATTAGTATCATGATTGTCTGAGAAAGTGAAACATAACATTGAAACTTGGAAAATATCAGTAAACAAATCTACATTTACCATTTAAGAAAATGCTGACAAAATGATAGTGTTCATTCAATTTCTTTGCCTTCTATCATCACCTAACTCCTCAACAGAAGGCCCAGGTTCCTGAAACTTCTTTCCAAGGCCTTGCATAATCTGATTTGATTGTCCATTCCACTCCAAGGTGCAGTCTCAAACCAGCAGCATCATATCACCCATACTTACAGAATCAGAAGTTCTGGGGACAGAGCCCAGAAATGTGTGTTTTAGCAAGGTCTCCAGATGATTCTGATGCAGACTAGAGTTTGAACACTATGCACCCTTCTTGGTTCATCATGATTCATCAGACTTCAGTCTGCTGTTATGAACACAGCATTAGGGATGACACTACTGTGGGAAATATAACTGGGTCTCTTGTTTCCATTGCTAGACAGGGTACAAGATTTAGTTGTAAAATGAATAAGATCTGGGATCTAATGTACAGCATTATGCCTGCAGTTAACAATACTGTATTGTATACTTGAAAGTTTCTATGAGATTCGAGCTTTAATGTTCTCACCATAACAAAAACAAAATGGTAGTTATGTGAGGTAAAGGTTTCCCACCTTACTGTGGGAAACATTTCACAAAATAGCATGTATCAAATCATTACATAGTACACCTTAAACTTACACAATGGTATATGTTGATTATATCTCAAAACTAGAAAAAAAGGAGAAAATTGCATGGAAAAAAGTTTTTGATAGAACCTGCTAATGTCTCCAACTATGAAAGAACCAACACTTACTGAGTATTTACTACATGTTACTCTCTCTTCTGAGTGTTTTGCATTTATTATCCAATTAATCCTCACTACAGTCTAAGGATACAGGTTTGATTATTATCACTACTTCACACAATGACACTGCAACACAGGAAGGTCAAGCAACACCACCAAAGCCACATGGCAACTAAGGGATGGAATCAGAAATTGAACTCATTCTGTCTTTGGAGTTCACATTCTTCACCACTCTACAAACTGCTTTCAGGAAATGTGAGCAATTCTCATACACTACCTAAAGAATTCTTAGCCCTGATTGAGACAAAGATAATGCTCAAACCTGAGAAAAGAGTTGGATTTTAAAGAGCATAAGACAGTATTTTTACACTAGGGTAAATTTGTTCCTAATATCCTACCTTTTTTTAATTATCTCAAAGCCTGCCTATCTTGAGGTTTCTATTAAAACAGACTTTATCAGAAAGGCCTTTCATCTGTGTGAACTTGAAGCAAAACACAGTGTATCAGAGCCTCAGTTTCCCTATGTATAGACTGAAGATAACAGTATTATCTAACCATAGAGAAATAGTATGAAATGAGGGAATAGATGTAAAAGTGCATTTTAAACTTTAAAACTTTAATTATATGCTTGCAATGTGGTGTCACAGTATTTTTTATACTGAAGGTTTCAGAATTTATTGTTTAGAGACTGTCTCCTTTCACTGACCTTTTATACCACAATTAGCGCTGTCTATATAGACTGCACAAAGTGCTTTTTTTTTTTAAGTAACTCATTCATCAAATCTCAACCCTCACCCTCCACCTCATAGTAGAACATTTTTCAAACTTTCCCTACTGTAAGAGTAACCAATGTGCTTTTTAAAATGTCATATTCCTCAATTTCATAAAATCCATCTATGAAAAACCCACAGCGAATATCATCCTCAATGGGGAAAAGCTGAGAGCCTTTCCCTTAATATCAGGAACACAACAAGAATACCCACTCTTGCCACTATTGTTCAGTATAGTACTAGAAGTCCTAGCAACAGCAATCAGACAACAAAAAGAAATAAAAGGTATTCAGATTGGCAAAGAAGTCACACTCTCTCTTCGCAGATGATGTGATACTTTATGTGGAAAATCCAAAAGACTCCACCCCCAAATTACTAGAACTCATCCAGCAATTCAGTAATGTGGCAGGATATAAAATCAATGCACAGAAATCAGTTGCTTTCTTATACACTAACAATGCAACTGTAGAAAGAGAAATTAGAGAATTGATTCCATTTACAATAGCACCAAAAACCATAAGATACCTCGGAATAAACCTAACCAAAGAGGTAAATGATCTATACTCTAGGAACTACAGAACAGTCATGACAGAAATTGAAGATGACACAAAAGGATGGAAAAACTTACCATGCTCATGGATCAGAAGAATAAGCATTGTTAAAACGTCTAT
>NC_138379.1:53770119-53802471 GCF_054177405.1 Leptonychotes weddellii
TTTAAAAAAAGACCATATAGTGAGCAGTTGGTAGAACTGGAATTTATACCAATTTTCTCTCACTCCACAGTCTGTACTTTATTTACTTCATCGTATTTTCAGAAATATAAAACAAATCCCAGGAACAAGGCTGACCACAATCACTGTTTGTATTTTTATGCCATCATGTACTCTTTCAGTCATGTGCTCATACAGCACCATTTGTTGTTAAACAATCATGTGAATTATTAAGAATTCAATTGCTGGGTCATAGGGTATTTACCCCAAAGATACAGATGTAGTGAAAAGAAGGGGGGCACATGCACCCCAATGTTCATAGCAGCAATGTCCACAATAGCCAAACTGTGGAAGGGGCCGAGATGCCCTTCAACAGATGAATGAATAAAGAAAATGTGGTTCATATATACAATGGAATATTACTTAGCCATCAGAAAGGATGAATACCCACCATTTGCATCGACATGGATGGAACTGGAGGGGATTATGTTAGTGAAATAAGTCAAGCACAGAAAGACAATTATCATATGGTTTCACCCATATGTGGAACATAAGGAATAACATAGAGGACTTCAGGAGAAGAAAGGGAAAACTGAAGGGGGGAAAATCAGAGGGGGAGATGAACCATGAGATACTATGGATTCTGGGAAACAAACTGAGGGTTTCAGAGGGGTGGGGGGATAGGTTTGCTTGGTGATGGGTATTAAGGAGGGCATGTATTGCAATGAGCACTGGATGTTATATGCAAATAATGAATCATGGAACACTACATCAAAAACTAATGAAGTACTGTATGGTGACTAACATAACATAATAAAAAAAAATAAGAATCCAATCACTGTGAAAGCAGAAAGGTAACCAACATTTGCTCAGTTCCCACAAAATGCCGTAACTGCTGAAAGAGTTTCCTTATACATTGTTTTCTGTACTCTTCGCAATAACCCTTGGAGATAAAGACATAAAATGACTTTCATGTGACTCTCACATAAGCAAAGGAGAACTCAGAAAATAATAACTCTCTCAGGCCAATAGCCAATAGATGAGAGAGTTGCCATACAGATGGAGGTCTATGCAACTTTAAACCCTTATTCTGCCACATGATACCAAGCTCTTTCTCTAGGAGTGATAAATATCCTTTTTTGGGGAACAAATGCATAGTGAGGATTATACTGCAGTAAACCCTGGACCTTCTATTGCCAATTCTGGGACTCTGCACACCATGGGGAAGTTTTTCATGTTTGTTTTATATAACTTACTTAAAAAATAATAGACCCCTGACAAACTTATAAGTAGTAGATAAATAAGTTCTGGAAATCTAATGTAGATCACAGTGATCATTGTCAACAATACTATATTATAACCTTCTAAGTTGCTAACAGATTAGATCTTAATTGTCCTCATCACAAAAAAAGAAGTGACAATTATGTGACAGAGGTGTTAGATAATGCTACTGCGGCAATCATATTATAATACATAAATGCATCAAATCAATACATTGCACACCTTAAACTTATACGGTGTTATATGTCAATTACATCTCAATTTAAAAAAAGAAAAAAATACACTGACCCCTTAACACAGCCAAATGCCTTACAAAGAGAAGTGGTTAAGGAATTGGCTGATTGGACAAGAAATTCTCAGCACTAGAAATGATTAACATTTATAATATATTTATTCATGTATTTTCTTTTTCATTCTTTAGAGTGTTTATGTATCCAAGCAAAATATTAAGTACTAAGAACATAGCAATGGCCAGCACTATTTTGGTATCCATTCTCAGGGAGGTCATCCTCTGTGGCACTGGATCCCAAATCCAGCTTGGCATCAGGATAATCGGGGATATTTGTTGTTGTTTTTTTTTTTTAAGATTTATTTATTTATTTTAGAGAGCGAGAATGAGAAAGAGAGAGAGAGAGTACATGAGGGGGGGATGGTCAGAGGGAGAAGCAGGCTCCTCGCTGAGCAGGGAACCCAATGCAGGACTCAATATCAGGACTCCGGGATCATGACCTGAGCCAAAGGCAGTCGCTTAACCAACTGAGCCACCCAGGCGCCCAGGATAATCAGGGATATTTGTAAAAGTACAGCTTTTCAAGTCCTATAATTGAGTTAGAATCTTTGGAATATCAACATAACTATATTTAATAATGGTCATAGAGTGGATTTTGGTATTAACTATGACTTGAAGCATTTGCATTGTGTCATTTTAGGCTAATCTGGAAATACATTTCCTAGAATTACCTTCCATCCATGGTTCCTGCTTAGCTTGGTACGCAACATATTTTGCATGAGAGCTGGAAGGCAGAAGTAAAGCAGCAATTGTCTTATTTTTATACTCAGAAAGTCAGTGTAGGGCATGAAGTCCTGTGGCAGCTCCCACACCTAAGATTTATATGCAAGCAGGTTTACCTTGGTGATGTGGGACAATAGCGAGGCCCAAAGAATCTTGATTCCCTGCTAAGTTTCTTCCATTTTCTCTGAATCCTTGGTCTGGGGCATATTTTACTCTGTGATGAAAGCCAACCAACTATCATCTTTGGGAGGATACCCCCAATATTTAAATTGGAACTTTGGAGGTGGGTAAGAGACCCAAAAGTTTCAGTTCATCCTTGCAGGTTCCAGTTTAACCTAAAGATTCCAACTGTTCTTATTTCTGCCACATCACGTAATTCTGTTCTCAGGTATCAGCACTAAACATAAACAAAAGTTTTGCACAGATTGTATGACTATCTCCCACAGGTGCCTTATGTCAAATATTTATAATAAATTTTTATATGTATTGGCATTTATGTAAATATATGTACATATGTGTATGCATATATGTATCTTTATACAAACACATACATGTGTGCTTATGTATATACATAGATATGGATATAAATGTGTAAGTATATACAAACACATACACACACACACAAACATATAAACATATACACATCTGTTTGTCCATCTGATCAAAAACATCCTAGTGGTTCTGCTTTTCTGACAACCTTGAATGATACAGAATTTGATATTGAGAGTGATCCCAGAGAAATGGAACTTCAATAATGAGTTGCCTGAATTGGTTCTGGATTCTCTGGAGTTAGTTCCCTGATCTGATTAAGGACATTAATACTCTTTCCAGTGGTAAGTGGGACACTAGCAGTAACTGTGGCAATACAGTTTAAAAATATCTCCTGTAGACCCCAGTGATAAATTGCATAGAGAAGGCAACCCTTTGTGTCACCCAGTATTTGAGGCCTTAAAACATGTTTAGTAAAAGTAAATAAGATAACTGAATGGATTGATTACTTCTAAGTGCTTTTTGGAGAACTTGGGGGGAATGTGATGACCTCAAGGCTTTAAATTTCCAGTTAAAAGTTCATGTAAGGAATATAAAAACTTCTGTGATAGCCCTAAAATAAACCCTTATATCCCATAGCTGCAGAACACAGATTTTTGAAAACCAAACTAAGTCTCATCTTCTAGGCAGCTAAATTACAATGCAAATTGAACTTCCAACTCCTCAGAATGTATTATATTAAAGTTTGGCTGTTAATTAGGAAGGATTATAACTGAAAATTAGGATGGAGACATATGGCAGATTTTCATAAACCTGGGAACAGTGAACATTAAATTCTATTGAGTATCATTTGTTGTAGAAGCAGCTCTTCCAGTGTCTGAGGGGGTTAGTCAGCTCTTGCCTCAAGAACATGTAATGGCTTCCCTTGAGGTCCTCAGCTAGCGAGGGGTTGCTGATCCTTTTCAAGACATATCACCAACACTCCTCATTGCTTGTAGACCTAAAACCAGTCTCAAAACCACATGGGCTCCCAATAGTGAGGTGCAAAGTTTGACCCCTAATAAGGCATGAAACATGTCATGATTAAATGTATGACTTTGACAATTTATATAAACAGAAACTGGGACAACATGTGTAGGAAAAGATCCTTTGGAGACAGAATTGAGGTAGAAGGAATTCAAAATTAAATTAGATCAAATTAATTTGGCTTGAACTATCATTTATTATGGGTTCACTGAACAGATATCTGGATTAAATATGTTAGATTGAGGGTTGGGAATAAACTCTTAACAGTTAAGTAAAATGTGGACCAAAAAGTCACCCACACTAAATAAAGTTGAAATACAGGAATTTCTTTGGTATATAGTGGAAGGTACTTAGGGAAACTGGAAAGCTATAGTATACTTATCATATAAGATCTTCTCACTCACCCCCTGAATATATCTCCTAGAAGAATCTGAAGGAGAGTTCTGTTATCATGACTGGGAAGTATATTTGTGAGGGGAGTTCCATCATCCTTTAAAAGCACTGAGATGTTCTCTATGAGCCAGAAATGACAGAAAAAAAACTGCTGACATTGATCTAAGATCCCTAAATGTAAGGCATAGTATCCTAGATGTCAGAAGCCAAGTTTTAGCACTTTGTTGCTGAAGCCAAGGTCAGTGTGGTTGCCAAAATGGGTAGCATAGCTGAAACACTTACCATAGTAAACTAAATCTCAGAGATGTTTTTCATTGACTAATAATGTTGCTCCAGAACTGAAAATATATGGATAGGCTTCTAAAGTAAATGATTTCTTTATTAGCACAGGCAGAAGAGCTCTAGGTCTGAGTTTATAATGGAGTTAAGGCCTGTCAACAAAATCTCAGACATGAGCCAGTTCCCAGACACAGATTCCCTTGGATGATAGGTAGAGAAAGTCTCTGCTATGCAACCAAAAATGTATACTGTAAATCTTCCTCCTAAACTTCCCCCCAAAGAAGCTTTCACCATTTATTGGTACACAGCAGTGAGGAAGACAAAACAGTATTCAGACTTCACAGAATTTCCAGATTACGGAATCTGAACTGACACGAATTCTTACAAACAGAGCCTCAATCATGGTTCCCCCAGTCAGAACAGAGATTTTTAGAGATAAAGTCTTTCAAGGAATTTGGGGTTGGTTCTGTCTCACATTGGCCACAGAGAGTCCCTGAACTCTTATTATATTTTTCCCCGAGATCTGGGATATTAAACTGGAGTAGACATATTTGCAAATGGAGAATTTCCACATTGGTTATCTGATCTATGGAGTGCAGTCTCTTATGATAGGGAGAACCAAGAGGAAAACTCTAGAACTGCCTCTGTCTACCAAAATAGTAAATTAAAAGCAATGCCACACTTTTTAATGGATTACAGAGATCACTGAACCATGCATGACTTGAAAAATGCAAGAATACTTATCTCCCTCATCTCCTTTCAACTCACCTTCCCGGCCTGTGCAGAACCAAGGTGGCTTATAAAATTAACATGTAGTGGCTACAATTGCAGCTGCTCTTCTAGATGCGATTTCATTATTAAAGTAAATCAATGCATCTTTTGGCACCTAGTATTAGATATTGATCTTTACATTCACCCTCTATATTTCTCCCCCACTTCTGGAGTTGCTAGTAAAGATCATCAGATGTTTACTTTCAGCCAGAAGACCAGTGATATGTCTTCACTATTATGCCTGGAGACTCTATCAAGGTCTCATCATTACTATTCCATAATCCAGTCTTTAGGGACTTGATCATCTTTCCATTCTATAGGACATATATCACACTGATGATGTCATACTGATTGGACTTAATGAGAAGGACATAGTTGCTACTGTAGGTTCATACCTGAAGGATGTGTGCCAGAGAGTGGAGAATTTTTTTTTTTTTCACAAAAACACAAAAACCTGCCAACTAAATAAAATTTCTAAGGGAACTGTGGTCTACTGGCTTGTTGAGATATATTTTCTGAGGTAAAAGAAATTGCTGCATCTGAACTTCCTACCATTAAGAAAGAGGCATGATACCTAATGTGTCACTTTGGATATTGGAGGCAAGATACTTCACTTGGACAGGCTGCTTTGATTTATTTACTGTGGAATGTGAAAAGCTATCAGTTTTGAGTGAGGCCCAGAACAGGAGAGATCTCTGCAAAAGGTCCAGGTCATGGTACAAACTGTTCTGCTCTTTGGGTTGTATGACTCAGCAGATCTGATAGTGGTATTGGAAGATAGGAATGCTATATGTATTTGGCAGGCTACAAAAGATGAATCATAACACATACCTTTATGATTTGGAACTAAGATATGCCACAATGCTCAGATAACTGTTCTACTTTTGAGTGGAAAGGTCCAGCTTTGTGCTAGACCTTAATACAGCCAGAATGCTTGACAATGAGTCACTAAGTTACCACGTAATCTGAATTGCCTATCATGATGTGGGTATTATTTGATCTATGAATCCATTAAGTTAATTATGCAAAGCATTCCATCAGCAAATGTAAATTTTATATATATGATTGGGCTCAAGCATATTGTGAAGTTACATGAGCAAGTGGCATAGATGACTATGGCTTGCATTCCTGTTATATACCTCCTTCCACCTGATCTGTACCTATGACCTCATGGTGAGTTTCCCTGTAGCCAACTGGCTGAAGAATAAGCAAAAATAAGGTCTGCTTTACAGATGGTTCTGAAAATATGATGGTACTACTGGAAAGTATATAGCTATAGAACTAAGGCTCTGCAACCTACCAGACACATTCAGGGGAAGGCTGGAAGAACAGTGGTAGACAAAAATTCGTCCAATGGGCAGAAATTCAAGCAGAAACTTGGTTGGTCATTTTGCCAGAGGGGTGTGTGTGTGTGTGTGTGTGTGTGTGTATAAAATCATGGGCTAATTATAGACAAAATTCTTCCAATGGGTGGAAATTCAAGCAGAAACTTGGTTGGTCACTTTGCCAGAGGTGTGTGTGTGTGTGTGTGTAAAATCATGGGCTAATAGTTTGGCTGAATGGTCAGAGCTTGGAAAGGACATGATTAGGAAAGCAGGGAAAAGAAGGCAGAGCTATGTAAACAGACCTCTCTGAACGGACACAGAATATGAAAGTATGTGTGTTGCATGTGAACGTTCACCAAAGACAGCCTTAGGAGAGGAGTATCTTAATAACTGGGTGGACATTAGGTCTGTAATCATTAGTTATGCTCTTTACCCAACTGCTTTAGTACTTTTTTGCAGTAGGTTAATAACAAAACATGCTCATGGCAGCAAGAATGGAGGTTATGCACAGTCTCAGCAAGATGGACTTCCACTCACAAATTATGATCTGGTTACAGCTACTGCTGATTGCCCAATGAATCAACAGCAGAGACCAAAACTGAGAACCCCCTCCCCCATATGCCATCACTCCTGGTGGGATCAGCCACATGGCATCAGGTTAGTTAGATAAGCTCACTTCCATCAAGGAAGAAGAGCTTTATTCTCACTGGAAGATGCTTAAGCTGGTTACAGATTTACCTTCCCTACCACTGTGTTTGCTAAAATTACCATCTATTTTGATTTATAGGATGTCTAATCTACTGTCATGATATTCCATACAGCATTGCTCTTGACCATGGAACTCATTTTATAGGGAACAAGATGTGGCAATAAGCTCATTCTCATAGGATCCACTTGTTTTACCATGATCACAAGCACCTTAAGACAGCTAGTTTAGTAGAGTGATAAAAATGCTTTTTTTTTTTTTTTAAAGATTTTATTTATTTATTTGACAGAGAGAGACACAGCGAGAGAGGGAACACAAGCAGGGGGAGAGGGAGAGGGAGAAGCAGGCTTCCCGCGGAGCAGGGAGCCCGATGCGGGGCTCGATCCCAGGACCCTGAGATCACGACCTGAGCCGAAGGCAGACGCCCAACGACTGAGCCACCCAGGAGCCCCGATAAAATGCCTTTTGAAGACTGAATTACAGACCTAGGAGACAACACCTTGTAGGCGTGGGGTAATGTCCTCTAGGCTGTGGCACATATCCTAAATCAGTGACCAAGAATTCATAACCTAAGGGGAATAATAATGAAAAGGTAATTAGAACTTATGATACTACATACCCCAGGAATATACACACTAACTCATATTTCCAGCTGACCGGTGATGTACATTCTGAGTTTCAAACTATCAGGACAGAGACAGAATTTCCCTGAATTGGGGAATCTGGATTGTCCTGTATGGAGAGTAAATGTTCCCTGTTCTAAAAATATAACACAAATAAGTGAGTATTATTATATCAAATAATTATCTCACTTAATTATACATCAGGAAAGGTAGTCTCCTTGAAAGAAAATGGCTCCAATATGTAATTTTAAAGAAAAAAATAGAATAGTAATGTTTACTATGATGACCATCCATCCAGGCATTTAAAACGCTCAAGTGAATCACATGAGGAAAAATTCACCAATCTCCAGCATCATCCAAAGTTATTACAAACACAACTGGGAAATATATCATAGTGTCAATTCTCATTATGTTACATATTGGGAAATTATGTCTAAATTATTCACTGGAGCTTGAAAAATTAAATAGCCACATGGACCATGGGCTTGCTCATCAGTCCATAAAAAGAAGAAAAAGGAGAAACACTATATTTTTGGCCTCAGTGCTTTGTGTAATCTGCTGTTTGCATTATTTTAATTATTGATGAGCTAACTCATAGGATTTTCCTAGCACTTTTGAGTAAAAGAACCTGAAATCTAGTGTTGGGTAAATAGAGGGGCAGAAGCCATAGCCTATGTCCAGTATGACAACAAGGATCCCCACTCCAATTCCAAGCCCAGACTTTCCCCAAACTGTCCTGGTTTTGTGAGAGGCCTGCTCAGTGGGGAAAACTGATTGGCCATGATATTATAGTACATTAAAACTCTGGAAACTTTGTGGTACTTGTTCAATTACTTATATTTAGTAACTGTTATACGTGACATGTTTGCTAAATACCACTTGTCAGTGCCTTTTGCAAATTCTTATAGGAAAGGAATAATTAATTAGAAGAGAAATATTTAAAGGATGAATTGTCTATGAATGATGGAGATGCCCACAGGCTGAGTAACTGCAATTTTTTCCCTCCGATGTCTCTGCAGTCCTGAGTAACCAAAGCACACAAGACCTATGCTTAATCCTGTGTTCTGTGACCTGTTAGCTGGTGACTTTGGGCAAGGTACTCAACCGTTGTAAGTCTCGGTTTCCTGAACCACATAATGGCATTATAATATTGATCCCTTGCAATGTATCTATGAGAACTTCATGTGCAACTTGTAAAATCCTGACTCTGAAATGCTGTGTGGAGCATGCTAAGTACTCAATAAATGGTAGTTATAATTATCTTATAGGGTATCCAAATTTACAAATTAAACACTGTCATGATATGTTACATTTTGAACAAGAAAAAAAAACACTAATTCTACACCATTTTTTACTTGTAAATAAAAATAGGAAGTGACAAGTAGCTGCTAGAATCTGTGCAGATAGGGTTCACAAATTCTTCGGAATGATTGTTTGCCTCTTTTTTCCCAACTTGAAAACAAAGGTAATCTGTTTTCCAAGTTGTTTTGCTACACCCCACCCCCCAATCTTTAACAGTGCCTTATTTACTTGTTTTCTGATGATTTCCTGCTGCTTTTCTCATCAGGTTGTCTCATCTGGAACCGAACATAGGCACTACAGGCCCTAATTAAGGCTAGCTAAAGTACCTCTTGCTTTTCTGTTTATCCAGTCTGCTAGCAATCAAGAGAAATGACCCTGCTACGGCAGGCTCAGCCACAGCTCAGCTGCATTACTGAAAGGGGACACTGTATCCACGTCAGACGTGAGGCCCAAATGATACCAGATAAGAATGAAAAATGACAGAATCTCTCACATGACAAATTATGTCTCTTAATAGTAAAGGGCCAGTTAGAAAGCATTTAGGAAAACGACAGAGAAAATATCTAGTAGGAATTGGGAAAAGAGTGCCCTTTGAAAGTAAAAATAAAAGTAACTCCCTGTTATATAATTTCCCACACCACAGCCTTCCATACAACTCTACAATCCAATCAAACTTGAAGGAAGATTATTTAATTGTGATGGATTTATGTCCTATTTTACCAAGAAATGAGTTAAGATGGTTAATGTGGTTTTTCTTAAACTCTAAGAGATTTTGTTTTGAGTCATTGCTTGGACACACTCTGTTTTCTTTTTCTAGTTAATGAGAACTGTCTATTGAGTTGTGTGCCCTTCAGAACCAACACGTAGACCGCTATAGCAAGGTACTTGGTCTGCACCACTTGGATCCCATCAAAACCAGCCATCCCCTGCTTGTCCTTCCTTGGTAAGCCTGTGCAGTGACACCTGCCAGACAGCGTCTGCTGCAGTGGCAATGTCTTCTGAAGAGTTGCTGCAGTGACATTTTCTACTTCTCCAGGGGCATGTGTCCTCCTCACCTTTAATTCTCTGTCACACTATTTTATCCTTCCCTACGATCAATGGAATCCCCAGTGACAGGATCACAAGGGTATTTCCCTGGCTGGTTCATACCCTTTGTTACTAAGTGGTGGAGGGAGGAAGAATGGGTGTTGGATCCAGACAGGCCTGTATTCACCTCCAGTCTATGTGGGGTCCGGGCAAGTCCCAATTTTTTAATCTTCACGCTATCTATCATCTGAGTTTTTGTTTTAAGACAACATTACATAAACACTCTAGAATGGTTGGGGATGAAGGGATAAAATAAATATAAAGTACCTATAATGCCTGATATGTAGAGGGCACATAACATAATTTTTCTTTGTTTTAAATTATATTTAATTAGGGGATATGGAAATTGTATCTTTCAGATACCTTCCAACTTTACAACCAATCATAACCTCCTAAAGGGCAGGGCTCTAGTTCCTAATTTCTGTCTAGCCACCCATGACTCTTCATTCTAACAGACTCAGTCCCTGCTGCTCTATCAAAAGCTACATATCTACTGCCATTGTCATTCCCTTTCACACTGAAGGACAAGGCAGGGTTGCAAGCCCCCAGAACAATGTCAAATCATATTGCTTTGAAATCAGAAAATGCCATTGTGCCTCTTTCAAGAGTTTTACTTTTGCTTAGAATAAACCTCATCCTCACGGGCATTAATTTTCTGGTTCTTATGGATCTTTTCCTTCTCATCTTCAGCTAGTCCCCACTACTCTGAGACACTCATATCTACCGCAATCCTGCAGTCTGTCTGTATTTGTTTCTCACTGTGTCTAGAAGACTCTTCCAAAACCTCTTTACAACCTACTCCTCAAGACTCAGATCAAAGATTGCCACCCCAAGAAACCTTTCCTTAGTGATTCAGGCTGTGAGGTCTTTCTTGCTCTGCATTCTCAAAGTCAGCCTCATTCTATTTTTTTTTAAAGATTTTATTTATTTATTTGACAGAGAGAGACACAGCGAGAGAGGGAACACAAGCAGGGGGAGTGGGAGAGGGAGAAGCAGGCTTCCCACAGAGTAGGGAGCCCGATGCGGGGCTCGATCCCAGGACCCTGGGATCATGACCTGAGCCGAAGGCAGATGCTTAACGACTGAGCCACCCAGGCGCCCCATGTCAGCCTCATTCTAGCCCAGAACCATACCTACTAGAGAGTCACTTAATACACATTTCTTAAATTACTTAATGAGCAATAGCAAAAGAGGGGCTGGTGGATCACCAATGTTACGACTCTAGAGGGTGATAAAGTTGAGTTGAAGATCAGGTCTACATGAAGCCAAAACCCAATCTGTCAATAATCTACTATACTGTCCACCACTGTTCCTATGGATGATAGCTTCCAGACTGTCCCTAATACACTACAATATTAATGCTCTAAAAGGGATACCCTAGCAGCTTAGAGAAATGCAGGTAGCGAGTGATTGAAACATTTCTGGGGAGAACTTTAAGCTTCAGGGGACTTGAAGTCATTAACTGGAGTTTGATTAACATGGCAAATATCTGGTACAATGCACACAAACACAGTGGGGCAAGGAATGCAGCATGGTCACACACATATCATGCACATTCAGAACGCTGTGCACTGAGACACTTCGAAAAGGTGAGAGCAGAGGATGCCTATCACATGTAATCACCATGATAACTGTATAACTTGGGGCATTAAATTTCATTGATAAATTAGTTCATTCAACCATGGTAAGATAATTTTTTGAAAATAGTTTCTGTCTTGTTCTAGTTGCTGTGGGAATAAGAAAGATAAAGTTTTCCCTCATTTCGCCCACTTGCCCTAGTGACTCTCTGGGTTCTTTCATCAAAGAGAGGCTGGAATATGGTTTAATATCTTGTTTTTCTTAGTGCACTCTAAAGGTCATCACTCCCTGTGCCTTACATGGCCCAGGCCTTTGTTTAGCTAGGTATGTTGCCTGGCAATTTGGAAAAGACAAAATTGCCACACAACCAGCGGGTAGAAGGTTGTCTCCCCATTACCTGGGAACACTGAGTATTATGTGTTTTTGGAGGTGCTCTCTGGGCATCACTGGCATACAGCACCCCAAGGGAAGTTGAAACTTGAAGTCAATCGATTCCATAGATGTTTTAGAGACTAGCACTCAGTAGGTATCCATGTCCAGCATAGGAAGAGGAAAACAGCACAACTTTCAATAGCCCATGTGAAGGAAAAAGCCCAAATGCCGGCATCTATAATTAATTTAAAATCAATGGGCACTTCTTTGGCTTTTCTGAACTGTGAGAACCCAGGATTTTCTGTATGTTCCCAGGGAAGGATTTCTTGATCCTCCTTTTATCCTTGAATAACTGAGATCAGACTTCCAGGCAACCCTAAAATGTGAAAATAACTCCTTGTATAATTGTATATGGGGGGGAACATAGAAATTTGTCATTTCCTGCAACCTGAGTGTGTTAGTATATATTTATATTGATTATGCACTTATTTAACAATTCTTCATTAATCACCAAAAAGTTTTAGGCATTCTACAGCATACGGGGATAAAATAATGATCCGGGCATAGTTCCTTATTTTAAAGGGCCCAGGGTACTAGCATGACAAAGCTAACTGGCAGATACAGGATGGTGCAGAATACTTGACACTACAGTAAGTATATGCAATCAATTTTAAAGGATCATAAAAGAGAGACTACTGATTTGCTCTTTCAGGATCAGGGAAGACTTCCTGGAAAGAGAGAACAGCTAAGCTGTATTCAAACAGCTCAGAAACAACGCAAGTTTGGTCAGGTCAACAAACGTTGAGGGGAATGGGCCCAGAATGATTAAGTAGCTAGTGCATTAAGTAGCAAATGACAGATCTGCAGTCCAAATCCTGTGCTGTTTCTACTAATGCAGCTATTAGGAGAAGGCTTTTGTCTAATGAAAACAGGAGTGGGTCCACCAAACAAAATTAAAAGAAAAGCAGACTTCAGCTACTGAGGCCAACATAGAACTCCATCTTGAGGCCCCATTTGAGGCCCCATCTCCAGAAACAGATGAACTGGCCAGATGTACACAGTTAGTCTGCTACCTTACTGGTTCAATAATTCTCATTATAGTGATTGCAATCAAATGTTGGTAAAATCTGAGGCTCAGAGCCTCTCTTTCCCCCTTTAATTCCATGACATGAAACAGAGCTGCAATTGAATCTCCAGACTAGAGAGGAAATGCTACTTCCTCTCTGGATGGACCCCTGCCGATACCATTGACTAGAAGACACTAAGACGAAAAGGGAAGTATTAGTAAGTCCCTAGGCTTAACATGTGTATTATACAAAACACACAGGAATGGCACACACCAGAGGGTAATACGTGCCGTGTGGCAGCAGCAGGAAGAGCAGCACCAGAGACAGCTGTGGAACAGCCACCATGAATTTGCATGAGATGTAATTTTATCAGATAGATGGCCCTATTTGACTAATCATAGCAACTGGTGGGAAACAATATTTGCATAGAACATATCTTTTCTGTCCTAGCATCCATTGGTATGTGAGACACAGTCAACAAAAAGCAGTTAGCAAATGGGCATCAGGCACATAAAAGGTTTATGTTGTTTTTATGAACAAAATTGCTGTTTACAAATATCACACAGCAGGTTCTCTGTTTTATGGACAGAAATAAGTCACTCTGAAGCTATAAAGGTCCAAAGAAATGGGTTTGCTTATATCCATCCCATTTTAAATTATGAGAAGCCTACGCCACTACCCCAGAGGCTTCCACCTTTCCTGGCCATGCCTTGAATATTCACACACACTAACCAAATGATGAATCCTAGCTGGGGAGGCTTGCAGCTACAGTTCATTTACAGCATGTTAGCTAAATGTCATTATTCTTTGCAAAGTGCAGGCAAACAGAGAAGCTTCTACAGCAGGAAAAACCTGACTCTTCATTTTTCCAGAAGGGGTATGGTTCAGTCCATTTCAAGGGGACAGGAGAACAAAGACTGTAAGCAAATAAAAAGTAATTCCTACTCTAAAGCACTTTGGAAACAATCTTCCCAGACACAGTTTAAATTTTTTTTTCAAAAGGAATTTAAAACATAAACTTCTTTTTTTCAATTTGCCTATTTTAACATTCTTTATTCTCTTTCACTTGAAACAATCAACTACTTCATTTGGAAAGTGAGATTGGCTTGCAAACTTATTATCATCATTAATGTAATAGGAAAGGGAAGATTTCCTCCTCTGCCCAATTAGTAAAGGTATAGGACTTCTTGTTTGAAATGGCAACCAAGCACCGACTTTGTCTTTTCATCTATAGTAGCATTTCTCTGACCACCAGAAAATGTTACTA
The DNA here is from genome assembly GCF_054177405.1 of Leptonychotes weddellii. Classification (NCBI taxonomy): domain Eukaryota; kingdom Metazoa; phylum Chordata; class Mammalia; order Carnivora; family Phocidae; genus Leptonychotes; species Leptonychotes weddellii. Next base: position 53,784,694 of record NC_138379.1, read on the forward strand.
CAGCAAGAACAAAGAGAAGAAAGTCCTAACAGAGCTGAAAAGGAAAACAAAAAGAAACATTTATTGATTTTTTAAAAATTTTAGAATTAATGGATAATTATGCAAATAAAACCTAACAATTATAGAATGGAATATAAACATCATATCATCCTAAGATTTTAAGAATAAGCTGGAAGAAAAGAGAAAGGACAGAATTGAGGGTAAATGTGAACTTTTTAAATTGGATCATCAATAACTGGACTATGTTAATTTAAGCTATAATGTTAATCATTAAAGAAAAGAACTAAATAGAGGGGAGACTTTTTTCACTTTATATCCATTTGTATTGTTCTAAAGATTTTGCTCCATATGCATATATGTTCCTCTATAAATTAAAACATGAGCTAGTGGGGTGCCTGAGTGGCTCAGTCATTGAGCGTCTGCCTTCGGCTCAGGTCATGATCCCGAGGTCCTGGGATTGAGCCCCACTTTGGGCTCCCTGCTCAACCGGGAACCTGCTTTTCCCTCTCCCTTTGCCTGCCACTCCCCCTGCTTGTGCTCTCTCTCTCTGTCAAATAAATAAATAAACAAACCATGAGCCAGCTAGCATATATATTATGATTCCAACTATTTTAAAGAAAAAGAAAATACAATTTACTTAATATGCATAAAATATAGTTGAACTAAAGGCAATAACTATAATTGGAAGAAGGACTGATGGGGCCAGGAGAGCAGCAGAGGGAATGCAGAAGCACTTCACTGGGTTTATGGTATCTGCTTCCGAGACAAAGCTGAGAGTTTTACTCTCTTTGGTAAGTGAACAAATTTGTCTCTCCTGAGGAATGCTTGTGTGAGATTTTTAAAAGAGCCTGTGTGGCCTACTCAGGGCACAGTGCATTGCATGGGGGATCCACTGTTCACATCCTAGTATCCCCACCCATAGTGCATGCTTCAGCCCCTTGCTTCTGGGGTTGCCTCAGCCTGGAGACCATGCCTTTTGTTCAGTGTCACCTACAACCAAGAGAAACTCACCTCTTCTTTGTCTTTATCAGATCAAATGGGGGTTGTTCAGCATGCTTCACTGAAGCCATCTCTCTGCCCTGGGCCCATTTTTCACATCCTCTGCACATTCACCCATCTCAGATGAGCAAACACAGACTAAGCAGGGACCCACCCTGGACCTGTGAAATCAGTGTGCTGGTTGTGGACATCCTCAATCTCATGACTGATTCTCTTAGAGACCACTTCACTTGGATATAGGGAGAAGAAAGCCTCTCACAAGGAACACGGCATTTTGTGCAAGTTCAACACTCTTCTACCCTATGGCATCTCCCTTCAAAGTCCTTTTCTTGTAATCGAGGAAATGGCAATGTCTTGTAATAGAATTAGTTCTGCCCTTGTGTCTCCCCAAAAGCTGGCCTTGGTGAATTGGCCTCAACTGTAGGTGACTCCTTGACTTTTGGATGTGGTTTGCCTTTGACCTCAGCTCAGCCCTGGGAGAATGAGAAAACTCCCTGTCTATGCATCTGCTTATCATGAGAGCTCAGTCCAGCAGCTATTACAGTATTCTAATTCAGAGATGCTAAGACTGAATTAGGAATGGATAGTAGCATGGAGGTTATAGAAGAAATTCAAGTGACATTTATGAGATAAAATAAGCAGGACCATGTGGATAAATCTAATGCAGAAGAGGGTAAATGGAATGAGAAAGGGAAAGGATCAAGGGGGTTTCCAAGGTTTTTGACTTGAGTAGCTCCCTAGATCACCAGCTGAGAAGGCAAATGCAGGAGGACAGATTTGGGGCAGTAAGATGACCAGACTTTGAGGAAAACTTCAGTTTGACATATCTGTAGTACACCCTGAAGAAAACACTGAGCAGATAATTGATCTGAAACTCAAGGTGAGCGATCAGAGCTGGAGTCTTATATGGGAAGTCATATGTATACTTTTGGCGAATAGGAGGACCACAGGGAAAGAAGAGGAAAACTTATTTTCAGTGAAAGGAAAAAAAAGAGTCTTAATTATTTGGGGATAGGAAGTTGTGTTTTACAAGTGAAGGAGTAAATAAAGGATGGGATTTCTTGAAGATTTAAACTCAAACTAATGTGGCCAGTTATTCAAGGATCTAGTATTTCTACCAATAGCAGTGAGTTAGATGGTAGATAAAGTTCTATGGAAGTAGCTGCTGAAAGGTTGCCAAACACCCCTCTCTGGCATCTTACCAAAACAGAGAAGAGGACAAGATGGTATGGAAAACATGACTTCTGACTTCAGATAAATTAAAAACTTCATATACGCTCTGTTTCAAATGTTATTAAGGAAACCATTTCCAGCTTGGAACCTAAAAATACTATTTTCTTTTTTTTAAAGATTTTATTTATTTATTTGACAGAGAGAGAGAGAGAGAAAGAACAAGCAGGGGGAGAAGCAGACTCCCCACTGAATAGGGAACCCATTGCAGGACTCGATCCCAGGACCCCGGGATCATGACCTGAGCTGAAGACAGATGCTTAACCCACTGAGCCATCCAGGTGTCCCTAAAAATGCTATTTTCTTGATCCCTTTGGCTGGGCCACTGAAATGCATCCTGCTCATACCAAGACAAACTTAGTGACAGAGTTAAGCCATGGTGTTGTCCTAGTTAATGATTATAGGTAGGAAATTCCATTAGAAAATGAGAATTTCATTGCTATTCATGCAGCAACCTCAGGGCCAAAACAACTGAATGAGGCTTGTAATATCTCAGGCATAATATTCTAGTAGCTGAAAACGCTGATATCACACGACCATTTTTAGCACTTCTAATCCATAGATCAATAAATTATTACTCTGTCATATTGCATCGCAGGAGATGCACAGAAAATAAATTGATTTTATGATTACTCAATTTAGTCATTATCAAATACAGGTACAGTGTGATTCTTTTTGCTAATTCAAATGCCATCTTAATTTTCTTTTTTGTAGAATGTAGACATTCAATCAATAAATATCTGTTTGTTTGCCAACATTTCTCCCTACTCCCTCCTCCATTCTACCCTCCATAGCCCTCTGTATATCTAGCAACTAGAATGTATCTGGATTACAGTAGGACAGAGAAAGAAGCCAAGATATGAAGTTCACAATTCAGTTGAGAAATAAGATTAACAAAGTTAAAAAATGAGGAGTTACCGGCATCAAATTCCACCATCTAGACTGTAAATATGCTAGAGAAGCCATTCAGGGAAGCAAGTGATCAATAGACTGTAAGAAGTAGTAGTGCCCTACCTGGAGTGTGAGCTAAGTTTTAAAGCATGGAAAGGATTTGAATAGGCAAAGAAGAGGTGAAAGAAATTGAAGAAGACACAACTAAATGGAAGGATATTCCGTGTTTATGGATTGGAAGAATTAATGTGAAAATGTTCATATTACCCAAAGCAATCTATAGATTCAGTGCAATCCCTATCAAAATTCCAGTGGCATTTTCCACAGAATGAGAATAAACCACAAACCACCCCAAAAAGATAAAGCAATCTTGAGAAAGAAGAACAACACTGGAGGCTACATACTACATGATTTCAAAATATATTACAAACCTATACTAATCAAAACAGTATGGTATTGGCATAAAAACAGACAGGTCAATGGAACAGGATAAAGGGCCCAAAAATAAAGCCCTTCCTAAAGAGTCAACTAATTTACAACAAAAGAGGCAAACATATATTATGGGGAAAGGGCAGTCTCTTCAATAAATGGTGCTGGGAAAATGGGACAGCCACATAAAAAAGAATGAAACTGCTCAACTGTCTTACACAATGCACACAAATTAACTCAAAATGGATTAAAGACATGAATGTAACACCTGAAACCACAAACTCCAAGGAGAAAACATAAGCAGTAAGCTCCTTGACATTGGTCTTAGAAATCTTTTTTTTTTCCAGATTTGACACCAAAAGCAAAGCAAACAAAAGCAAAAATAGACAAGTAGGACTACATCAAACTAAAAACTTCTACATAGCAAAGGAAACCATTAATAAAATGAATATGCAAACTACTGAATGGGAGAAAATGTTTGCAAATCATATCTGATAAGATGTTAATATCATATATATACAAAGAATTCATACAACTCAATAGCAAAAAAGCGAGCAGTCAATGAAAAAATGAACAGAATATCTAAACAGACATTTCTCAAAAAAAGACATACAGATGGCCAATGGGTACATGAAAAGATGTTCAAAATTACTAATCATCAGGGAAATGCACATCAAAACCACAATGAGATACCATCTCATCTCTGTTTGAATGGCTATTATCAAAAGCACAAAAAATAGCAAGGTTGGTGAGGATGTGGAGAAAGAGAACCTTTGTACTCTGTTGATGAGACTATACATTGGTAGCCACTATGGAAAAGAGTATGGAGATTCCTCAAAAAAATTAAAAATAGAACTACCATATGATATAGCAATCCTACTTCTGGGTATTTATACAAAGAGAACAAAAACACTAATTTGAAAAGATACATGCACCCCCATGTTCACTGCAGCACTGTTTACAATAGCCAAGATATGACATAACTTCAGTGCCCATTGATGGATGAATGAACAAAGAAAATGTGGTATATCTATTTATACACACACACATAGACATAAACACAATGGACTATTATTCAGGCATAAAAAGAATAAAATCTTGCCACTTGTGTAAACATGGATATACCTTGAGAGCATTATGCTGAGTGAAATAAATTAGATAGACAAATTCTTCATGATCTCATTTATATGTGGAATCTAATATAAAAAAAATATACCAAACTAATAGTTACAGAGAACAGATTGGTGGCTGTCAGACATAGGGGGCAGGAGCTGGGCAAAATGTGTAGTGGGAGTCAAAGGGCACAAAGTTCTAGTTATAAATAGGCCCTGGGGATGCAATGTATGGCATAGCAACTATAGTTAATATACTATATTGCTTATTTGAAAATTGCTGAGAGTAAATCTTAAAAATTCCCAACACACACACAATCTGTAACTATGTTTGGTGATGGATATTAACTATCTTATTGTGGTGATCGTTTTACAATATATACAAATGTCAAATCACTGTGTTGCACTCCTGAAACTAATATAGTGCTGTATGTCTATTACACATCAATAAAAAACATTTTCATAAACTATTCATGGACATAAAAAATGAGTAGTGCATAACTCAGTCAATTGTTTAAAAAAAATACTGAGCATCTGCCACGGGCTAGCATTGGGCAAACCTGAGACCGAATAGATGAATAAGGCATAGCCATTTCAGGACAACTCACAGCATATTAACTTAATAGATACGTGAAAAATTTAATTGCAACCTGACTTGTATATTATATAGGCTTATACAAATCTAAAAGGAGTGATTTATTGTATCTGGAGAAACTGAAAAGATTTCACAGAGATTACATTTCAACTGGGCTTTAAAAAGAGTATTGATTTGTTCATTAATTAATGAATATTCATTCACTGATCTATGCTTTCATTCAGCATCTACTATACCCCAGGCATGCTTTGGACAAGAAAGATTAAGACTTTTATTTTTTAAGTTTTTATTTAAATTCCAGTTAGTTAACATGCAGTGTAATATTAGTTTCAGGTCTACAATTTAATGATTCAGCACTTACATACTCCTTAATCCCCATGGCATATGGAACCCATACCCCCACCCACCTGTCCTCTGGGAACCATCAGTTTGTCCTCAATAATTAAGAGTCTGTTTCTTGGTTTGACTATCTCTATTTTTTCCCCTATGCTCATTTGTTTTGTTTCTTAAATTCCACATATGAGTGGAATAGTCTTGATTCTGAAGAAGATCACAGAAACAAAAAGAAAATTCAGATACCAAACAAGTGAAGAATGCAGGTCATATAAAGAGAGAAACATGAATATCAGAGGAAAAAATGGCATCTGGTTAATCGTAAAGGATGAATAGTGATTATTTACCAGGCCTAGGGTGTTGGGAGAAATAAGAGAATGGATTGTCTTTATGTGATTAAGAACACAAAGTTAGGAACGATGACATAACTGGATAGAAATGCCTGGATGCAATGGAGCAGAGTGAAAGATTAAGGCTAGAAAGGAATTGTTGGCCTAATTTTAAAGGTCCTATAATGTCATGTCAAGGAGGTTGAATTCAAAGGAATGGCCTAAGCCATTTTTTGTTTGCTCTTCTGTTTGTTTGCTTTTCAGATAGGCATGGTGGCAGTTTGAAAAATGAATTGAGTTTCACAGCAATAAGGGAACTAAAGGATATCTTTTTAGGTACCCATATGTAGACTAACTAGGACTAAGTGTTTATTCTCTATACATCTGTTCACAACTCTCTCAGGAGCTTCCCAGGTGTAATCTTATCTGAAACTGGCCCTTGAATTCAGAGGGCATGGAGAGATCAAAGAAAGAGGCAAGCCACTCTGTTGGTAGGTGACAGTTTAAACAAGCAAAGGGAACATACACGTAAGGCTTGTCGTGGTCAGCAACAAGATAAATGGATCCCTGCACCTGCCCACTAAATCCTAAAAGTTTATAAAGAGGCCCTAACTGAGTTATGTATATCATGCAGGTGTTTTCAACACCCCATCACCATCTCAAGGCCATGTCCTTGGAACAGCCTCTAGGAGTGGGAAAGGCAAAGGGAACCCACATTCCAAGGACAGGGGAATGGATAAGGAGACCCCAAATGCCCAAGTCCAGTTCACAGATCAATCTGTGGTCATGCTTTTTTTTTTTTTTTTTAATTCCAGTGTAGTTAACATGCAGTGCTATATTAGCTTCAGGTGTACAATATAGTGATCCAACAGTTCCATGTATTACTCAGTGCTCATCAAGACAAGTTCACTCCTAATCTTCACCTATTTCACCCATCCCCCACCACCTCCCCTCTAGTAACCATCTATTCTTTATAGTTAGGAGTCTGTTTTTTGGTTTGTCTCTTTTTCCCTTTGTTCATTTGTTTTGTTTCTTAAATCCCACATATGAGTGAAATGATATGATATTTGTCTTTCTCTAACTGGCTGATTTTGCTTAGCCTAATACTTTTTTTTTTTTAAAGATTTTATTTATTTATTTGAGAGAGAGAGAGAGAATGAGAGAGAGAGCATGAGAGGGGGGAGGGTCAGAGGGAGAAGCAGACTCCCCGCCGAGCAGGGAGCCCCATGTGGGACTCGATCCCGGGACTCCAGGATCATGACCTGAGCCGAAGGCAGTTGCTCAACCAACTGAGCCACCCAGGCGCCCTAGCCTAATACTTTATGGATCCATCCATTTTGTTGCAGATGGAAAGATTTCATTCTTTTTTGTGGCTAAATAATATACCACATATATATATATATATATATCATATCTTCTTTATCCATTCATCTCTTGCTAGATACTTGGGCTGCTTCCATATCATGGCTATTGTAAAATATGCTGCAATAGGGTGCATATGTCCCTGGGAATTAGTGTTTTTGTATTCTTTGGGTAAATACCCAGTAGTGCAATTCCTGGATTGCAGGGTAGTTCTAGTTTTAATTTTTTGAGGAAACTTCATATTGCCTTCCACAGTGGCTGCACCAATTTGCATTCCCATCAACAGTGCATGAGGGTACTTTTTTCTCCACGTCCTCACCAACAGTTGTTTCTTGTGTTTTGATTTTAGCCACTCTGGCAGACGTGAGGTGATATCTCATTGTAGTTTTGATTTGCATTTCTCTGATGATGAGTGATGTTGAGCATCTTTTCATGTGTGTGTTGACCATCTGAATGTCTTCTTTGGAGAAATGTTTGTTCATGTCTTCTGCCCAATTGGATTGTATGGTTTTTGGGTGTTGAGTTTACAAGTTCTTTATATATTTTGGATACTAAGTCTTTATCAGATATGTCATTTGCAAATATTTTCTTCCATTCAGTAGGTTGTCTTTTAGCTTTGTTGGTTGTTTCTTTTGCTATGCAGTATTTTTTATTTTATTTTATTTTATTTTTATATTGTCCCAATAGTTTATTTTTGCTTTTGTTTCCCTTGCCCCAGGAAACATATCTAGAAAGATATTACTATGATCAATGTCAGAGAAATTACTGCCTTTGTTCTCTTCTAGGATTTTTATGGCTTCAGGTCTCATTTAGGTCCTTAATACATTTTGAGTTTTATTTTTGTGTATGGTGTAAAAAATGTGGTCCACTGTCATTCTTTTGCATATAGCTGCCCAGTTTTCCCAACATTTGTTTAAGAGACTGCCTTTTTCCCATAGCATATTCTTGCCTCCTTTGTCAAAGATTAATTGACCATATAATTGTGGGTTAATGTCCTGGCTTTCCATTCTATTCCATTAATCTATGTGTCTATTTTTGTGCCAGTATCATATTTTTTATTAGTACAGTTTTATAATATAACTTGAGGTCTGGAATTGTGATGCCTCCAGCTTTGCTTTTCTTTTTCAAGGTTGCTTTGGCTATTTGGGGTCTTTTGTGGTTCCATACAAATTTTAGGACTGTTTGTTCTTGTTCTGTGAAAAATGCTGTTGGTATTTTGTTAGGGATTGCATTGAATGTGTAGATTGCTTTGGGCAGTATAGACATTTTAACAATATATGTTCTTCCAGCCCATGAGCATGGAATGTCTTTCCATTTCTTTGTGTCATCTTCAATCTCCTTCATCAGTGTTTTGTAGTTTTCAGAGAACAGGTCTTTCACCTCTTTGGTTAGGTTTATTCCTAGGAATTTCATTATTTTTGATGCAATTGTAAATGGTATTGTTTTCTTAATTTCTCTTTTGCTCCTTCATTACTAGTGTATAGAAATGCAATGGATTTCTGTACATTCATTTTGTATCCTCTGACTTTACTGAATTTGTTTATTAGTTCTGGTAGTTTTTTCTTGGAGTCTTAAGGGTTTCTATATATAGTATTATGTCATCTGCAAATAGTGAAAGTTTCACTTCTTTCTTACCAATTTGGATGCCTTTTCTTTTTGTTTTCTGATTGCTGTGGCTAGAACTTCTAGTACTATATTGAATAAAAGTGGCAAGTGTGGATAACCTTTTCTTGTTCCTGGCAGTCATGTATTTTTGATGACATTCTCCAGTGATATCATACTGGACCCTATCTCATGGAAACTGATAGCTTAAAGTTATAAAATATGAAAATGCAGCAAACGAATAGGCACAATATAAATACAATTTTAAAGGGACTGCATAGTACACTGAAGAGAAAAATGTTTTAAAAAATGTTAGTAAATTCCAAATAATCAAAAAATATACAGATTAGATAGGTGTTGTCTATATACCAAGTATTAAATGCAGCCATTTTTTCTACCCATGGAAATGTATGTTTTTAGACATAATAAAAGTGATTTTCCTTAACAAGGCACTTGTGATTAAGACCTTTTTGACTTCTCATTTCCCCTTAATTATAATTGGTGAGAATGATAAGTAATAATGGTCCAAGTTGCACTTATCTGGAAAGCCATCAGTTCATCAGAAGAATGACATTGGGATGCCTGTGTAGCTCAGTTAGTTAAGTGTCTGCCTCCAGCTCAGGTCATGACCCCAGAGTCCTAGGATCGAGTCCCACATCAGGTTCCTTGCTCAGCAGGGAGCCTGCTTCTCCCTCTGCCCCTTGCTCGTGCTCTCTCTCTCTCGCTGTCTCTCTCTCTCAAATAAATAAATAAAATCTTTAAAAAAAAAAGATTGACATTGACCACATGCTGAGGTTCACAGACAAAATTAACAAATGTATCATGAAAAAACTTTAAACCTTAAAGGAACGAATCATAGTAAACACGGGATACTTGAGATAAACATCTCCAGAAAGCAGGGTAACTTACAAAAGTATAAGATTATTAGAAATAATGCCATAGATCATTAAAGGTTTTGATAAAAGTCAATGCCCAGAATGATAAGATGCAATGTACCTATGATATAAAATATGCAGCCAAATGTGGTGGCATGTGGTGAATTGGCTTTTGAGTTTTGGAGAATGATGTTATATCCAGTGCTCCAGTTTTTGAATAAGAAACATAGATTTCAATATAATTTGACCTTCCTGTTTTTAATGTAGACATCAAAATGAGTTGGAAAACATCCCCACCTTGCAAATGAATAAATTGAGGCTTCAATAATAACGTACTCAAGTTCAAGATCACAGAATTCGTTTAAGTCTACACTTATAAAAACCACATATATTGTTCTCCTTATATGTCAGTGTTTTTAGTGCTGTATAATTATATAACCCTTAAAACAATTCTATGAGGTACAAACCAATGATCCCCATTTTAAAGGTCAAGTTGAGGAATAGAAAAGTTACGTGTAACTCACTTAATTCATGCACACACACAAAAACACATACACCAATATCATGACAGCTCTTATTTACCTCATTTTCTTGATGAGAAAGTGGTAGCACATGAAGAGTTAAATGATCTCCTCAAACAACAAAACTAATAAATGGTACAATAAAACTAATAAATGATACATTTAGGATTAGGATTAGAATTCAGAATCTTATCCCAGAGCCAGGCACACCCCAGCCAACCATTCTGCAGTGTCCCAGTAGCTTTTAGAGGAGTAGTTGCATATAACATCTTCTGGAACTGCCATAATTTTTTAAACTAACTTTCAAATAATGATGAGAAAGGAAATCCTTATTAATGTTCTTTAAGAATTCATGTGATTTTTTAATAGTGTTTCACTTTCTCATCAAGGCTGCTCTAGATTATGTTATAACGCTACTGGGCTAATTTACTTAATTTGTCTGTTTTGGAAACTGACTACACCACACCTTTCCTTTTCTTTTTCTTTTTTTTTTTTTTTAAGATTTAATTTATTTGACAGAAAGAGAGAAAGAGAGAGAGAGAACAAGTTGGGGGAGTGGTAGAGGGAGAGAATCTCTAGCAGACTCCCCTCTGAGTGCAGAGCCTGCTACAGGTGGAGCTTGATCTCACGACCCTGAGTTCATGACCCTGAGATCATGACCTGAGCCAAAATCAAGAGTCAGATGCTTAACCTACTGAGCCACCCAGGTGCCCCCCTCCACACCTCTCCTAGAGGGTTTACCTCTTTTCTTCATGAAGCCTTCTTCATTCAAGTCTTGTCTTCAACTTGAATCCAAATATAACAAAGTTTTCATGGAGATTATCAGATTGCCTTCTAACTGGCATCTTGGGTATCCCTTAGATTACTGCCTAAGGATTTTAGGTACAGAAGGATTCACACATGAAATGATGTGAGTTAGAGAGTAATTCTCAGAGCAAATTTAGACTTGGTGGTAGAGTGGAAAGTAGACTGGGAGGACTAGATCTTTGGTCCAGCTCATCACTTACTTCTCTGAAATCAAACATTTTCATCTGTAAAAGGGTTATTTAATCCTCCAGTCTCAGAGGATGTTATAAGGATTAGAGATAATGTATGTGAAGTGCCTACGTAGCAAGGCAAACAGCAAAGACTTCAGGAGTCTTTGGATCCCTGGTGGTCTGTGGATAGATTCAGAGTGCTTTTAAACTTGCATAAAAAAAAATCTTTATTTTTACTACCACAAACTGAAATGTAGTATTTCCTTCAATTATAAATATAAATAATATATGTAACAAATAATAATCTTAGCAGTACCTGTGACTTTGTAACTAATAGATTGTAATAGGTATCTTCATATCACATTACAGGTATTGCAGATATATTGAAATATCATTTGCAATTATCACTATTTTGAAATTATGGTATGGACCTGCTCATATCTTGCTATTTAATGAATTTAAGAAGAAGAAAACAATACTATATTAATAACTTTTTAGGAAAATATTTGGACAAATATTTTAGAATGTAAGTGATTGGTCTGTGCATTTCACTTTATGAATTTGAAGACATTTACAAACACTTCTCTGAGAAAAAGCCCATGAACTTCTCAAGATTGCCAAAGGAAACCATGGCATAGAAGGCTTAAGAATTCAAGTTCTTGTTGTCTTTTAATAGTCTGTTAAATACTTAGAAATCTTAGCACTTAACAGCTGATCATTACATATCATGGAACCTGGCTGGGAGTGTAAGTGGAAGAGAAGCATGGAGATTTCATAGCTCTAGGGGAGCTCTGAATGTTTGATGTTAGAAATTTAGGATGAAGCTGGAGTGTTTACTTCACACCTGTTCATATTATCTCAGTGCCAAGAATCAGACAAACCTGCCAATCATCAAGCAAACAGATTTTCCTCATATTTACATATTGAATCCTCAACTGAGTTCAGCTCCTAACTTCATGAGTTCATGATTCAACAACATGAATCTTTCCTTCATCCTTACCATGTGTAATATGATTTAGACTGGGAACACATATATTATGTAAGCTTACATTCGTTTTATCTACTGTTCAAATGTGTCATGAAACAACTCAACATAAATCAGGAGAATTGGAAGCCATTTGAGGCATTATTATTCTGATAAGCACATAGCTCATCATAGTGAATGGCACAGGGCCTCCAATATTATACAGTTCTGAGTATAACTCTTTGTTCCACTGCATACTGGATAAGTGCCTAGAGAAGGTGCCTAACCCTCTGAGCCTCAGTTTACTCATCTGTAAAGTAAGAATGTCAATACCCATTTTACAGAGTAAAGACTGAATGCACACTCAATAATTGTTAGTTCCTTTCATTTCAAAAAGGGCAGTATTTCTACAGCTAATGGTTTATTTCAAATTCCAATTGTTATTTCTAGATAATTCATTTTTTTCCTCAAGTTTTTTTCCCCCTAATTCTTCCCTTTTGATTATCTCCTGGGCTAATGACAGTGTTAAGTTTTTCCTTCAAACAATGTTGGGAAAAACAATGCACTTTGGAGTTAGTAAGTCCTAAATTTAAATTCCAGGACCAATGTTTGCTAGTTTTGTAGCTTTTCAATGCCACTTACCTTCTTGGAGTCTCGTTTCTTTATCAGTAAAAATCTCTATTTCTTTAATGATGCCTAAGCCACATGGTTGTTGTGAGGGTTCATATGTGAAGGTACCTGGAATGTAGTGTTTTTTAAAAACTAATTTTCCGGTTTAAGAGAAACACTTATCAGGATCCAGTTTTATGTGTAGGAGGGAGAAAAATGGCATATATGACATCATAAAGGTGTCTATCATAAAACTTCTTTTTATGATAAAACTCTTGATGGAAATACTATGTTACTCAAAGTATTGCCTGTTTCTTTACTATATGACATATCAGAGAATTCTGTGTGTCCTATGGAGTCCAAAAGGAAAATAGTACTATGAATACTATGTATATTGTTAACCTAATACACTATATACTATATATACTAATATATAAACAACCTACTATGCTAATACACTAATCTAACATATTAATACAAACTTATTTTAATAGAGATAACTTTAACATGAATCTTTTGGAACAATCCTAACTTATTAAGATAGATCTTATACTTAGCACTATGATGGAGAAGACTTGAAATATAATTGGTGGTTGGGTGAGGGAAGACAAATATATAGGTCAACTGGAGAATCATTTGACAGGAGTATGTCAAATGTTTGAAAGAGACAGATGTTTAGCAATTCAAAGAGAGAGAAATCTTTGTGTTAATGTGTGTACCAGCCAGAAGAAACATACAGTGAAATCCAGTCTGAGACTAATTTTGACTTATGAAAAAACATGAAATGCATCCCCCCCAAAAAGAGGAAGAAGTGTATGCCAGCTTCAAAAATTTTGCAATATTAGACATCCTGTCAATATATTTTTAAGTGCCTAAAAGGATGTTTAAGGTTGCCTAATTCACTTACTTATTAGATCTTCAACCAGCTCTCCAGCAAATATGAGAGTGTTCCTACAATGAGAACTAGACTTCCATTATGGCCCCCATAATGACAGATAATTACAAGACGTCCAATTATCATTGCTGACTGGGGAGGAGTATTTTCTATTTTCTCATTAATATGAAATTGTAAAGGAAGAAAATTTCAAAAAAAAAATGGTTTAACTGTGTTTGAAGTATTGCAATGGGAATTAATCACTTAGATTGTGTCCCTATCAGACAAACTATGACAAAACTGAACTCCATTCTTAGTGTGACTAACTCAATCAAATCCAAATCAGCTCTGCCAAACCTAAACGAGAGATGAGAATAATACCTTGGAGGTTTACAGTACAAGTTTCCCATGATCATATTTATGGTTTGTGACAACCTGTGTGGGGTGAATTTTATTATAACCATTTTACAGAAAGTTAACAAGGTTCAGAAGGGCTAAGTTATTAATCTAAGTTTACAAAACTAGTGAAACTAACCTCAAATTGTATCTGGAGACACCAAAACCTGTCTTCTTCCTTACTACAGCTTGCAGCAGGGCCTGGGTGGAAAAAAATATAGCATGACCTCCTAATACCCTAGTACGTGGATGAGTAATTCCATATATTTATTTCATAGCCTCCTATCTCACTGTCCTCTTGTTTATTCTCTCCTCTTCCCTTTCCTACTTTTTTGGTTGAGTTGCTCAAATAAGGTCCTCTATAAAGTAGTCTTAACATAAGGGAACTATTAGATGTAATGTTTGATGCTATTTCTGTGGGATTATCACTATTAGCAAGAAAGGCATATTTTTACCATTAATATATAATACTTCATATAGTTAAAAATAAGGTTCAGCTTGATAATGGGACCCTAGTACAGAGTCTTCCAGTGGGAGCAAACCCCAAAGGCCTTTGCCCTAGTTTGTAACTGATTAACTATTCCAGTAATGAGCACAGAGTACAATTAAGTTTGAGTACTTCCTCAGGTGCTTTGCAAAAGCCAATTCTGGTATAGTTAAATGCATCCACACAGGGAGGGGTAAATTGAACCACATGAAAATAGTGTCTTTTTTTTTTATAAAGTTGATCTGCCCCTGCTGTTTATTACCCATCTGAAGTCATAAGCTTGTGCCTGTGACACCCCAAGTGCTTGCTGTATAAATTATGATTAACGTGGAAAATTAAAAGTGCAAGCACCTTTATTCCACACAGGTGTTACTAGCAACTGAGGTGGAGCTTCTAAAAGGAGGAGAGATAAGATGGCATATTTCCTCAGACAGGCTCTGTACTTTAGTTTGGATAAATGGAAACCTTAAGACCTGCCTGCTGTAGATGATTGGTAATTCCCTGATGCCCCAGAGGAGCCTCATAAAGAGATGATCTGGCAATCAGCAACATCATTTGACAATTTGCTAGGGGAAATCTCATCTATTTAGTTTTATTTTTTTATCATGTTCCCTACATGATGATAATTTTAATAGAAAGTGTGATTCAAAGAGCTTGCAAGTCCCTAATTGTTCCAATCCAGAGTATTCTCTCCAAGGTCCAATTATAGCAAGTCCTAGAGAGTTGATACTGATTTAAACATATGAACCAGTGTATCAACTCCTTGTTTTATCTTCAGTTTGCCAAAGGATAGTTATTTCACTGGATATTTTATCTGATGAGGCTAGTCTCTCCACTTGCTCAGATAATCTTTTCCTGGAATATTCGTTCATCCATTCAAGAATATTGATTAAATTCCTACTGCATGGGAGGCATTGTGCTAGGCAATATAGATGGGAAAAAAATAACATTCCTCATCACAAGGAGTTTAATCTCTAGAATCAGCAACGTTAAATGTAATCAAGTGTTGCAGGTGATTGAGAGACTGAACAGTGGAACACAAGAAGGCAGGCTGATAGGGATGTACATTTCTGTCTGGGCAGAGAGAGTTAGAAAAGACATCTTAGAGAAGATGAGTGTCTTAAACTGAACATTGAAGATGACGTCTATTCATGATGTAAGTAGGAAAGAGAAGTGTATATGAGTTTTTTTCTAACAAAGTCAACAGAAGGATCAGAGGGATGAAGGTGCAAATGTACTTCATGTATGCAAAAAATGGGGCTAGGTACATGGTTAGTAATAATAATAATAATGGCTAACATCCATCTGTGTAAAATGTACATGCTCCTTAAGATGTAGATATTATTATCCTCATTTTTTAGATGAGTAAAATGAAGATTGTGTGACTTGCCCATGATCATACAGCTAGTGAGAAAAAGAAGCAGAATTCAAGCCAGGTAGTCTTATTTCAGAGCAATGTTCTCAACCATGATGCTGTATGTTGAGGAAGAGGCTTACAAGTCATGTCAAAGACTTTGACAGGATCCCATTGGTGGGTTTAAACAGAAAGAGGCTGCTATCTGATTTTAATTGTACGGGAAACAAAACACGAAGGTTGCAATGTAACATATAAAGCACTTGTCAAGAAAAGGTTATTTCAATAGTCCAAGCAAGAGCTAACGAGGTCTATAATTATATGAATTGTGAGAAGAATGGAACAGGACAGATTTGATTGGTGGTAGAAGGATCAGGCTGAGGGTAGACTGTAGAGAATTGGGTAAAAAAGAAATGGAAGGTGGCACACCAGTGTCTGGCATGGATCATGAGTGAATTCTTGGTTTTCAAATTGAGCAGTTGTAGTCATTATGATATTTTTAGAATTGATGAGGAAACATTCAACGCCTCACCTTACATCACAACTCAAAAATATCAATTCATGTCCATGGTGCAAGATTTAAATACTTTGCACATCTGGAGGAACGTATTTCTTTCACCAAACTGTGTTGAACAGGTTTTTTTATTCCCTCCCATAATATATACAGAAAATAATCCTCTCTCATCAATCTCACAAAACCTGCTCATTGTGCTTTTAGCTCTACAATGACCTTTTCTTATTGCCTGAGTAATGCCTGCCTAGCCCATTTTGTAACAAATACAGATTGCTTTCCTTCTCTTCCTGTCTGGTGATGAGCTGATTAATAGCAGCACAAGTGGCTGCTCCTTGAGACTAATTAATCACCTGTCATAATTGTTCAGCAGTTAAATAACTATTAATCTGGATACTAGTCAGAGTGAAGGTTGGCAGGGTTAGGAAAAAGGAGAGTCCTCACAGTGAAATTAGGGCTAAGCTTTGCTAAAATGCTGCTTCTAAAAGTCAGAAGATTGTGCTGTGTTTGAGGAAGAGTCCCTTAAACGCTTTGTACACACAAAAGATTAAGTGATTGCAGGTCATTGCAATCACTTATTATTTAGCCATTATAGTGTGTCACTATAAAGTTTTTCCATTTCTTTGTGTCTTCCTCAATTTCTTTCATGAGTATTTTATAGTTTTCTGAGTAAATATCCTTTGTCTCTTTGGTTAGACTTATTCCTAGGTATCTTATGGTTTTGGGTGCAATTGTAAATGGGATCGACTCCTTAATTTCTCTTTCTTCTGTCTTGGTGTTGGTGTATAGGAATGCCACTGATTTCTGTGCATTGATTTTATATCCTGCCACTTGACTGAATTCCTGTATGAGTTCTAGCAGTTTTGGGGTGGGGTCTTTTGGGTTTTCCACATAAAGTATCATATCATCTGCAAAGAGTGAGAGTTTGACTTCTTCTTTGCCGATTCGGATGCCTTTTATTTCTTTTTGTTGTCTGATTGCTGTGGCTAGGACTCCTAATACTATGTTGAATAGCAGTGGTGATAGTGGACATCCCTCCTGTGTTCCTGACATTAGGGGGAAAGCTCTCAGTTATTCCCCACTGAGAATGATATTCGCTGTAGGTTTTTCATAGATGGCTTTTATAATATTGAGGTATGTACCCCCATTCCTATCCTCTGAAGAGTTTTGATCAAGAAAGGATGCTGTACTTTGTCAAATGCTTTTTCTGCATCTATTGAGAGGATCATATGGTTCTTGTTCTTTCTTTTGTTAATGTATTGTATCACGTTGATTGATTTGCGGATGTTGAACCAACCTTGCAGCCCAGGGATAAATCCCACTTGGTC